>NW_012149953.1:1126189-1168827 GCF_000956105.1 Propithecus coquereli
AGCTTGTTTGAGATGCATACCCTCTTGCAGAGTCTCTGGTTTTCTCAGATATTATGCTAATATAGGTTATAATATTTGGTATGCCCTCCATTGGGCATGAATCCTTGGAGAAACAGTGGAAATTTTTACTGAATTTGTTGAAAATCAAATGCATGTGGAAGTGCTTTGTCATCTACAAAATACTCTCTCTGCACCAGTGCCACCCACCAAGAAGGAACAGAGTAGGTAACTTAATGATTAGAGAAACAATGATGATCTTAAATCCAAGCTACTCTGAATCTTTAACATTCGATTTGGGGGTAGGGGGTTGCAGGTATTGGATGTTGGAAAATGATCAAATACAGACCATTTTGCTGGAAGACCTTAATGCTAGAGGAGAAAAGACATAATCTGTGCAGTCAGATATATAGGAATGCCATTTCCAGACACAGCACTGCGTATAGCCAGCTTGTACTAAGGTTTTGTCACCTGTAAAACAGGGATAATCATTTTTACTTCATAGCATTGTTGAAAAGATTAAATTTCACACATGTGTAACACTCCCAGTACATAAAACTCCTGGTTCATCATTATCTTTCCATAAATATTCGTGTCATCCATTCTTCCTTTGTCTTCTCCATCATTTAAATTAAACTCAGAAATCTTTACTGAGTATCTTGTAAGATAACATAGTAGGCACTGAGGAACGCTGCCCTGAAATAGCTCGAGAGCTAGTGGGGCACTCACACAGCACAATCATTAACATACACAAACAGGGACACTCAACCAACAGCTCTTTTCCGTTAACTGTGTCATCATCATTCTTCCATTTCCTCTTTTTCCACGAATTGAATCCTGACTGGCCATCAATCATCAGATTCCATCAGATCTATCTCTTTAAGATCTTTTGCGTCTGTTTTATTCTTTGCATTCCTATGCTGGCCACCGCAATAGTTTAGGCTCATATTTACTTAAGTATTGCAATAGTTTCTTAACAGATTTTCTTGCCTCCATATTTTCTTTCTTTTAATTTCAAAATATTGCAGGAGTACAAATGTTTTTGTTACGTAGATACCAGTACAATGCTTAAGTCAGGGCTTTAGGTGTACCTGTTACCAGAATAGTGTTCATTGTACCTAATAGGTAAGTTTTTATCCTGCACCCACCCTTGCATCCTCACTCCCCTGGCACTCTCACCCCTTCTTGGTTTCCAATGTTCTTTGCATCTCTTTGTGCCTGTGTGTTCCCATTGTTTAGTTACCACTTATTAGTGAGAACATATGGTGTTTGGTTTTCCATTTCTAAGTACTTCACTTAGGATAATGGTCTCCAGCTCTATCCAAGTTGCTGCAAATGACATTATTTCATTACTTTTTATGGCTGAGTAGTACTTCATGGTATATATATATGCCACATTTTCTTTATCCATTCATCAACTGATGGACAATTAGGTTGATTCCACATCATTGCAATTGTGAATTGTGTTGGGATAAACATTCAGATACAGCTGTGGTTTTGATAAAATGACTTCTTTACCTTTGGATAGATACCCAGCATTGGGATTCCTGGATCAAATGGTAGGTCTACATTTATTTCTTTGATTATTTCCATTGATTTCCATAGAGATTGTACTAATTCGCAGTCCTACCAACAGTGTGTAAATATTCCTTTCTCTCTGTATCCACTCCAGCATCTATTCTTTTTTGACTTTAATAATGACCATTCTGATGGGGAAAGGTGGTATCCCATTGTAGTTTTAATTTTCCTTTCCCTGATGATTAGTAATGTTGAGCATTTTTCATATGTTTGTTGGCCATTTGTCTATCTTCTATTGAAAAACTTCTGTTCATATCTTTTGCCCACTTTTCAATGGGGTTTTTTGTTTTTTTCTTGGTGATTTATTTGAGTTCATTGTAGATTCTGAATATTAGTCCTTTGTCAGATGTAGAGTTTGCACATTTTTTCTCTGATTCTGTAGGCTATCTATTCACTCTGCGGATTATTTCCTTTGCTGCGCAGAAGCTTTTTAATTTAATTAAGTCCCATTTATTTATTTTTGTTAATAGTTTTTACTGTATTTGCCTTTGGGATTTTAGTCATAAATTCTTTGCCTAGGCCAATATCTAGAAGAGTATTCTTAACTATTCCTCTAGAACTTTTATAGTTTCATGACTTATATTTAAGGCTTTTATTCATCTTGTATTAATTTTTATATATGATGAGAGACAGGGGTCCTTTTTCATTCATGTGAATGTGGCTATCCAATTTTCCTAGCACCATTTACTGAACAGGGCTTTCTTTCCCCATTATATGTTGTTGTCTGCTTTGTTGAAGATCAGTTGGTTGTAGCTATATGGTTTTATTTCTGAGCTTTCCATTCTGTTCCATTGGTCTATGTCTCTACATTTATATCCAAACCATGCTGTTTTGGTTACTATAGCCTTGTAGGATAATTTGAAGTCAGGTAATGTGATGCCTCCAGATTTGTTCTTTTTGCTTAAGATTGCTTTGGTTATTTGAGTTTTTGATTCTATATGAAATTTAGGATTAATTTATCTTGATCTGTGAAAAATGTCTTCGGTATTTTGATGGGAATTGCATTGAATCTATAAATCACTTTGGTCAGTGTGGACATTTTAATGATGTTTAGTCCACCAATCCATTTGTTTGTGTCCTCTGGGATTTCTTTCATCAATGTTTTGTAGTCCTCCTTCTCAAGATCTTTCACCTCCTTGGTTAAATCTATTATTAGGTATTTTATTTTCTGGGTAGCTATTGTGAATAGCATAGAGTCTTTGATTTGACTCTCACCTTGACTGTTATTAGTATATAGAATTGCCACTAATTTGTATACATTGATTTTGTAACCTAAGACTTTGCTGAATTTATTTATCAATTCTATAATTCTTTTGGAGGAGTCTTTAGCATTTTCTAGACACAAGATCATATTGTCTTGTATGTGAAATGGATAGTTTGATTTTTTCCATCCCTATTTGGATGCCCTTTATTTCTTTCTTTCACCTCATTGCTCTGGCTAGGACTTCTAATACTATGAATAGAAGTGATGACAGTGGGCACACTTGTCTTGTTGCAGTTCTTAGGGGGAATGCTTTCAACTTTTCCCCATTCAGTATAATGTTGCCTGTGGGTCTGTCACATATGGATTTTATTGCATACTTTTTCTGCATCTATTGATACGATTATATGATCTTTGTTTTTCTGTTTATGTAGTGCATATCATTTATTGACTTCCATATGTTGAACAATCCCCGTATCCCTGTGATGAAACTCATGTGATCGTGGTGAATTATCTTTTTGATGTGTCTTTGAATTTGGTTTGCTAGTATTTTGGTAGGATTTATGCACAAATGTTCATGAGAGATACTGTTCTGTAATTTTCTGTTTCTGTTGTGTCCTCTCCTGGCTTTGGTATCAAGGTGACACTGGCTTCAAAGAATGAATTAGGAAGGATTCTGTCCCTCTCAATTTTATGGAATAATTTCTGTAGGATAGTTACCAGTTGTTCTATATAGGTCTGGTAGAATTCAGCTGTGAATCCTTCTGGTTCAGGACTTTTTTATGATGGGAGATTTTTTTATTATTATTATTACAGCTTCAATCTCACTTCTCATTGATCTGTTCAGGATTTTTATTTCTTCCTGATTCAGGATTGGGAGGTTGTGTGTGTTCAGGAATTTATCCATTTCCTCTAGGTTTTCTTGTTTGTTTCCATAGAGATTTTCATAATATTTATGGATGATATTTTTATTTCCATGGTATCAGTTGTAATGTCTCCTTTTTCATTTCTTATTGAGGTTATTTGAGTCCTTTCTCTTATATTTATGGTTAATCTGGCTCATGGTCTGTCAAGTTTTGTTTATCTATTGAAAGAACCAACTTTTTATTTCATAGATTCTTTGTGCTGTTTTTTTTTTTTAGTTTCCATTTTATTTAGTTCTTTTCTGAGCTTTGTTATTCCTTTTCTTCTGCTGGCTTTGGGTTTGGCTTGTTCTGCTTTCTCTTATTCCTCGAGATGTGGCATTAGGTTGTTAATTTGTTGTTTTTCTGTCTTTTGGATGTAAGCATTTAAAGCTTTGAACTTTCCCCTTAGGACTGCTTTTATGGTATCCCGTAGATTTTGAAACCTTGGTCTCTTTGTCACTCAGTTCAAGGAATCTTGATTTCCATCTCAATTTCGTCGTTGACACAAGGATCGATCTGTAGAAGGTTGTTTAATTTCCATGACTTTATTTAGATTTGGGTGTGTCTCTTGGGATTGATTTCTCATTTTATTCCTCTGTGGTCTGACAAGATACATGGTATGATTTCAATATTTTTTAAACTTGATGAGATTGGTTATATAGCCTAACGTATAATCAGTCTTGGAAAATATCCCATGTGCTGATGAAGAGAATGTATATTCAGTAGATTTGGGGTTGAATGTTCTGTAAATATCTTTTACGTCCATTTGTTCTAAAGTCCCACTTAAATTCAGTGTTCCTTTATTCATTTCTGCTTTGATGACCTGTCCATTTCTGTCAGTGGAGTGTTGGAGTCCCCAGCAAGTAAGATGCTACTGATTATTTCTTTGCTTAGATCTAGTAGAATTAGTTTTATGAATCTGAGAGTTTCTTTGTTAAGTGTATATATATTTTAGTATGTTATGTCTTCTTGTTGAATTGTTTCCTTTACCATACAATTATCATCATTGTCTCTTTTTTTTACCATTGTTGATTTAAAGTCTATTTTATCTGATGTGAGAATGGCTATACCTGCTCACTTTTGGTTTCCATTTGCATGGAATATTTTTTTACATCCCTTTACCTTGAGTGTGTGAATCTTTGTGGTTTAGATGTGTTTCCTGGAGACAGAAAATACTTGGGCTGTGTTTTTTTCATCCATTCAGTCAGTCTATGTCTTTTAAGAGGAGCATTCAGACCATTCCTTTTGAGTGTTAGTATTGATATGTGGGATACTCTTCTGCTCATAATGTAGGATAATATCTTATTCTTTTGTTTTCTCTCTTGTGTTATTGTATAGTAAGAGCTGTGAGATTTAACTTTTGGGCGTTTTTACACTGGTGGGTATCTATTGTACTGTTCCATGTATAATGCACTTTTGAGCATTTCCTGAAGGGCAAGTCTAGTAGTGACAAATTTCCTTATTGTTAGATTGTCTGGGAAAGCCTTTATTTCTCCATCATTTATGAAACTTAGTTTTTCAGGATACAAAATTCTTGGCTGGCAGTTGCTCTGTTTAAGAAGACTAATAGTGGGACCCTGATCCCTTCTGACTTGTAAGTTCTCCACTGAGAAATCTACTGTTAGCCTAATGAGTTTTCCTTTGTAGAATAGTTGTTGCTTTCATCTTGCAGCTTATGAATTATCTCCTTTATTTTGACTTTGTCCAGGTTGATGATTATGTATCTTGGAGATGCCATATTTGCTATGAATCTTCCCAGACTTTGATGACCATCTTTATCTAGATATCAGAATCCCTAGTAATACCAGGGAAGTTCTCCTCAATAATTCCCTCCAATAGGTATTCCATGCGTTTTATTTTTTCCTCTTCTCCCTCCAGTATACCTATGTTTAATATATTAGATCATTTCACATAGTCCCATATTTCTCTGAGTGATTGTTCATTCTTTTTTTTTCTTTTTTCTGTATATTTTGCTGACTGGATTAGTTTAAAAGCTTTGTCTTCAAGTTCTGAGATTCTCCTGTTTGGTCTGTCCTGTTGTTGAAGTTTTCCACTGTATTTTTTAATTCTTTAAATGACTGTTTCATTTATTTATGTTCAGTCATATCTTTTTTTATGTTGCCTATCTCTTTAGTCAGTTTTTCATATTTTTCTTTCATGTCCTGAAATATATTTTTGGTTTCTCTGTGTTGTTTTTCAACTTTCTCTTCAATCCCATTTATCTCATTCACTATCCATATTCCGAATTCCATTTTGACAATTTCCTTTTGGTTGGGATCTGTTGCTTTGGATCTATGTTGGTCCTTTGAGGGTATTGAACCAGTTCGTTTTCTCCTGTTGCCAGAATTCTTCTGCTAGTTTGTTCTCATCTGAAACCTTTTCTCTCAGCTCAGGGATGAAAGATTCATGGTGTGCCTGTTTTCCTTTGCTGGGAACTTTCCTACTTATTGAGAAGGAGGAGAGGCCCCTACACAGCACTTTTGTGTCCTATTCTGGAGGGTTGGTCTGGCAGGAGAGGAGCAGATGCACCAAGAGCGTATAATGAAGCTGTTCTCCTGTGCAGTCCCATTTCTCTGTGGTTGCATGCGGGATATTTGTATGGACTGCTGGGTTGGTCCCCAGGCCACCATTGGAAGCTTTAGCTGTGGGTGCAGCATGGAGACAGGTGGCATGACTTTGGTGGGCACTCAGATGTGTTGTGGTACTGCATGCAACAGCACAGTGGGTCACAGGACCTTGATGGGTGCCTGGGCACATTGCCGTGTCTGTTTCAGTGACCTGAGACCAGAAGCTTGTGGGATCCCACTGTGTCTGCTCTCTGGAATAATGCTGCTTCACAGTCTCCATGCAGCTCCCTGATCAGTTCAGAGGCCTGCTATGGTGCAGAAAACCCCCTTACAGCTTGGGTTGCCACATCCACTGAGGGGAGTGTGGAGTCCCAGGGATCTCTCCCCTAGCCCTTCCCCATATGTGGACACTTCCCCCAGATACCTTCCAATCTTGCCAAGCAGATCACCCTGCCTCTCTCTCCCCAACACTGGGTGTCTCCACTTGCTTCTCTGATGATTCACAATGCTCTCTCTGATACAGACCTCTACTTGCAACCTTTGATACTCTCCTTGAGAGTGGCTAGTGCAGGATGCTTTTAGTATGTCTTTTAGGCCCCACATCCACACTTTCTGAGTCATACTTTGTACCAGGATAGGAGAAGAGGAGTTGAATCAAGGAACTCCAAGCCTAATGAAATGCAGAATCCCCAGTGAAAATTGTACAAGAATGAATGGAATACAGATCAGAATATACCAGATGTCCACAAGAGGAAGATAACATTACCAGTCGGGAGGCATATAAACAATCATCTATAATTTGGGTGTTCTTTTTATTTATTGATGCATAACAAATTATCCCCACATCTTAGTAGTGGCTTAAAACAGTGATAACACTCATTTTGCTTAAAAATCTGAAATTTACTTTTCTCATAAATCTCTACTTCACTTTCATCAGCTGGGGTAGCCACAAACAAATGATGGATTCTTTATTTACATGGCTGGTCAACTGGAACCTTGCCTGGGGCTATGGGAAGAGCATCTATACATGGTGTTCCTGAGTAGCTATATGGCTTCTTTTCAGCATGATGCCTGGGTTCTAAGGGCACGTATCCCAAGAGGAAGAGGTTGAAAGAATAATGCCTTTTATGACTTAGCCTGAGAAGTCATATAACACCATTTCTGTTTTAGTAACAGGCCCATTTAGAATTGAGGTGAAGGCACATAGACCCCATCTCTTGGTGGAGTTAATGTCAATATTACATTGTGGGAGAGAATATAGGGATAGGATATATTGTTGTGCCATGTTTGGCAAATATAATCTTCCATAATGAGCTTAAAAGTGACATCTGCAGGTGTAATCCTCCTCTCTCTTGATAATGTTCCCCACTGCACATTATGGGATATTGGGTGTTTGATAATGGCAGGAAGGGATTGGGATTATTAAAAATGTTGTCCTATAGAGTTTGCTCCCTGAAGTTGGAATTAAAACCATTTCATAGCTAACAACAGATATTATCAAACTCTAGCATATTTATGAGTTACTTATGGTGCTTATTTAAAGATGCAGATTCCTGGTACCAGAGATTTGAAGTTAGTAGGTCTAACTTGGGTACAAGTTATATGACCAAATACCCTCAATAATTCTGAGGTAGTTGATCTGGGATCCACATTTTGAGAAATGCTGACTTCTTCTGTGATTTCAGTACATGTAGTAAGATAAAAAAAAAAAAAAGGATACTTCCGTATGACTCTCTCTAATACACAACTAGTGTTTTGAAGGGGGAAGGGAGGAGGAGGGAAATGACTATATTGAATGCAAGCTGCATAACCAGTTATGCTTATATATTTTATTTTCTCAGGCTTACTGTTTTGATATTTAGAAGTAATTAACTGGTACTTGCCAAATGAGGTGTGGGATGTGGGAAACAATAATTGTTGAATATGGACAATGTCTATGCATGTTTCTTCATTTCAAACTTCAAATTAATTTTGTTAGCTTTTTCATAAAAGAAAGCTAAAGTTTACACAAGTGAAATTTTATACGGTCTAAAAAGTAGGGAGAGGTAACACAAGGATTCAGGTGTTCTGACTTCAAAGATACTGTCTTTGTGTCCACTATATTTTATGTTCAGTATCATTGTATAAAATTTAAAATTGGTTTTGTATACTCCATCACTTAATGTGAATGATTTACTTAAATACAGACATCGTACAAAGACCACACAAAGACTCCCCCATTCCCATGGACTAGAAAGTCTCCGTTAACACTTACCATAAACATGTTTCATCCTGAAGTCATCTCATCTCTGCAATGCAGCAATGAACACAGAAGTTTGACCAAATACTCTGTGAAATGCTTTACAAGATAAAACACTCCTATCTGTGAAAAAGATTGGCACTACTTTTAGGTAACCCTGTTCCCACAACTGAAGATGAATCAAGTTGACCTTCTGTCTGAGCTAGAATATAAATTTCTCTCTTAAACTTTCTCATTTCAGTAACCACTTTTCCTTCTTAACTGTAAGTTGTTCACTTTAGCAAACAACATAGACTATCTGCACTGCAGGAAACTGTGAGAATTCAGTTATGAGTTAACTGCCACCCAACACAGACCAAAGGCTCTTGTAAGACATATGATATTAGAGGCAGTATAATGGGCATGTTAAATATCCCTTCTAGTCTCCAGGCTCTATCCCACTATCAAGTTTAATCATCAGAAAATGGAATACCTTGGCCATTTCCTCTTATCCCCTGCAGAAAGGCCTTCACTAAGTACAATTTAATGTTATGTTCTCAGCCTGTAAAGTGAATCAATACCAGAACTGTCCATTTGAACAGTATCTTTGTTTCTTGCAGGCATTGTCTGTTATGTTATTCAGTACCTCTTATACAAGGAACCACATGATAAATTTCTTCTAAAATTTGGTCCCAGGAAAAGGTTTGTTTCTACAGATGAATGTCTTTATTTTCTATCATCAGACAAGAAAAAAGAAAATGTATAAACCAATGTGTTTATCTTCTTGCCTTTCCTCCTAAGAAACTTAGAGACATTTTGAGTGCCCAGTGATAGTAATTCACTTATACCAAGGGCCTGTTGACATATACTTGGTCTTCTTGCTCCTTTGAAAAATGTCTAATTATCTTACATTTTGCTGTTCATTATTTTTTAGGATTAAAAATTATTTTTAGAATTTAAAAGCAGATTATAAAGTATGCATAGTAAAAGAAAATAAAGATAAAATAATTTAAAACATGTCCCAAGAGTTGATGGTTCCTCACTTCAGTATTTGGTGAATTTTCTTTCAATAAAATCTGCAGTAACAGGATTTTCTGACTAGTCCTAGCATGCAGGTATTACAGGTATTAGAAACCCACAAAGTCTTTTCTGTTCAAAATTACCCCTTTCATCTCTTATCAACACATTAGGGAAATCATGTCATTGTCAAGTGTTGCTGTCAATCATTAGTCAGTTATCAAGATGATGGTAAATAGTGTAGTCTTGTCACATCTGGACCACATTTAACCTTTTTATTTCTGTAGCCCACATCACTCTGGCTTTAAAATAAGGAATATATTTGTCTCTAAATGTTTAGAAGAGGATTCTGGGTAAAAATGTTTGAAAGGTGTCCTGATCTAGATTTTCATAATGTATTGCTATAGAGCTAGAGAGCTAGTACTGCCTTAGAGATTATTAACCTAAACAAATATTCCTGTTAGCGAGTAAGAGAGCATGGAATTTAGTTGATAAAGAGTAAACCAGATCGGAAAAATGACACTGAAATTTATCTGTATAAACTAAAAAACAGGTAAATCTGCTTATACTCTACAAATTTGTGACAGTATTATTATAATTAATCATTTGGCTACTTGGTCAGGAATTTCTTTTGTAACCAAGCCTTCATTTTAGCTAATCAGGTCCCTAAAATACTACAAATGTTTAGAAAAGTCATACTCTTCTCAACTGGGTCACTTACAAGTACTTCACTGTTCAACTGCATCCTATAAGGATTTTGATATAGTATACTCAAATTAAGCATGATCAAGGACTGTTTTTCTTGCTTTCAGATTGTAAAGTTAAAGGAAGTAAAAGCACCTTTAAGGAGGGGTTTTTACCTTTACCAACTCTTCGTCTTTCTAAGACAAACAGCTCTAATTTTCAGGGTATGTAACTCTCACCCCACACCCATGGCCCCACCTCACCCCACACACACATTTTCAGAGGGGGAATTATTCTAGCTGATCACAGTGCTGAAATGAAAACTTGGTCCAGTATCTCTTCTCCCAAAATATGGATGACTATGGCTTATAAACAAATAACTTCACTGGGCTTCTGAGCTTCTTGGTGGTGAAAATGAACTGATTGTCTAATATTTCAAATTGCTTAACAGTTTCATAAAGAAACACTTTTTACAAACAACCCTAAAATTAATATACACAGCACATACACACACATACATAGTGGGGCTTGTTTTTTATAATTTTTAAATAAAAAATCTTGAACAAGATGTGGCTTTGGAGCATCTTCAATGACTTCTTCTTATCTTCAGATATATCAGACACATTAACTACAAAGGGATGAGAGTGCTGTCCCTTAATAATAGCTACTACCACTCACAGAGTAAAGAAAGCTGTTTAGTTGCAAATTCTCATTAAGTGAAAATTAATTCATGTCAGCAGAAGTGGTATTTAACATACATTATATTCCCATCCTAGTTTCATACCACTTCCATGCAAAGATAAGGGATAAATCACATGGAGGAAGTATTTTTTAATTAACTGGTCACTCTTGCCAAAAAAGACACCAAAGATGCTGAATCCAAAATACTCATTAAACTCCACAAAGGTGTTTGATCAACACAGATAAATGAAATAATAGTACTTATGTTCTGGCTACTAAAAGGCTAACACCATCCTCAAAGTTGCTTTTTAAGAGATTAGGCTATTCTAAGCCCAATTCAGCATCAATTTGTTTACTAAAATGAAAATCTATATTAAGAAAAGTTAGAAATATGTGCTTTACAAATTTCATGTTAATATTATGCTGAGTAACATGAGTTTTATTATGAATATTAAAAACAAAAGGATGACCTACTAAAATCTATGGGGCTCTTACACCTTTTAAAAATATATATACTCTTTTGTTTTATTGCATGTGCTACTACAGACAGTAGTGTGTCTCTATCTCATTTGATTCTGGGAAGCAAAGCGTAAAACATACGCATGCACCTTCGAAATCTGTGAGGAGATCAAGTATTCAGCATCTACCTTCTCATTTTTTTCTTATCCACTGTGGTATTGATGAGAGCTATAAAAATACTTTATATTTGTTTCTTTTTAGTCATTTCTGACTGACTAGTAGTTTAGGTAAAGTAATTCTTAAATTTAATGAGATAATATTGCTTTTCCAGCTCATACTTGGTGTGGATTATTGAGGCTCAAAAAACTCTACCGCAAAGCATGATGCTTTGATATGCTGAGTATTTTGAACTGAAGGAGATTGGAAGGCCTCAGAACCCAGGTCTCTCTGACCTTCTTATGCCTTCTTGTTTCCCATCCCTCATTCTTCCTAGAAGCAAGTCATAGAAACCAGAATTCCTCTTCCCCAAGGCAAGTCATAGGGACCGGAGCCTTTTTACCCCAAAACAAGTTACAAAACCTAGAAATACTATTCTAACCTTCCCCTGCCTTTCTACCTAGGAGCTGGCCATGAAGAAATTCTCTGACCTACACTTTTCTGATAGTAGATCATAAAACTCTCATTCCAGAGGGCTCCTGCTCTATATCCAGGAGGAATAAATGTTATAACAAAGAGGCCAAGAAGAATCTGAACAGACAGGCCCTGCTGGGTTTCCCACTCAGTCTGTTACCATTAGGTCATACCCTTATGTCCAATCACATTTCTACGCAGCTCTCCATGCTTCATCCAACCTAAGCATAAAAATAATTTTTTCCCCACATCTTTGGGTGTTCATTTCTGAAGTTCCTCTGTCATGTAAAACTTTGATTTAATTTGTTTTGCTTTTCTCTTGTTAACCTGTGTTTTGTTATAGGAGTGTCGGCCATGAACTTTATCTTACAAGATCTATGCACAGAGCCACTCTTGTGAACCTTTTCTAGTGTTTAAAAACTTACGCCCTCACAGGCATAACATGACTATTGTTCAGGCAGCCTCTGAAATGTAAAGGGAGGTGTAAACAAAGGTAGAAATTCCTTCGTTTCCACAAATTTGTTGGAATTTATCATGGGGACAGAGGAGATTTTTTGAAATAATGCTTAATGGTTTAAAATTAAGGCATAAAAATAAATTTTAATTTTAGAAATATAAAGGCAGAAAATATAATTACCAAGTAGATGTCTCAAAGAGAATTTCCCTGAGGTATTAAAACCTGTCTATAAATTAGAAATGACAAAATATTCTTAAAATCTTAGACATCAGGAACCAGAAGAGACTATAGAGGTCCCTGTTGATAAGGATTATTAATCTTCAATGAATACTCATCACAGGCTTGGCAAGATGAAAATACTTTTACATGGATATCACTTTTATTACTCCTAAGAAGTATATGAGGAAAGTAGTATTATTGTCCCTGTTTTACAGATGAGGAAAGTAAGCATTACAGAGATTAAGAACCTTGCCCAAATTCACGCAGCCATCTTGAGAGGTACTTGGAATGGCACCCAGAGAGCCTGGCTCCAGAAGTCCCAGCCCCTTCTCTTGACTGGCTGTCTACTTTAACCCTTTATTTTTATTGAAGTAGAGCAGGGATGAAAAATATCTAGAGCCATTTTGCCATTTAGGGGCAAAACTGGAAATGAAATCAAGGCCGGATTAACACTTAAAATAAAAAACTATTTCTCAAAGAAGGAGGCGGATAAAGGCCATTCCTTCTGTGGCACAAAAAGCATAAGTGGCCCTGAAGCAGGAGTTTGTGGTTTTAGTGTGCCATCTGGACTGGCCCACTCCCCCTGCTCTCCCTGTCCTCTCCCTACCCATTTTCCCTATATCAAACTTCATAAAATACTCCTGAGTAGATTACACTGGCCAAGTACACCACTTTAAGACTGTCCTGATGTGTGTAAATTGCCTCTCAATGGGTGGCTATTATATTTATATTGGTTTAAACTGTTTCCATTGCCAATCCATTATGCTGGAATTCCCCCTTGCTGAGGGCAGTTGTGTTATTCTTTCCTTTGACTGAAGCCCAGGAACTATCTCTCTAGCTCCTTGGGAACCAATCCTTTAAGAGTAAACATTCTGAGTCAAACAAGGCCCCTTGGCATCCCACTGCCACTTGCTAAATCAGGAACATTCCCCTCTGGCCCCAACCAGTTCACATTGCTCATTTTTCAAGGAGATAGAAATTGAAGTGGAGTGAGAAAGCGATGTGATGCCTATTTATGCAGAAAGTGAAAGGAATGCACTCAGAATAACACGTGTGCGAGTAACTCTGTTTCCCTAGAAGGCAAACAATTCAAGCATAATCATGAATGAGAGTCCAGATGGCCCCAGGTATGTCCTGATGAGCACCCTTCAAATAAAATGCAAGCTTGTGCGGGCCCTTTCTGAACAGAATCTAGCAGCAAACATTTATCGCTAACTCAGTACTCAACATACATTCTTAAAATGAAAGTTTCTTAGTCTAGGTTGGAGTTCAAAACCAGTAAGTAAAAGTCAAGAACGAATTGAACATCAGTAATAGGAGTGTCTGTGCCTTATTTGTTGGTATGATAGAATTAGGAAGCAAGTTTACAAACTAATTATTCCCTTGAGTGCCAGGTTTATCAGTACAAACTGATGACTATTGACAATCTCACCTGGTTGTCCTGAACGTGTAGACCCTTGGTCACAGGAGAGATAAGGGAAAAAATTGTATATATTAAATTTATTAACATATGTGCAAAGACAACCAAAAGCCTTTATCTGATGATGAGTCAGTTTCATCATTCTTGATTAAGAGTGGTAGCTATTGTAAGGACAAATACAGATTAAAAATGAGACGCTTAATTCTCCCTGTTGAAAATGGGAAGAGAGATTGCTCTCCCCTCCCTTTTTCTTTGAGCATTTGCTTTAGAAAACTTGTAATTATAAGTACTTTCTCCTCTCTTTGAAATGTATATAAATTCTTTTGAAAACTAGATAGGCCTTTTGTCAGCCTTAAGACTCAGAAATGTCTTTCTCAAGGACTCAGGAGCCATCTCTTTGAAATGTAAACATCAAGGGATATAGCATCCCCATCTCCTAGTTTCTCTGGGAGGGTAGGAGCCTAACTTTAGTGGGCACCTTGCTCCATGTTGTGAAACTATCTCCTGCCATAGCAGAGGTTTGTTTTTTCTCTAGAGAAAGCCAGTTAGTTAATACAGATGGTAGCCCTGAGGATAGCTGATTTGAGGATGAATTATATGTGACCAATACTACTGTCAAGTCTTCTTACTTAAGAACTAGTTATTGTTTATCTTGAAAGCATGTATATAATGGGTTGTATCTACTTGGCTATATAAAAGAGTGAGATTTTGCAATCTCTTAGCTGATTGCCTGCGATTAACATTACACTCTGTCTAATGTTCATTCAATAATAAAACAGGGTTTTTTCCTACTATCTTTGTGAACATTTTTGACTTGAGAAAAGATTGTGTTTTTGATTATATTTCCCCAACATTGTCAAATTGAATGGAGAAAGAAGAATTTATATGGACTTTAGAGGCAAAGTATAATTGGGCCAAGACTCTCTTGATTCAGGAGACCTGAGTCTGCACATCTAACATATCAACCTGCTGCACTGTGCAAACCAAATTCTGTTTCAGTGAAGACCACAGTCAGACATGAAGTGTTTGTTCTGCTTGTGCTTGTATGTGTAATGTACTTTGGGTTCATTAAATTGACATTAACTGTTACAGTAAACTGTCTGAAGGAAAAAATTTCAGAAAACAACAACAATAACAAAAAGTTTTCAAATATCATGGGAATGGCAGAGAAATGTAAAGTTGAAAATGATTTTAAGGAAATTTTAAGAAGACAAAAATAATTTGTTATATAGACAAAACTCATATGTATGACGAATTGTAATAAAGTGTTTGACATATGAGAAGGATGATTTGTTTGAAGTCAGTTTTAACTGTTATGTGTATTTAGCAGTAGTTCTCAAAATTTAGTAAGTATTAGAATCACGGGGGAAACTTGTTTCAACGTAGTTTCATTCGACCAATCTCTGTTGGTTTGGTTCAGTAGATATGGAAATCTCCTGAAATCTCCATTTATTAGGATCACCCCAAGTGATCCAGGTGATCCAGGGCCCATGAGTGTTGGGGCTTAAAAAATGATACCCCAAAGCATAATGTTTCAGCATGCCAAGCACTTTGAACTAAAGGAAATTAAAAGGCCTTTAGAAGCCACCTCTGAACCAAGGACTTTCTAACCGTCTCTTGTTTCTCCTCCACCTCTCAAATGCAGGGAGGAGCTTTCTCTAGAAATTCCCTTATCTGACTGAGGAAAATTCCTCCAACAAAAATGCAATTGTCTTAAAACTGCCTCCCTAGAAATCCCATCAAATAACCAATAAAAATTAACCACCAGAGAAAAGACTATCAGTTCTCCATGGGCCTAGACAGACTTTTCATCTATTTGTCTGAGGACAGCTCTGAGAGATTTTCTGGAAGACTTTACCTGCATAAAAAAACCTTTGTTCACAGTGAAGTTCCACCTCACACCTTCCTGCCATTTGTCACCACCTCCCGCAGAGCTGGAGGAAATTTGTCCTAGGCCACTGTCTCTTCTGTAGTCCCCTTCAGTTTCGAAAGAGAATCAGGTACATACACACTATTGTCTGCTCTGTGGGCCCATTCAATTCTCCTAAAAATCACTTACTGCACCTGAAATTTGCCTACATTTCCCCATCTCCCTCTCTGCTATGAAGAGGATGCTATTTGATCTTCAGCCATCTGGCCCTTCCTTGAATCTGGTACCTTGTGTGGCTCCCATGCATTCATACGTAAATAAAGTTGTGTGCCTTTCTTCCTATCAATCTGTCTATTGTCAGTTTGTTTTATAAACTCCAATTATTGAAACTGCAGAGGGGAAGTTTAAATAATAACTAAAAGAAAGAAAACAATCTAGAGTCACATTTATTTATTTTTTGAAAATTTTTAGTATATTTTTCATTCTCTAAATTTTTTTCTATTTGTTTTTACTAACCACTATACTAACAAGGATAGAGTTATATCTGAAAGCATTATATTAATTTGTAATACCAGATTAAGGTGGGTGGAATTACATTAAAATAAAAAAATTAGTCTTAAAATTCTGTGATAGAAGTTTTATGAAACAGAAGAAATATACTCTATTTAACCACATTGGAATAGAGAATTCAGCATCTGAAATGACAAATGAATACGTTTTTACAGAGTAGAGAGAGAAGTACCATGGCCCCTGGAGAGGCACATGTGACTGCCTGGCGAGTGCACGAAGCAGGAATTTCTGGGAGGCAAGTTCAATGGGAATTACTTTGGAAATTTTTCCTCAGGGGCACAAAATTTAAACTTCTACTACTACGGAAAGATTAGCACTGTTGAAATTGAACTCCCTTGGTGAGAGTTGTAGCAGAACAGTATCTCCTGTTAAACCTGCTGTCGGATTCCGGCTAACTCAATCTCAATTTCTTTGCTTTTTAAAGCCCCCTGAAGCTTTATAAAATGCATTGATACACTTTCTCTTATGAGAAAGATCAGTACTGTCATATAGGAAAGTATTCCTGACTCTATCTCCATAATATTTCCAATATCAGCATTGCCTTCTTATAATATTTCAAACCAGTAAAGTCTTTAGTCGTAGAAATCATGTGCTTCTCTATTCAACCTTATAAAAATGATAGGTCATTTGCCAATACAAAACAAAATGAAATCCAGCATAAATCTAGTAATGTTGCAGAACTTGTTTTCCAATTTTATCTTTTTTAGTCTTTTCCTCTTTATTCATTTTTATATCATTGTCCTCATCTGTCTCTTTTTTCCTGTGCTAATCTTTTATGTATTCCATCTTTTATTTGTCTTTTGACAAATATTCACACTTCCTTTCTTTTTTTCACTGAATACATTTATTAATTTTATTTTATTTCTTTGTTGGCTTTGCTGGGTTGGCAGTCTCGTTCTCCGTTCTTGGTGTGCTCTTGGACGAAGAATGGCTAGATACACCAAAAGCAAATCAAGAGTGAAATGAAGTTTATTGAGGGAGGGTAAGATAGGTTTACAGAGCAAGAGCAAGATACATTTGCCACAGAGGATGAATGGATCCCGTGTCATAACGAAAGGGTCTGGTAATGGTCTGAGGTCTTGTTTTATAGTGTCTGGATTGGACCCTCCTCGTGGTTCAGATATCACTACTGAACCACTTTGATAGACAGTTAATGACATGATAATTAGCCTTAGGTTACTCTAGGTAACTTTCCAAATCCTATTGTACCTGAGTTTCCTGGCCTAAGGGCTGGGGGATTCCTTGCATTCTTTTGCAGATTGGCAGGGCATGTTCCTACTTCTCCCAAGTGTGGCAGTTGCTGCTTGCTCAGGGCAGGACCAAGAGTGGGACATCACCAAGATGGGGTGCCTGCCTTTGTCCCTCTTCCCAGGTGGGGCAATTGCTCAAAGCAGCACCAAGGCAAGACGCCCACCTTTGTCCCTAAGAAAGCCGAATACCTCACTATCTATCTAACAGCTTCTTTACTTTTATTTTCTATATAACTGTATGATAATTTATTTTATACTTCATGCTTTACATCACAGCTTTCTTTCTCTCCTTGATTGCATTTACCTTTGCTCATTTTTATATATCATTTATTTCCTCCCTGTTAGGGGCTGCATTGTGTGTCCCCCCCCACCCCCAATTCATATGTTGACATCGTTAATAACTCTGACTGTATTTGCGGATAGCATCTTTAAAAAAGTAATTAAGGTAAATTGAAGTCATAAGTTGGGACCTAACCTATATGACCGATGTCCTTACAAGAAGAAGACATTAGGACACAGACAATAAAGACTGAGGGATAACCACGTGAGGACATAGGGAGAAGGTGGACGTCTGCAAGCCAAGAAGAGAGGTCTCAGAAGAAACCAAACTTGGACTTTTAGCCTACGGAACTGTGAGAAAACAAATTTCAGTTGTTTAAGCCAACAAGTATGTGGTATTTTGTTAATGACAGCCCTAGAAAACTAACACCTCCTCCACTTCTATCTTTTCTCCTCTTCACATTTTTTCTTACTAGAGTTCATCCCTGTTTTTTGAATATTTAGAGCAGCAGGCATGCCCTGGCTCTCTATTGATCAACACATGGAATATTCAAAAGTGCTTATTTTTTTTGCTCAAAGCATGTTCTTTGAGGGTTTCAATTTTCCTGTAGCATAGCTTAATCATCTGTCAAATGGGGATAATAAAAATATTAATCTCATATAGGACCATTGCAATGATTTAATTTGTTAACCAATAAAAAGCCTGTAACAGTGCCTGGCACGTAATAAGCCAAAGTAAATATTGGTGATGGTTGTTATTATTGTTGCTCTTTTGTTCAACAAGTATCCACTGAGTGCTTATTCTGTGCCAGGAACTGTTCTCATGGAGCTCCCAGTCAAGTGGGAAAAATCAGACAATACACATACCAATAAATTAATAAATATTGTCAGGTTTAAATGCTATGCAATACATTTTAAAAAGTGATGTGATACATGGTTATTAGGTGGCTATTTTAAATTGGGTAGTCCAGCTGGTCTCTGTGGAAGTGACCCTGGTTCTGAGTGGGAAAAATAAAGTCAGCCGAGTGAGGCCCCCTGGGCAGTGGAAAGAGAAGCAAACTGAAAAGTGGGAATGGTTGGTGCAAACACCCTTAAGTGGGCACAAATTTGGTGATTTCAGGGAGCTGAGAGAAGTTTAATGTGTGGCAGGCTAGTGGATGGGAAGGTGTGTTACACAAAATGAGGCCAACTGAGGATCTAGGGCAGGTCAGTTCATATTAGACTTTGTGAACCACTGAGGCTTTAAGAGGTAAAGTTACTTGCTGTCAGCCCCGCATGCCATTTTCTAGAAAGAACATTAGAGGCACTAGGCTTAAGAGTGCCTGGACCAGGGGATTCAATCCCATCAGGATCTATCTCAATCTTTCTCTCTCATTCTCTCTCTCTCTCCCCACCCCCACCCGCTGTGCTTTTTCAGAATCGTTCTGTGTCCTATCTTTATTCTCTTTTCTCTGTTTTCTCATGTGCTGTCCTGAAAGGGACATTTCAAAAAGAATTCTACTTAGTCCAGCTAGGACCTCAAGACCATTACTGATACAATTACCACCACCCTGCATCCAGGGATATGATAGTCCCAACCAGGTTCACAAGGTTTTAAGGAGTTTCCCAGAAGGAAGAGAATAAAATAATACATACCCTCTATAATCTTAATGGAAGCTCCTACTGTGAAGCAAATGTGTAAGGCATATGGAGTTGGTGTGTCCTTGGGTTGCAAATGGGAGCTCAGTGGGGGAGAATGGGAGCATCAGGGCTGTAGCTCTGGGGAACAGCTGCTCTAGCCAGCCCAATTCTTCCATCTCAGTTTGAGCAGGTTCAATAGAACTTTTCATAACATTTCTTAAGTAGGTTTTATTCCTATGTCAAGATGATGCAAAGTTTCTCAGAAATTGGTTTTATTGATTTATAAGCAATTCAGAAATTTGGGACTTCCCCAAACAAAACAACTGTGTATTTATTTTCTGGTTTGTCTTCTCAACCTTCAGCCTCAGGATATGAGCATTGGGAAGGTGGTCAGGGGTGGTTAAGTGCTGAGCTGCTATGCAGAGAGCTGTCAGGGGCTGGGCCTTCCAGGAGGGCAAATGCTTACGTGCATTGTAGACCCTGCTGCAAATATAAAGGCAAACCTCTGACTGGAAACAAGTACTCACACAAACTGTACATCCCATTCGTTCCAGAAAGCCCAGTCTTAGATTTCACCATGCAGAAGTGCTCTACAAGTAGGTATGTGTGCAGGGCTGTTGCTTATAGTAAAGAATAATTTGGAGGAAAAAACAAGGTAAAGGAGTCTGTTTAATGTGCTGCCTGCCATGAAAGGAAGGTAAATTACTCATGTTTTCAGTGATATTTATTCCTCAGCACTGGAGTAGATACCTTCCATAGCACAAGAATCCCTGCATTCTTAAGGTTTGTTTCTCTCCTCCAATCCATAGAGATAGCCTGCCAACAGCTGTTCAGACATTCATTCATTCATTCAACAAGGATATACTGTATAACTTTGATTGTTGTAGATAATAGACACCAAAAAGACATGGTGAAAATTATAGCCTTGGTTTATTATTATTAAGAATACTGCTGCTGTGAACATTCTAGGGCGTGACCTTTGTTGAACATATGTAGGCCTATGTAGACCTTATTTCGTGTGTATACCTAGGAGTGGAATTGCTGAACATACATAGGGTATGCCTATGTTCAACTTTAGTATATACCAGAGTAGTACTGTCAGAAATATAGCATAAGCCACAAGTACAATTTTAAATTTTTAGTAGCTATATTCAAAAAGTAAAAAGTGCAGATGTCTTTTTTATGGAATGTCTTTTTTCCTTTGGGTAAACACATATTAGTGGGATTGCTGGATCAAAAGGTAGTTCTACTTTCAGTTCTTTGAGGTATCTCCATACTACTTTCCATTGAGGTTATACTTGTTTGCAGTCCCACCAGCAGTGTACGAATGTTCCCATCTCTTCACATCCATGCCAACACTTGTTGTTTGGAGACTTTTTGATAAAAGCCATTTTCCCAGGAGTTAAGTGATATCTCATTATGGTTTTGATTTGCATTGCCCTGATGATTAGAGACATTGAACATTTTTTCATGTTTGTTGGTCATTAGTCTGTCTTCTTTTGAAAAGTTTCTGTTCATATTCTTTGCTCAATTTTTAATGGGGTTGTTTGATTTTTTCTTGCTGATTTTCCTGAATTCTATATAGATTCTAGTTATCAGCCTTTATCAGATATATAGCATGCAAATATTTTCTCCCATTCTTTAGGTTGTCTATTTGCTCTAATGATAGTGTCCTGGGCTGCGTGGAAGAATTTTAATTTGGCCATTCATTTATTTTTATTGTTGCTGTGATTGCTTTTGGGGTCTTCTTCATAAATTCTTTACCAAGGCCAATGTCTATAAGAGTTTTTCCACCATTTTCTTCTAGAATTCTTATGGTTTCATGCCTTAGGTTTAAGTTTGTTATCCACCATGAGTTGATTTTTGTAAGAGGTGATAGGTACGGATCCTGTTTCAGTCTTCTAGATGTGGCTGTCCAATTTTCCCAGCACCATTTATTGAATAAGGATTCTTTTACCCAATGTATGTTTTTGTCTGCTTTGTCAAAGATCAGATGGCAATGTGAGGATGGTTTTATATCTAGGTTCTTAGTCCTGTTCCATTGGTGTATGTCTCTGTTGTTATGCCAGTACCATGCTGTTTTGATTACTATAGCCTTGTAGTATATTAATAGTTTGAAGTCTGGTAAATTGATGCCTCCCAATTTGTTCTTTTTGCTTAAAGTTGCTTTGGCTATATGGGGTCTTCTCTTGGTTCCATGCAAAGCATAGGATTATTTTCTCTAAATCTGTGAAAAATGATTTTGGTGTTTTAATATGGATTGCATTGAATCTATAGATCACTTTGGTTAGTATAGACATTTTAACAATATTGATTTTGCCATTCCATGAGCAGTATGGTTTTCCACCTGTTTATGTCCTCTGATATTTCCTTCCTCAGTGTTTCATAGTTCTCCCTATAGAGGTCTTTTACCTCTTTAGTTAAATATATTCCTCAGTATTTTCTTTTCTTTGTTGTCATTGTGAAAGGTATTGAATCTTCTATTTGGTTCTCAGTTTGACTATTGTTGGCATATATGAATGGTACTGATTCTTGCACATTGATTTTGTAACTTGAGACTTTGCTGAATTTATTTATCAATTCTAGTAGTCTCTTGGCAGAATCTTTGGGGTTTTCTAGATATAAGAGTATATCATCATTAAAGTATAATAGTTTGACTTCTGCCCCCATTTGGATACCCTTGACTTCCTTCTCTTGTCTGATTGCTCTGGTTAGGACTTCCAGCACTATGTTGAATAGAAGTGGTGATGGAGGGCAATCTTGTCTGGTTCCAGTTCTAAGTGGGAATGCTTTCAATTTTTCCCCATTTAGTATGATGTTGGCTGCAGGTTTGTCATACATGGCTTTTATCATTTTGAGGTAAGTCAGATCTATGCCTATTTTGTTAAGCATTCTTATCATAAAAGGGTGCTGAATTTTGTTGAATGCTTTTTCTACATCTATTGAGATGATTATATAGTCTTTGTTTTTACTTCTATTTGTGTGGTGAATTAAATTTATAGATTTGCATATCAAGTTGTACCATCCCTGAATCTCTGGGATGAAGCCCACTTGGTCATGATGGATTATTTTCTTTTATGAGCAGCTTTCTTTGGTTTGGTAGGATTTTGTTGAGAATTTTTGCATCTACATTCATAAGGGATATTGGTTTGTAGTTTTCTTTTTTTGTTGAGTCCTCTTCTGGCTGTGATATCAAGGTTTATAGCAGCACAATTCATAATTGCAAAGATGTGGAAGCAACCGAAGTGCCCATCAATATATGAATGGATTAATAAAATGTGATATATGTATATCGTGGACTACTACTTAGCCATAAAAATGAAGTACCGCTTGTATTATCTTGTACGGAGCTGGAGCCCATTCTTCTAAGTGAAGCATCATAAGAATGTAAAAACAAACACCACATGTACTCACCATTAAATTGGTACTAATTGATCAACACTTATATGCATATATGGAAGTAACATTCATTGGGTGTCAGGCATGTGAGACAGCGAAGAAGGAGAAAGGTAAATTTACACCTAACAGTGTGCTATATGGGCGATGGGAATGCTTGTAGCTCTGACTTGGGTGGTGCAAAGGCAATTCATATAACCAAAGCATTTATACTCTCATAATATTCTGAAATTAAAAAAAGTAAAAAATTACAAGTGAAATTAATTTCCTTTAATAGTAGCCTATCTTGTGAAATAAAAAGAAATTAATGTTAATATATTTTATTTAACCCAATATATACAAAATATCTTCATATTGATATGTAGAATGAATATTTTAAAAAATTATGTATGAGATGTTTTACATTCTTTCTTCATACTATTTTCTCAAAAATCTGATATATGTGCAGCACATTTCAGATCAGACCAGCCACATTTCAAGTGCACACATAGCCAGTGGCTACTATATTGGAAGTACAGTTGTAGAGGGAAGAAATTTTTGTCTGTATTATTTACTCTGTGTAAATGGAAAAGTTTATATTTACCTAGGCTTTGCCTAGAATATAATAAAATTGAGTGCTATCTTTCACCACAACTAGTTCTAGTCAATTGAAGCTGATAAACCACTGAGAACTTTGAGTGGCCCAGAAATGCCAGATCCTCACTGGACCTAAATGGAGACTTTTTCCTGACCGGTGAACATGTCTCCAGAACTACATATAGATCATTCTGAATAGAAAGTAACAAGGTGTAAGACGATACTGCAGATATAAGCAGAGTACTATAAGATATTGTGAACACTGGGGGCTTTATCATTTAGGTAGGTCAGTGTTCTTATCTGTTTTGAGTGTGTATGAATCACCTGGGAAGCATGTTTTAAATGCAAATACAAATTCTAGAATATATGAGTATAGGTCTTTAACAGTGATTCTGATGTGGAAGGTCCAAAGCCCACAATTAGAGACATTCTGTTATATTTTGAGGCAATATTAGAAAGTTTTGAAGCAGATGAAGGATATTCCAGTTGTTTTTGTTTTTCTAAGGGCTCCCTGGTGGGAACACCAGGCATGGATTTCACAGGCTGAGGGGAGATGTAGAGAGAACCAATAGGAGGCTACTGCAATCATTCAAGTAGGAAATAATGAAAGTCTAAAGTAGGGCACTTTTGGCCAGAGACAGGAGAGGGTAAATTAAAGCAATATTAGGACCATTTGATCCTAGTGTGATGTGAAAAATGAGGTCAGGAGAGAGGCATGGGAGTCTGCCTGCAATTACTAGGTGAACCATTGTGCTGCTATTCATCAAGATAGGAAATACTAAAGGAGAAGGGAAAATGAATGTTTGTCCATGCCAATGCAGAGCATGAGCATGCTGCTTGAATAGGCTCTATTGTCAGTTTCTCTCAATGCATCTGCCATTTCTGACTAGTGATGGTCATAATATAAGCCATTGTGATATTAAAATGGAGAGATTAAACAGAAATATCAAGAGCTATTATTGCCTCAGAGATATTTAATACTCTATCCATAAAATAGCGTGAAGAATCCATGTTATAAAGGTCCTCATCAGGCTGACTGTATAACCCCTCCTTTCCTCAAAGTTTCCAGAGAACCCAATAAGCAGCTGGTTCCTCAGAAAGAACATGGTCACCAGAGAGACTTCAAACAAAAGCATTCAAGTTAGACAGACAATTACAGCATCATACCCCTCCTGGGGTTAACAAGAAAAGCTTTAGACTTATCCGGGATTAATAATAAGGACTCTGAAGCCAGAAGCAAACCTTGGTGGGTCAATCAGAGGCCTTGATATGAGAACTGCAAGGGATACATACAAAACCAATAACCAAACTTTCTATATCCATGCAGATGAAGTTTTATTACTTGTTACTTTGGGACTGTTTAGAGTAGGATATAAGAATGCTGTGTACATAATATTGTTTCTACAAACAGGTACACAGAGTACAGTTCTTATTATGGAGTGAGGGTGCAGTAATTCCTTAGTCTTCTTCAAAAAGTTCTCAATGAAATACCATTTCCAAATCTTGTTAATTAAAAATTCTGCACATGGGTGAACCATATTAGACTATTAAAATCACAATTCTTGTGTCCAGAATAAGGAATATTAGAGAAGCAGCCACTCTTTAACAAGGTATATGTGTGTATACTGCATTTTATTGTAGCATGTATTTCAGTAAGAAACTACACTAATGAAATAGGCCTTTGCTGAATTAAATTGCTTCCTTCCCTCCAACACCTCAAATAGCACGTAATAGAGGTTTCCCATACTTCTGGAGAGAGTAACTGGGAAGAATATGAAAACTGTACTGTCTCCCTCTGTGAACTTTGTCTCTTGCTAGTAGGATCTGAAACCAAACTCCTGTGATGCTATAGCTCAGATTTTTCCATGATTGTAAGAACTACCTCCTAGTGTTAAAAAAATAATTTCTTTAGAGTTCTATGTTTTTCCAAAGTGACTAATATCTCTGCTTGAATCTAAGTTGTGTTCATGTTAGGATTCAGCATATAAATATACTTGAAATATATGCATTCATTTCATGAGCTAGGATATACCATTTACTCCAACTGGCTTCTGGATACCTACCTAAATCCTTTCTTAAGGATTCTCCAATAAGTGAAACCTAACATTATGAAACCTAAAAGAGAGATTTCTCCCATACCTGCTGAGCATCAAAGAGCTGAAGCAGCAATACCTTTGGTGCTAGCACAGAACTGGTGGGAACAGTGGTGGCAGTACTGTCTGTGGCAGTGCCCCAGAGCTTCCTGCCTTGGAAGCAGCTGCAGCAACACTGGAGCCTTTGAGATTTTGGCAGTGAGTCACAGATGTGACCTCCTGGAGCTTTCACTCCACTGGGGGAAAAAAACAAATGATACATGAACAAGTGATTAAATGTGACAAATACAATAGAGAAAAGCAAAGTCGAAGCGAGGGTAGGAGCATGGGTGCTTTTTATACAAGGAAGGCCTTTTCCACAATTGATATTTGGGCAGATATTGAGGAAAATGGGAGAACAAAGCCATGGGAATATTTTGTATTAAGGGTTTTCTAAACAGAGGGAGCAGCTAGGCCAAAGGGTCTTGTGTTACAAGTGAGCCTTTGTGTTCCAGGATCAGCAAGGGACCAACATGCCTGGAGAGGACAGCATGAACAGGAGAGAACAGGGCAATGGTGTCTAAGGGGAGCAGGGGCCCCAGCGTGAGAGACATAGGTGAGTGAACAAACTTGGGCTTTGTTACGTGATTGTACAGGATGCCACTGGAAGATTTTCATCTGTAGAGAAGTAGGTTCTGATACATGTTCTAGATGTATCACTCCAGCTTGACATATTGCAAGTCAAATTTAAGATGGCAAAGCTAGAAGCAAGTCAAAACGTTGTTTTCTTCATTGCTTATATCCAGGGCCTAAAACAGTGCTTAGGATAGAGTGGGCTCTAAATATGTATTGAAATAATGGCCTGTGGAAATAAAACGAGTTCATAGACCTGGCTGATCCTCAAGTTGATGTGAGGAGTTAAAGACATACATATTCCTAGGCCTAATCCTGAACCTGCTAATTCAAATTTTCTGGGGGTGGCGTTATGAAATCCAATTTTTAGTTAGTTCCCAGAAAGTTATGTTAATCACTGATACTTAAAGACTATAAAACCTAAAAACTAGTTCTCAGAGCTCCCAGGAAACAACTTCTGCGAACCTTGAAACAACTTGGAAAATATTTGAGGGGGCTGTAATTCCCAAAGATGGATCAGACCAGAGTCAGAAAGATATGATTTTATAGCTGTTATTATGACCCTGTTCTACCTCCAGGCTACCCCAGCATGGGAAATGTGGTTTACAGTGGAAAGTGAACAACTCAGACTTAACATTTTGCCAAGAAACCTCAGGCTGGCCCCTTCCATCTTTCTCAAGAGACACCAGGACCACCCACAGCCAAAAGGAAATGTAGAAATTCTCCCAATTTGTACTTGCACGGAAGTGGAAGGTGAAGGAAAGCCTTGGCCCTCGTGTTCCTCAAGGCAAAGTCTGTGGGTTGTGTTCCATGTGGGTCTGAGGTACAGTGTTCGTTACTGGACATGTAATGGATGGAGGCCCAGGATGGAAATCAGGAGACCCAGGCTCTGGTCTGGATCTGTTTCTCATTGGATGTGCGACTTGTAGCGCATTGTTGAACAGCTCTGGGCCTCACTTCTCTCCTCTCCAGGCTGAGGTCCTTCCTCATTCCAAAAGCCCACTGAGTCCATGGCATAATCCCAGCTATTTAGAAACTTAAAAGAAGTATTCCTGAAATTTTCACTCCTGAAAATGAAAAGAAGTGTTTTCAGAAGTAGGTGGAATAGATGAGGGCGAAAACAAAGGAATAGGAGCTACATATAGGTAATCCAAGCTAATTAATTTGAAATGGGATTCAGAATCTAGGAAAATAAGGAAGTGCTCACGCATTCATACTCAGCTTCTCCCATCCTGGAATACAGATAGAGAGGAAAAGGTCCATGAAATGCTTTGCTGTCACTTTGACATGAATTGATTAGGCCAATTGCATTATGAGAGGACCTGTAGAGTCTGGTGATGTCCTTATCTAAAGCGAGAAGAGTAAAAATGATGTTCAGTTTGAGGGTGTCTTAAGTACTGTAATTATAACACCAGTTTACTTTAATCTTGAAAATTTCTGTTCTCCATCTGAACTCGGGCTGCACTGAAAACTACTTGCTTTTCTCTTCTCCAAGCAGGCCAGAGGAACAGGAGTGCATTTCCACAGAGCTCCTCTGAGGCGGTGATGTATACAAATGTATGCAGCAGGGTTCTTTTCAAGTAGATCAAGTAAAGGGAGAAGTTTAACAGAGGCTCAGCAATTCTGCTAGGATCTCACTTGCAAACGGCCATGGGAAAAAAATTCCACAGGAGGGAATGGGTTGCTGCTTACTGTCTGCTTCAGGGCACCTCAGAAGCATGGAGACCACAGACCTGGCCAAGGATTGCTGTGTCTTAACTAGATTTCCTGGGGGTGATTGCACCTGATATTATCTAGAAATCAGATGGAAAATGGTGAGTGTATAACACTTCTTCACAGGTATATAGTGTTTTTCATATTCAAAGCTCTTTAATGTTTCTCTTAGGAGCCTTGTGAAATAAGAGAAGAGTGATTATATCCTCAGTTTGTGAAAGGGAGAATCAAAGCCGAAGGGTCAAGCAATTTGCACAGAAAATAATTGGAGTCAGTGTCCAACCAACATCAGGCCTCAGGGATTCCTAGTGTTGAAGCCAGAGCTCAGAAAAATGAGACCAGAGCCTGGGTCTGAAAAGATTATATCAAAGGAAATAAGGACCCAAGTATAACTTTGTAATTAAAAGTGATCGGACAAAACTCAGACATGCTACAGAATAAAGCAGGCAGATTCATAACTAAAATGGCAAATAAGTGGAACTTCACTGAAAATTAAATTAATTTCCTGGAGTTTATTTCTGCAGGCATATTGGCATTTGATGGACATCAGTTCTGCATTGATAAGAAAGCGCAGATTAGAATCAAGGAACCTCTAGATGCCCAAATTCATCTGTAAAGAATAGTTGTAAATTTTCTGGAGGAGCTAAAGTTCATTTGAATTAATACAAATTTTAAAAAATAAACCTCCTTTCCTCATATCTAGCCCTTTATTTTTCTTTTTCCTATTCAATTTTTTTTTCTCTGTGTCATTGGCAAAAAAGACAGAAATATAGAAAAAAAAGTTAGATCATCTTTAACTCAAAGACCACAAGAAACTTACAGAATATATTTCAAGAACTCCTATTCCTATCTATAGTGGAACCTCACCATGACAGGGATATCTTCATTCAGCCTTCTCTTGACCCTTGGTTGAGAACACATTCGGGTGAGTACTTCCAAATACATACCTTAAGACATGCAAATGCACATACACCCACACATGCACACACACGCACAATCTTTCTGGTGCCTCACGAGGTATAAAGAATGATGGCTCAGAGGTCAGATCATCTGTGTTCAATGCTGGCTCCACTATGGAGCTGTGTATCTTTTGGCAGGTAAGACTGAGTATTCACAGCTATTAAGTGGAGACAATACTTGAAAGGTCGTTACTTTATTGTATTTTTAAAATTTTATGAAATAATAAATATATAAAGAAGTTAGTATAGTAACTGGTATAAAGAAAATGTTCAACAAAGTTTATCTTTAAAATAGAGCATTTGACTTCCTCCTTCTAACAAATTTAGTGACTTAACACAAATTTACACTCTGTTGGTTAGAAGTCCAACACAAGTCTCAAGGGGCTAAAATCAAGGTGTCTACAGGGCTACATTTCTTTCTGGAGGCTCTGAGGAAATCCATTTTTTTGCCCTTTCCATCTACAGTTTGCTCACATTTCTTGGCTCATTGTTCCTTTCTTCATTTCCAAAATCAGTGACATTTTGGAACCCCTCTGTGCCTTTCTTCTGTAGTCACATCTCTCTTGAACTCTCTTCTTTCCTTTTTCATTTATAAGGCCCCCATGATTTCTTTGGGCCAATCTGGATAATTCAGGATACTCTCCCCATCTCGGTGTTAATTGGTTAGCAATGTGGTGGGCTGAATAATGGCCTTCCAAGAGATACCACATCCCAATCCTTGGAACCTGAAATATTACCTTATGTGACACACACACACACAAAATAAAAGACTTTGCAGATGTGGTTAAATTAAAGATCTTAATATGGAGAGATTATCCTGGATTATCAGGGTAGGCCATAAATGTGATCAAAATTGTCCTTATAAATGGGAGGGAGAAGGAGGTTTTATGCACACGAGAGGACAAGGTGATGTGACCATGGAGGCCGAGATTGAAGTGATGTGGGCACAAACCAACAAATACTGGCAGCCACCAGGAGCTGAAAGAGGCAAAGAACAGATTCTCGGTGCCTCCAGAGGACTGCACAGGACTGCTGACACCTTAGTTTCAGCTCAATCAAGCAGATCCAGAGTTCTAGTCTCCAGAACTGTGAAACAATAAATTTCTGGTCTTTAAGTTACCAAATTTATGGTAAGTTCTTATAGCAGCCAAAGGAAACCAATACAGCAATCATAATTCCATCTGCAACCTAAATTCTCATTTGCCATGTAATATAACATAGTCACAGGTTCCAGGGATTAGAACATGGACAACTTTAGAGGGCCATTATTTTTCCTACAGTACTCCTTTAATCTATCACTTCCATAAATATGTTCCTATAATTTATCTCCTTATACATAACACACTGCACCGTGGCTCCTTTCCTTTAAACACTATAGCTTAACGGTTAAGAGTGTTTATTCTGGAGTATATCCACTTCAATGCTAGCTGTGTCACCATGTGAAGTTACTTAATCAAATTTTCTCACCAATGAAATGGAGATAAAATAATACCAGCTCTCGGGATGGTTGAACTAATGAAAAGTTATCGTGCATGTAAAGTTCTTAGAGTATTGCTTTATGCATTATAATCTTTCAACAATGACAGATAATATTATCATCCCTTTAATTACCATCATCATCATCATCACCAACAACTAGGTGGTAGAAGGAGCATGAATTTGTCAATTTTCTATAATATAATAATAGAATAGTGGCTAAAAACAATAATCATTTATTATTTCATGATTGCGTGGGTTACCAATTTTGGCTAAGCTCATTTGGACAATTCTGCTGGTCTCACTTGAGTTCACTCATGTGGCAGCATTCAGCACAACAGGGCTGGATGGTCCAAGATGTTCTCATTTGCATGTCTGGTGTTCAATGTTTGATGCTGCTGTCTATAAGTGTCACCCTTAGAAGCCAGTCCAGATTTCTTTACATGGCAGTCTCAGGCCTAGACTCAAAACTCCCACATTGTTCCTTCTACCGTGTTCTATTGGTCAAAGCAAGTCCGAAGGTCACTCTGAATTCAAGAGAGTGGCAAGATATTCTCTACTTCCAGATGGGATGAATAGGAAAAGTCACTTTCAAAGGAGTATGCATAAAGGAATAGGGAGAATTGGGGGCTATTTCTTGCAATCTACTACAATGAGTTTTGGAAAGATAGTTCTGGATCTGAAATTTAGCAAATGCATGACCTTGGGCAAATCTTATAACCTTCAGTATAATAATAGCATTTGAGCACCTATTATGTGCCAAACACTGTCCTAGAATCTGGAGACACTAAGAAAGCCTGAGGTATGCTTGCTCCCTCAAGAAACTAGTCTGTAAAGCCAGGGCAATATCTATCTTAAAGGATTGGTATGATGAAATATGTAACATGTATGAAATGTCTAGCACAGGGCTTGGCAGTACCTAGCTTATAATAGGTACTCAGTAAATGAGAGATATCATTATTATTCAATTTTCATAAGAATGTCCAGATTACATTTATAAATAGGTATGGAAGACATGGCCTCAGTCTGCCATAACAAAATAACACTGACTGGGTGACTTAAACAATAATTTTATTTCTCACGGTTCTGGGGGCTAGGTAGTCTAAGATTAAGGTGCCAACAAGGCAGATTCCAGTCTGAGGCCTCTTCTCTTGGATTGTAGGTGGTCGCCATCTTGTTCATTGTGTGTTCACGTGACCTCTTCTTTGTGCATGTGCAGGAAGAGAGAGCAAGCTCTCTGGTATCTCTTCTCATAGGGGCACTAGTCTTATCATGAGAATCCCACCTTAATGACCTCATCTAACCCAAATTACCTACCAAAGGCCCCATCTCCAAATACCATCACATTGAGAGTTAGAGCTTCAACATACAAATTTTGCAGGGACACAAACATTCAGTCCATAACACCATCCAAGGCCTTTCATCTTTCAGGCCCAGAAGGTAAAAAGCTTGCATGCGCGCTCTCTGGTGGCCTGGAATTGATTTCATAGCATTGAATCAGAGCCATCTTTTAAGTAAACATTTATAATCAAAACTAGAAGTGTGCATTCAACCTCAGATTTGTTCTCTAAATACAATAGTATGCATAGGGTGCAATTACCAAGCTATAAACACATAATGCACTAATTCACTCTTAAACAAGGACAGGTGTTTAAACGCCTTTCACAGTCCAGGGAGTGGCAAAGCCTGGATAATAACTTCAGTCGCAGACACAGCTTATTTTTTTGTTCAAAGGCTTATTGCAAATCCTGGGAGTCAGAACCAGGCAGTATGAAAAGAGCGGAACTGGGAGTCCAACCACCTAGCTTATAGACCCAGCATTAGCACTAACAAGCTCTTTGACCTAAAGTAAGCTATTTAACCTCTCACAGCCTCAGTGTCTTAGTGCACAATGAAATGGAGGGACTGGCTTAGTGTCTTTGTACTGTGTTCCATCGTGCCCCGGAGTAACAAAAACCTGCAGCAGGGAGGGAGACATGGACAACTTTGAGAGTCCTCAACATCTGTCTGAACTCACCACCCCTCCCTTGTCGAAGCCTCATCTAAGTCATTTGAAGAAAGGATTCACTTAGGGGAAAATGCAAATGGTTGGAGATCAGTGGGCTAGATCAGAGACTACTAAACTTTAAAGTACTTACAAATAAACTGGGGATCTTGTTAAAATTCAGATTCAATATGTCTGGGGTGAGACACTTCTAAGAATGTCCCAGATGGTACAGATACTGCCTGTCCCCAGACCATACTCTGCTCAATAAGGGATTAGGTTATAATATGAATTTTTAATTCCAACTATGTCATTTATCCAAGGAAATATTTCTAGTTCAGGTGCATGGGTATCAAATGAGAGAGGCAAATGAAGCTTTGTAATCTCATGGGTATTCCAACAAATCTACTATCAAACATACGTTTCCTCAGGAAAGAGCATTTCTAAAATTACACTTAGAGGGGCGGGTACACCTGGATTGACTTAGGTGCAGTTTGTAGGTGCCTCAACCTTCATGTAGAATTCAAAGCAAATCTCTTCAAGGGTTCAGTGCAATTCTATTACCTTTTCCATTGTTCTTTCATTTTCTCACTCCTCTGCACTGCCTGTTTCCAGGTGAGATGGGAAATAGAAGTACCAAAATACCAATAATAAGAAAGGATTCTCTTGCAGTATTTGCAGTCCAGCTGGAATTGGGAAGTAACACAAAATCTCACAAGCAAAGCAAATCTTGAGGCCATCCAATTTGGCAGAGCCCCAAGCGACTGACTAAGAGTCTAATGGGGAGGATATCTAAAGTTTCAGGCCTCTAAAGGCTCTCCATCACTCATTTCAATACCAGAAATTTCCCGTCCCTACAGCTCTCGTCCCCCAACAAGTTGGATAATTAGCTTGCTATCTGCCCTGTCAGGGAACTAGTCTTAGCACTATTATGTTCAGAAGCACCAACCTCCCTGATGAACCATATTATTTGAGATTGCAAAGATAATCCAGAGAAGAATAGTGTGAAAAGCCACATGAAAACTGCAAAGATGAATTAAATTACATTCCAGGGACTAAAGAATACAGTGGAAATGAGGTAATTTCTTATTCAAGAAGACTTCCTCCCAGTTCTCTCTGAATGTAAACATACGGCTCTCCGCAGAGGATGGGGTCACCCACTGCCTGGGGATAGCAGCTTGAATTTTATTACCTTGGTGATCCCTGGCAGCGTACACACTTCAGGAGGCACAAACCCTGCTCCCCTTTACTTTGTCTCATGTGCTGGTTTCTAGCTCTCATAACATTTTAATTAAATTTGGGCTTGTCTTTCTCTCTCACCTTACTCTCTGCATCAAAGGAGAGGCTTTCCACATGCCACCTGGCTGGGGTCCCTGAAATTCTTCCATTCCAAGAGCAGGCTTCTTTGCCATACAAGGAGAGCAGCAATTAAATCAAAGCAGAGGTAACCTGCAGCTTCTCTGAGAGATAGCTGCATATAACTTCAATGTGACTTATATATAAAGGTAATGAATTCTATAATGCAAATTTATATACAGGTCAAATGAGAAAAGGCTTTGCATTTGATAGTACACCAGGTATTAGGTAGTAGTCACACAATAAATAATTCATCTTGCATAGCCACTTGCTATGTAAATGATAGTCTATGTATATTAACGCATTTAGCACTTAGAGTAAAACAGACAGCTGGGGCCAGATGAATATCTCTCAGGACACATTACCATTACTGCTCCCTGGTGAGTTTAACTCTTCACTTCTGAGGATGGTAATGAGGATATTAATTGAGTAGGGCGTGGGGTTCATTCTGATGAAGTCAGGGTCACACAAAAACAAGTGAATGATAACTTAAATACATATTGATGGCATTGGCTTTGGTACAGTTTGGGTTAACAGTAATCACTTGCAAATCAATTTGATTGGAAATCAGTGGGACTCAGAAAAATAACAAAAGTTAGCTATTTTCAAGTGGCAAAACTCTACTTACCTTCATTTTCTTTAAATGCCATTTGGCCATGTGAAAAACACATCTAACTTTGTGGCCATTCAACCAGATTTCTTGGTTTCTTCAAATTAGCCACTTACAGAGCTTCTATATTAACATTTGCTGTCCATTTGGTTATCAGATCTACGGAAGGAAGTCACTTCCTCAAATTACTTCATAATCAAATCACAAAAATGAAATTTCCCCATGATGTCTGAATTTTCAAATCTTTGAAAAATTCCAACCAAAATGATTTTCCTTATTGGTGGTATTGGGCAACATACCTCCCACCATATGTCTATTGACATTGGACTGAGGTGGGTTTTGAGAGGTTGAGTAGTGTTTACAAGGATTTAGATGATTTATAGACTGGGGTGGCCCAAGTAGAGACAAAGTCTGTGGAAGAGTGCAGAGGAGAGGAGATGGCACACAGTAATATTATAAAACCAAACTCAGAAGTAAAAAGGTAGGAATAGAGAGACAACCCAAGCACCAATAAGCTAGTCCCTGAAGATAACAGAAACTTTTCTATACCTGGTAACAGCTCCCTTTTTCCATCTTACTTTGGCTACAAAGTAAACCCTGGCATGCCTAGTTCACCTGTTTCCCTTATAAAATTCTAACCACAGCTCTCGATTAATCCCAGGTGCTCCTTATGTAAGGGGAAATAAGGGTTCTTAGTGGAAATTTCAGAGACAAACAAGGGATAATATAAGAATCCCAATAAGGAAGTAACTCTAACTCTGTCATCACTTGAAAAAAGTACCATTGGCTAATTTATTAGATTTGGAAAACTTTTCTCCATGACTTAAAATCAGCTTAATGTTAACCTTCTTTCTTCCCCTGTGGAACGTTATCTCATGGTTAATTACAGATGTAATACACAAACAATATAAACATATGATTTAAAAAGTAAACAATTTATTGCTACATTATTAAAATGGAAATGAGAAATTCAGAATCCTTTGCATTTATTGGGAGGAGAGTAGACAGGAGAAAACTCAAAATATGAATTGAAGGTGGCTTTTATTAAAATGGAGGTTAGTAAAATTCCACTTAGAATTCAACAAATTTGTGTACATGACATAGGCAGTATATATGCATATATATCTACATATATATATGTAACTTGTATTTGATTTTCTTCTGGTGCTTCACAGCTAGAGCTATCAACAAATTGGGAAAAAGGGATGCAGCAGATATAATCTTGGAGGAAATGGAGACAAAGAAAGAGAATAAGAAGGCAAAACATAAGGAGCAGCCCAGTAGAGAAAGTAAGAAAAAGAGGGAAATAATAAGATGAGAGAGAGGAGAACAGGAAGGACAGAAGAGTCACAACATGGTTGAGAATATTTGCACAGAGCTCCAGTGTATGAATGGATTGTCCCAAATGCCTGAAGCAGGAACCAGAGTACAATGAAGAAGTAAGGAAAAGAGTAAAAAGGGGGAGAGAAATAAAATTTAGCTTGATTAAGGTTAAGACACCCTACAATAAGACTTAATGAAAAACAATAGAGCTGCTTATCGACCACCTCAGAACTTTGGTTAATTATAAAGAAGCTGACGGAAGTTGCTTAGGTAGCACTGAATACAGAAAGAGGGATGGGCTTCATAGTTACAAAGCTGTACATGTGCAATCTTTCTCCCCTTCTTCCCTCTTGTAGCAAAGACAAGCCACCCTACTTCCTATCTCCAGGAGGCCCTTTCCTCTTCTTAGACTTCCCACTCCAGCAAGTATTGCCTATTTCCTGAGCTTTCAACCTCCCTCTCTCTACCAGATCCTTCCCTTCAATAGTCAAAATTCTCTTTCTCATTTCTATCCTCCATGTCCCCACACTATTGCTGTATCTGTCTACCCTTTAGAAGGAGGAGATCAGAGAGTTCTTTTGAAAAGTACATCCAGTCATGTTGCTCTTTCAAAACTCTTCCAAGGCTTCCCATTGTATTCTCAACATCTTTACCATTTGATCTACAAAATGTTGCCTGATCTAGCCCCTGCCTATCTTCAGTGGTTCACTATGCCTTAGCCACACAGACCTTCTTTAAGCACCTTGAACACACCCAGTGCCCAGTTCACTCCTGCCTGCACTTGCTCTTCCCTCTGCCTGCAAGTTCTGCCTAGACTTTTCATATGCCATTCTTTAACTTAAATGTTACATCCTCAAAGAGGCCTTCCCTTTGACTAGAAAAGAAATTATGCTAGATCACAGCACCCTCTACTTCTATTATGACCCTTTTAAAATATATATTTTTGTGTGGAGATAGCTTCTGAATGTCTGCTTCTCCCACCAAAGTGTAAGAACAGATACTTTGCAATTCACTTATGTGAGTATCTACATAAATAAATGCACTATTCAGCCTAGAAGCAGATCTTATAAGTACAGGGGTAGGTGCTTCTACCCTTTTTCCAGGAGTTCTTATGTTCTGAAACATAACAATACATGAAAAATTCATGATCTGTGTCAAATCTTTTCTGTAAAGGGCCAGAAAGTAAATATTTGAAGCTTTTCAGGCCATAGAGTTCTACTGCAACCACTCAGCTCTGCCTGGAGGGTGAAAGCGGTCACAGATGATACAAAAACGAACAAGAATGCCTACGTTCCAACAAAACTTTATTCTTGGACACTGAAGTTTGAATTTCACACAATTTTCAGATATTGCGACACATTCTTCTTTTTTGGATTCTCTTTCACATTTAAAAGTGTGGAAAACCATTCTGAGTTTGGGAGCCACACACAAAAGCAGGCAAAAAGCAGGGCTGGATTTGACTTGTGGGCTGTGGTTTGTTGAGCCTGATCTGTTATAAGCATTTGTATTTTGGCACTCTTCTTTCCTTTCCCTAACCTTTCCCCATCCCTTCTCCTTTGGATTGTAAAAACAAACCAATACAAAACAACAATGACAATAAACACTGCTCCTTAGAGAGAGAAAATTATTTGATACTGGCACCTTGCCCCGTCCACTACTTAAATCCCTCCAATGGCTTTCCAGAAAACCCAATCTTAGACTAAGGTTACTTTTGATAAAGTAGAGCATATATAGGTATTTTTGATCTACTTTTTTCAAAAGATGAATAAAATGATATGAAGGAATTGCTGAACTTAGCTTATTCCTGAATAAATTTTGCAAAAGACAATCAGTGGCTGAAGTAGACGGTATGAAAATGAAGAAAAATATATCATCCATTCAATATTTGCAATAGTCATTTTAAAATAATAATACAGGGAAATAAATATATACTTTCTTCTGAAAGTTCAGAATAATAACAAATGATCATAATTAAGAATAAAATATATTAAATGAAAAAAAAGTAGCCTCACAAAGAATTGTAATGAACTTAGTTTTATAAAATATGTTTTGCATTAGGATCGGAAGAGGATCACACAATAAAGGGACATAAAACAAAACCAGAAAGGGTTAAACCTAAGATTAACTGCCTACTAAGCATGGAAATAAGCTAAAGATCATTCCGATATTTCTTTTACTTCTTCTACATTTATGCAGTTCCTGAAACCTAGTGAATGTTTAATAAAAGAGAAAGAAAGGAAAGAAGGAAGGATAGGAAAAAAGGAAGGAAGGAAGGGCAGGTAAGTGCTATAATTTAAAAAGACAACAAAGAGAGATTAACATTGCTCAATTATATTTTGTTTTCATATTTTTTTATTTAGGAGGATAATACTTGATATATAAAAAAAGTGTTTAAGAGAACTTGAAATCCAATAATGGAAAAATATTTTTTTTTAGTCTTTCAGAATTGATTTTAAATCATAACTAGTCATGTAGGAATGTTTTATAAATATTTTTATGAATGACTTGGTGATTATTAAAATTATAAAATATAAAATTATTTACATTAATTGAAGTATCTTTAACTCTGTATTTAGCTAGCTAGATATTGTTGGGATCAATTTGAAATTTTCCCTTTGCCCTCTGAGGGTTTACTGAAAATCACTCATCAGAAGCAGATTAATAGGAGAAAAGGCATACAAATTTATTTAATGTGTACATGAGAGCCTTCAGAATAAAGACCTAAATATAAAGGGAAAATTGTCCACTTCTGTGCTTACATTCAACAAAGCATAGACAACTACGTAGAAATATGGTTGGACAAAAAGCATGATCTAATGATAATAGACAGAGTGGGAAACCCAGCAAGGCCTGTCTGTCTAGATTATTCTTGCCCTCTCTGAGCTTGCATTCCTCTCTTCTGGGTGTGGGGCAGCTCTCTCTGCAACTGGGGTCTTATGGCCTATAAGCAAACAAGGCAGATTAGATAATTTCTTTATGGCCAGTTTTTACACAGAAAGACAGAGGGAAAGTTAGAGCAATATTTTTAGGTTTTATGGCTGGCTCTGGGAAAAGGTAATTCTGATTTCCGTTATCCATCTTGGCAAAGAGGCCTTCTAGTTTTTATGGCTACCCTTGAGGAAGAATGGGACTGAGAGACAGGAGGGGAGGAGAAGGTCAGAGAAAAATTCTTGTGTCTGCGACTGCTTCTGAGGCCTTCATTTTGGGACACTGTTTTCTGAGTCCCAACACTATCATCTTCCATCTATTCATCCACCCACCCGTCCTACTCATTGCTTGAACCATACCTTCTGCCTGGTGTGCACCCCTTCCCCCATTCCTGCTTTCTACCTGTCAGGACAAATCATTACCTTTGTTGATAGTTAATATAATGTCTTCCTACTTTTACTTAAATTTTCATTTGTATTTAGTTTATAGTATTGATATTTTACCTTGTATCTTAAGCCCAAAGTCTGCCTGTTCCTCATTTGGCATGCTGAAAACATCTAGAAAAGGCTTATAGTCAAACTATTGTCTCAGTAAGTACTTATTCTTCATGTGAACAAGGAAAAAATGTAATATGTATGCCAGCTAAATTTGTATAAGAAAGTCATCAGAGATTGGGATATGTCCTGTGGACCAGCTTCTATTTATCTAAAAATTTTTTAAAGAGATTCTTAAAATATTAATATTAATGCGCAAAATTTTCATAAAGACCACTAGTAAGAAAGAAATATCTTTTCTTTTTGAGAAACATGTCTATCTTACCTGAAGGTCAAATGCAGACTAAAGTTACAAAATGCCTATTATCCAGAAATAATAGTTGATTATTCCTGTTTCTGTTTTACACAGATATGATGAAAGCTTATTTTTTGTTTTGTTAAGACTATAAACTAGAATTAGGGCTTGAAAGTATAGGAGGGGGTATTTGCTTTTTTTCTAACAAAATATAAGACTTGGAAATTCAAACTACTTACAAAATGCAAACAGATATTGGCCAACCTCTGAGCTTTTTATTTAATAATCAACCTTGAAATTAATAGAAAAAATATATTAATTCGATAATTGCTCATTGTTGAGACGTCATAGTCAGTTAAGTCTCTAGCAGAGATTTAGACTTGAAAAGGTCGAGAGCACAGCATTTAGTCCATTAGAAGAAATGATGTTCTAAATGATATCTTGACGACCTATAAGAGCTAATGAGTTCCTAAGTAAGCACTTTAGACCATTGTTAGTGGCAGAAACAACCCCAATAATGTATAGCTAGCAGAGCATAAAAATTTAAAAGATGTGTGTCTTACTTGCAGCACTAAAGGTTAATTAAGTGAGGATCTATTAAATTAGGAGAAGGAAGCTTTCCTTTAAAACAATATTAAGCCTAAGTTGTTAGCATAAAATTCTTAAACAATGCCAACAAATAATTGAGACCCCCAAAATATTTCCTGCTGAAATATCCCACCCAGAAGAGCAGTTTCTCGGGCAGTTATCATTCTCTACTGTGGAATTTATGAGCTAGGGTCAGCACTTTGAATCACACTAACCAGCAACTGGGGCAGACGTCATGATAATCTAAGGGCAAAGACCTCAGTGTAATAATTACTCTGAACTTTTAACACGTACTGAATCCAAATAAAGGGCATAAAAATATGCTACATGTAAAGAAGACTGATGCTAGCAAAGTGATACATTACAGAGTCGGTGAAGCCCCAGTGTGAGAAACTTGACACAATGGAAATTCACACCATTCTAAGCTTCATGAGACCAAGGAGCTGTCCATTATGCTGCTGAGCCAATATTTCTGTCCCCCATTTATTGAATTTCGTTTTGCTGTATGCTAGTAATATACTTCTCCCATTCATTTCTTGCTTTGCTTGCAATGTGTGACTTTCATTTATGCACTCTCTTTATCTATTTAAGTACTGGGTTTTAGATAGGCTGTTGTGTGTTTTTTCTTTACTTTTCTTTATTCATTTACTGTTTTTTATTAGTTTGGGTAAAATTTTATCTCCGCTTTCATGGATGCTGTTTTTATTTCATTATTTCTAGAGTTTGCATTCTCTACCTCAAAAGCTCACTCTTCTGACATCTTCTAAAGACAGTTCTTATCGATATAGTCTTACTGAAGTCTAGTGATAATGTTTTATTAAATACGATATTGAGGCTGAAATCCCCACAGCAGGTAGCCCAGAATCATTACCAGTCTGAATGTTTTCTGTACCAAGATGATAATGATAAACACAAAGTCTCAGTTGGAGGCTTACCACTTATTACTTAATCCACAAACCCCCTGCAGGTATATTTTGGTGTCTTCAAATGCCCACCCAAGGGTTGTACAAAAGCCTAAAGCTAAAATACACAAATAGTTTTTAAAAGGTCTTATTATACAACATAAGCTTTTGCTTTAGAGAGATTGCAATCTTACTAACAAGAGCCCAAAGTAACCCAAGTATTGGGAAAAAAATGTGATGTGCACACCACTAAGTGCCCCATCTAAGTATTTTGAAAACTCTTCCTAAAATATTTTTCTTATTTTGACAAAGAGCCAACTGAAATACTTCAAATTGCCATTTAATGTAATGTTTAGATAAGGGCAATGAAAGAGTTTTTAAAAGAAGCCCTGTCTTCAGACATCATAAATTCTGTGAGTCAAGCTGGCGGAGCATTATTCAAGTCATAGTGAGGACTGCACACCAGCCACAAAAAACCAAAGGGCTCGAACATCACCCTACGCAAAACAATGGAGAAAACACGAATCTATATGAGAGCGAGGCATTTACATTCTTAGCAGCACTTGGTATCCCTAACCTGCAAAGTAACGTAAAATCCGTTTCTCATAATATCATGTGGACTTGCCAGGATTTGCTTTTGTTAAAAAAAAAAAAAAAATGATAGGCAGATCGGTTTTAAGATCAAAACAAAGAGGTGAGAGAGTCTATCACAGATGTCCAGGGCAAGCTATGCTGCTCCAGTTCTTCTCACTGATGCCAAGGAGAATTTAAAAAGTGATCGGCAAACGGAAAATTCAATCAACTGAGAATTGAAAAACAAATGCTTTCCCAATTTAAATTCCATTTTCCGATGATGACCAGAAGGAGGTTTCAAAAATCACCTTTTTAAACGACAAAGCTTTAATTTCCAAGTAAAATATTTATGCTGTTTAAGATATGGCTTGCTTTACAATGATAGCTACACCACAGGGAGTCACAGTGAGACACAGGCGATGACCAAGCACTTGATGCAAATTGAAGGTGACCTGGGTAAGGGTCTGATTGTACTTATTCATTCTTGTGGAAAATTCTTTCCAAAGTACTATGGTGTGGCAGGTACTGTGCTAAAGGTTGTGCCCATCATAAGGAAGAGTAAGATATAGAGCTTGGCCCCAAGGAACTGATGAGCGAGAAGAATTTCATTTAAAAAAGGAGGGCTAGATTTAACCATGATATAAAATGCTAAAAGAAACAAGAGTTTGAAGAAGAGAGTTTCCTTCGACTGAAGTGACCAAGAAAGGTCTAATGAATGGAAGAAATAGCATTTGATCTAGATGTGAAAGTGTGAGTTACATGTTTTTTTCTTCTTTTTAAAGTTTCTCGTAACAAAAGAAATACATATTCATGGCAGGAACTTTAGAGAACATAAATGGGCAAAGAGAAGAAAACAAAAACTGCAACTCTCAAATATAACCACAGTTAACATTTTGATGTACATGCTCAAAATAGGAAACATCCTACCATTACAACTGATAGGATGGATGTTATTGACATGGAGATACGTTGATGATCTATTCTTAAGTGAGTACAGCAGATTATTGAATTGATTATATATTCATGCGTATAAATACATAAATTAAATCATATATACCATGGTCAAATACATTTGTGTTGTAGTTTAAAATTAATTTCTTACTTTTCCCTTCTTTTTTAACTTTTTTCCAAGGAGGAA
>NW_012149953.1:1169672-1170951 GCF_000956105.1 Propithecus coquereli
ATTTTAATTAACAATTATCTTATTGTTGGAACATTATAAGTTTTTCTAATTTTTCATTAATATTAATAATATTTCTAAAATAATCCTATTATGAAATATTTTCTATATACAACACATACATTTGTGCATTTTTCTCAAAATTATCTTAGCTAATCACTAAAATGGGGAATTTTTAGAGCCAAGATTATGACCATTTTAAAGATTATTCTTATGTATTACTCAAACATCTTCCTATAAGTTATATAAATTTATACATTATACATCTCTTCATCAGAGTATTATAGTGTCTATTTTTCCATAACTTTTTAAACACTGGATATTACCATTTTTCAAAATTGTTTCCCAATTTTTGGGTCAAAAGTGGCATTCAACTTTGTTTTAAATTGCATTTTATTTCCAGTGGAGGCTCATATTTTTCACAATATTGTGGCTCAGAAAATGATACCCTGAAGTATGAGTCTTTGACATGTGGAATAATTTGATCTAAAGGATATTAGAAGGCCTCGGAAGCAACCTCAGAGCCAAAATCTCTCTACACTTTTCCTGCTCTCCTATTTCTTACTCCTCATTCTCCCCTAAAGCAGTCGTAGAAACTAGAATCCTTCTTCCTGAAAGCAAGTCATAGAAACCAGAACCCCTCCCCAACATAGCCGGCCATAAAACCTTAGTCCCATGACAAGGCCCCAATCAACATGGTTGAAACCAAATTGATTGTTAGCACCCAGTAAAATCAGATGAAAGAGACTGGAAGTGTGCTCTTCCAAACCCCAGCCTGACAAACTCAAAAGTACCCATAATTAAGTGGAGAGAGTTAAGTCCAGGAAACATTGTGGATATGAGTCCTGCCACATGGAGCTAACAAATGAGAAGCTAACTACATATTTGCATTGAACTGTCAAAATTGCCAGCAATCTTGCCTCAAAGAGATGGCCATATGATTTGCTTTGACCAATGAAATATGAGTGGAAGTCATGTGTCACTTCCAAAAAAAAAAAAGCTTTAATAAGGAGATCATGGTTCAGATCTCTCTTTTCCTTCTGCTACAATACCAGGAAGATTCCAGAAAGAGGGTACACAATACCTTGAATCTCTCAAAAAAGATTATGTGGAGAAGGATTATACTTATCTCACAATATACTTGAAAAAGAAGTAAGAAATAAGCTTTTGTCTCTGGATCATGGTTCAGATCTCTCTTTTCCTTCTGCTACAATACCAGGAAGATTCCAGAAAGAGGGTACACAATACCCTGAATCTCTCAAAAAAGATTATGTGGAGAAGG
>NW_012149953.1:1171001-1175725 GCF_000956105.1 Propithecus coquereli
TGAATCTCTCAAAAAAGATTATGTGGAGAAGGATTATACTTATCTCACAATATACTTGAAAAAGAAGTAAGAAATAAGCTTTTGTCTCTGTAAACCAACCAGATTGTGTGGTATTTGTTATCACAGTGTAACCTAGCCTATTCTGATTAATACATAGTTTTTATATTTTGCCTAACTTATTATATAAGTTCTTATCAAGGAGCATATATAAAAATACATATATACATACCCAAATTTTCCATGACACAATGATAAATATTGACTGCATTTTGTGATTAAAAGTTTTTAAGATATTGTAGTTTTAAAAAAAGTTCTATGTTCATCTAATGCAATCTCTCCATTTTTTTTTCTATTCCAGGTAGATATAGGAGAGAGAAAAAAGAGAGAGAGAAGAGAATTGATAAATTTTACCTCACTGCCCAAGTGTATGTAAAAATTGTACATACTGCCCCTAAAATTTCTTAGTCTTTTAAAAAAATATTTGTCTTAAATTCTTCTGGAAAACAGTCTGGCAAAGAAATACAGTGGTAACTTATTGAGTTATTTAGTTGTCAAATACTATTGTAGACATGTTGGAAAACATAAACTCAGTTTCTCCTATTCTCTACTCATCACAAAACACAGAATGCTTCTGTGACTACCGGTCATAAAAATGTGTGAGGATTTCTTTCTACCAGTAAACATTCAGTTCTGCAGTGGACTCCAGCTGAGTGTTCTCCAATTCAACTCTGACACGGTCTACATGGAGATCTATCTCATCAGATTCCACAGGTTGAAGGTTCAGTCCCCTCAGTCCCACAAGACGGCCCCTCATGTGCAATGCCAATGGAAAGCCCCGTTTTTTTAACTTTGCTTCTGACTGAGCAGCTATAAATCAGGGTCCCATGACACCTTCTTCAGGTTCAACTAATTTGCTAGAGTAACTCACAGAACTCGGGAAAATACTTTACTTACATTTTCCTCTTTCTATAAAGGATATTACAAAGGATACAGATGAAGAGATGCACGGGGTAAGAAACATGGAGTTTCCGTGTCTTCTCCTGGCACACTACCCTTCAGGGACGTACATGTGTTCAGAAGTCAGTAGGCTTCTTAAATCCAATACCTTTAACATTTTACGGTGGCTTCATTATATAGGCATGACTGATTAAATCATTGGCCATTGGTGATCAGCTTAATCTTCAGCCCTCTTCTTTCCTCCCTCGAGGTTGGAGGTGGGGCTGAAAGTCCCAACCCTCTAATCATGTCTTGGTCTTTCCAGTGACCAATCTTCATCCCAAAGCTACCTAGGGTCTGCCAGCCACCAGTCAACTCATGAGCATACAAAAAGACACATCACTTTGCAGATATCAAGGATTTTAGGAGTTGTATGCCAGAAATAAGGGAGAAAGATCAAGCATATTTCACAATATTACAACTCTTTATTAAATAAACATGTTTCCCTTCACTGATTTGAAATGCTATCATTATCTTATGCTATTAATACATTTCTGCTTAACTTGCATTTCAGGATTTATTGTTTGTTCTGTCTTTTAAATATACATTTTTTAATGACTGTAAATGTATACACATTTTTATATTTTACAAAGGCAGACAGGCTCCCCATACCTATCATTATTCTGGTTTGTCAAAATTATGTTGGCCATTCTCATCAATTTACTTTTATAAATTAACTTAATAAATGTTTTTGTCAAGTTCCCTCCAAAATTTATCAAGAGAAAGATTTCCCACACAATTCATAAGTTAATAGAGAGAATCGATATCTTTAAATATTGAGACTTCCTGTCAAGAAAGATGGATGTCACTTCACTAACTGATCTTTTCTTTTCTTCCTTAGTAGAGTTATCTATTATTAATAGTATGCTTTTTGAAAGTTTTAAAATGTTATTGCAATTAGGATAATTTTGTCCATTTTTTTAATTTTAAGAAAGATTTATAATTTTACATCCAAATCTTTTGGATTTTTAATTAGGCCATTATGTCATTTACAAATAATGATATTTTTCTGTCTGATACATTATATCAGATATTTCTATATATGATACATTTTTTAAACTGATACATTACTTTTCTTCTTTACTTGTATGACTATCACTTTCTGAGTAATGTTGAATAATAGATAGTGGACACCTTTGTTGTATTTATTCTTTTAATGTGTATACTTCTTGTATTTTAGTTTTCAAAATATCAGGGACTGTTGGTTTCTATTGAAATCTTTTTGTGTTAAATATCTGGCCTTAGCATACTCTGAGTTTTTGTCAGAAATGAATATCAAAAGTTTTTTTTTTTTTGATTTCAGCATATTATGGAGGTACAAATGTTTAGGTCATGTACATTGCCTTTGCCTCACCTGAGTCAGAGATTCACATGTGTCTGTCCCCCAGACAGTGCGCACCGCACCCATTGGGTGTGAATATACCCATCCCTTCCTCCCCCCTCCCACTTGCCCAACACCCGATGAATGTTATTACTATATGTGCACTTAAGTGTTCATCAGTTAATACCAATTTGATGGTGAGTACATGTAGTTCTTGTTTTTCCATTCTTGTGATACTTCACTTAGTAGAATGGGCTCCAACTCTATCCAGGATAATACAAGAGGTGCTAGAACATCACTGTTTTTTGTGGCTGAGTAAAACTCCATGGTATATATATAGCACATTTTCCTAATCCACTCATGTATTGATGGGCACTTGGGTTGTTTCCACATCTTTGCAATTGTGAATTGTGCTGCTATAAACATTCTAGTGCAGATGTCTTTTTTATAGAATGTCTTTTTTTCCTTTGGGTAGATGCCCAGTAATGGGATTGCTGGATCAAATGGCAGCTCTACTTGTAGCTCTTTGAGGTATCTCCATATTACTTTCCACAGAGGTTGTACTCGTTTGCAGTCCCACCAGCAGTGTATGAGTGTTCCTATCTCTCAACATCCACGCCAACATTTATTGTTTGGGGATTTTTGATAAAAGCCATTCTCACTGGAGTTAAGTGATATCTATCTCGTTGTGATTTTGATTTGCATTTCCCTGATGCTTAGAGATGTTGAACATTTTTTTCATATGTTTGTTGGCCATTGGTCTATGTTCTCTTGAAAAGTTTCTGTTCATGTCCTTTGCCCACTTTTTAATGGGGTTGATTTTTTCTTGTTGATTTTCCTGAGTTCTATATAAATTCTAGTTATCAGCTCTTTGTCTGTTGTATAGCATGCAAATATTTTCTCCCACTCTGTAGGTTGTTTGTTTGCTCTCATGATAGTTTTCTTGGCTGTGTAGAAGCTGTTTAATTTGATCAGATTCCATTGATTTATTTTTGTTATTGCTGTGTTTGCCTTTGGGATCATTTTCATAAATTCTTTGCCTAGGCCAATGTCTATAAGAGTTTTTCCAACATTTTCTTCTAGAATTCTTATGGTTTCATGCCTTAGGTTTAAGAGTGTTATCCACAACTCTATTATTGATTTTTGTGAGAGGTGAGAAATGCAAATTCTGTTTCAGTCTTCTATATGTGGCTCTCCAATTGTCCCAGCTCCATTTATTGAATAGGGATTCTTTTCCCCAGTATATGGTTTTGTCTGCTTTGTCAAAAATTAGATGGCTATGTGAGGATGGTTTTATATCTGGGTTCTCAGTTCTGTCCCACTGGTCTGTGTCTCTGTTCTTGTGCTAGTACCATACTGTTTTAGTTACTATAGCCTTGTAATATAGCTTGAAGTCTGGTAAATTGAAGACTTGCCATTTGTTATTTTAGCTTCAAATTTCTTTTCCTATATGTGGTCTTCTCGGGTTCCATTTGAAGCGTAGAATTATATTTTCTAGATCTGTGAAAAATGATGTTGGTATTTTAATTGAGGTTTCATTGAATCTGTAGATCACTTTGGGTAGTATAGACATTTTAACAATGTTGATTCTGCCAACCCATGAGCATGGTATGGTTTTACACCTGTTTACGTCCTCTGCTATTTCCTTCCTCAGTGGTTCATAGTTCTCCCTGTAGAGGTCTTTTACCTCTTTAGTTAAATATATTCCTCAGTATTTTATTTTCTTTGTTGCCATTGTGAAGGGTATTGAGTCTTTGATTTGGTCCTCAATTCGACTGTTGTTGGTGTATAGGAATTTACACTGAGTTCTATACATTGATTTTATAACTTGATACTTTGCTGAATTTGTTTATGTCTCATGGCAAAATCTTTGGAGTTTTACCACTTGAAATGATTATAAGATGATCATATTATATTATCATTATTATAAGGTGATTATTCTGATTTAATTGGGATATTTCCTAATGTATTTGAATTTCAGAAATAAATCTAATTGTTTAAAATGTGTTAACATTGTTCAACATCCTACTGGCTTCAATTTTGCTGCATTTTATTTAGATTGTTTTATTTTATTAGAATGTAAGTTTCTTAAGTACTGGGACCTACCACCGTATCTCTAGTACAATTTATTTTACATTGTAGACAGTCAATAATTATTATCAATGAATGGGGGACTTAATAGTTTTAAGTAATATTGGTCTTTGTTTGTATTTTCTCTCACTGTTAAATTACATCATTCTACTAAAGGGATTTAAGAAACATTCCTGACTATGGCAGGTTAAATTGACATAGATGATTTAACTACCCTGCCTTCTGCTACAAAAATGAAAAAAGAAAGAAAGAAAGAAAGAAAGAAAGAAAGAAAGAAAGAAAGAAAGAAAGAAAGAAAGAAAGAAAGAAAGAAAGA
>NW_012149953.1:1177446-1205185 GCF_000956105.1 Propithecus coquereli
ATGAACTAGTTCTTGGGTTTTAAAAAAATCTTATATATGTGATTTATGAGTATAGGGTGTATATTCTGATATTGATCTATTTTATTTTTTAAGTAATTTTTCAGGAAGAATTTATGGGCAGTATGATAAATAATTCTTTATATATCTAAAAATGTGTGTTTGTGCACTCAAGTGAATGATAATTGGTAAGTCAATAAAATTATGGGGAATCAGCCTTTTATCCTAAAAAAGCCATTTGTACCATGTGTAGCTGAGAGTACTGTTTTTATCAAGTTCCTCATATCAGTTCCTCCTGATCAAACCTTTCCAAACTTTCTGGGAAGTTAACTGTGGCTATGCAACTAAGATCTGAGTATGGAATGTAGGTAAAAGTGATGGATGTCACATCCACAGTAGCTTCCCCAAAACTTCATGAGCTTCTCTTCCATCTCTCTTTCCCCTTCTACTGACTTTGAAAGGAGAGGACTCAATATCTGGAGGAAGATGAAACCCAAAGAGTAGCCTATTGGATTTTATATAAGCAAGAAGTACTTTAACATACAGTAACATACATATATACATACATACACACTTATTTTATGTACGGTACCTTCACTGTGGTTAGCCACTGAGATGTGGGGTTTTTAACAGCATCTTGTGTTATTCGCCATAACTGATCTAAGATAGTTTTTAGGATTATAGTGTTTTATAGGTTTTTTACTAATGTTATTTTTTCCGTTTATAATAACCAGCTTTTAAAATTTAGATGTTCGTTAAATTTTTTCATTATCCTTGAAACTTGGGATATGTGTACGTATATGTGGCTTGTCATTAATTCTATCCTGCACTCACTGAACTCTTTCCACATGGAGATTTAGGTTGTGGTAGGCAAGATACTGGCTTCCCAAAGATGTGCACATCCTCATTCCTCACACCTCTGTATATTTTGCCTCTTATGGTGCAGGTGTGATTAAGTTAAGGACTTTGACATAGGGGGATGTATTATTCATGTTGGTTAAATCTAATTACAATGGGTCTTAAAATTGTGGAAGACATGTGACAAGAGAAGCAGGGGCAGAAAGATGTAAAGCTGACTTTGAAGATGGAGGAAGGGGCCAAGAGCCAAGGAATGTGAGTAGCCTCCAGAAATTGGAAAAGTCAACAAAACATATTGTCCCTTGGAGCCTCTAGAAAGAGATGTAGCCCTGTCACCACCTTGATTTAGCCCAGTGAGACTCGTGTTGGACTTCTAATCTATTGAACTATAAGTTAATAAATTTATGTAGTGTTAAGCCACTAAGTTTGTAGTAATTTGTTTTAGTAGCAATTGAAAACTACTATGCAAGTCTTCTCTCATCTCAGGACATTTTATTATTTCTTTTATTGATGCTTTTCTTCTGTAAATTCTATTGTCTCCTCCTAAAGTTCAAATTACATATATATTGAATAATATAGCTATCTCACATCACTCATATTTCTTTCATTGTGTTTCGTCAATTTGTTTTCTTCATTTGAGTTCTGATCTTCCAATATACTCATTTTGTTTTACCAATATGGAAAATGCTATCCTTGAGAACAATTGAATGTTTTTTTGAGTTTAGCAATTATTGTTTTAAATATTCAAAACTCTATCAGTATATCAAGGTCTTGTATTGTCAGTGCAAATATTTTTTAGTCTTATGTAGAATCTCTACAAGTTTTAAAAAATTGTCTCCAGTTTCCTGTAATAATTATGATTCACTGTAGACCATATGTTCTGAATGCTCAAAATGGTTCTCTTCTTTCAGACTGCTAAGTCTTTTAATATGCTTAGTTATTTTTCTCTGCTTGCTCATCTCTATGGAAGTGGATATAATTATTATTTCTAATATCTAAAATAAATTAAAAAGTAGAAGGAAATCACATATCACATAGATTATGATTTTTCCTTTTCTGGGTAGTAATCTGATCTTTCCTGTCTGATTAGGATGGACTTGTAAGTAGCAGGAGGTGTCTGCAGGGGTGTGGAGTTTCAGCCTTATTTAAAACCAGTTTAATTTTTTGTCTGTCTTAGTAGAGTGGAGCCAGCTGGACATTGAAGCCCTCTCCAGTGGCAGCATGGCAGGAGCTAACCTAGGTATTGCTCAGTCCCCAGCCCTCAGTACCTATTAGATTAATAAGTATGAAATGTCCGATTTCCTTAAGAACTAAGTTTGACAGTTGCTATCTCTGACATTTCACTTTGACACTTCTTGTTTTATTTTTATTGTGAATGTACATCCTCATTCTTTGAAACGCATGGTTTGGCTTGTGATTATCTTTTAAAATTTTTTTACAGCAATTTTTGTGAAACCATGGATAAGTCAAAAATTCTTGTTATTTTTGAATATGAGTTTCCTTATGGAATGAATGTAGCACAGACAGCTCAAAATATCAATGAAGTGTTTGGGAAGGATGTAGTTAATGAACACACAGTACGTCGATGGATTGAGAAGTTCCATTCTGATGATTTTAATCTTGAAAATGAGCCTGGTGGGAGACCTGAGACCATGGTGGATCAGGATGAGCTGAAAGCTGTAGTGGAAGCAAATCGCTTCAATCCAGGCATGAATTAGCAGCCAGGTTTGACGTTACTATTCCAACAATATTAAACCATTTGAAACAAATCAGCAAGGTAAAGAAGCTGGATAGATGGTTACGGCATGAATTCAACGCGTGTCAGAAGAGAAATCGTCTGGAGGCTTGCCTTTCTTTGCTGTCGCAACATAAAGAAATACATTTCTATACTGTATTATTACGTGTGATGAAAAATGGATTCTTTTGACAATTGCAAGCAGTTTGGCATAATGGTTGGAAAAGATGAAGTGCCAAAACACAGTTCAAAATGGAATAGTCAAGCATGGTGGCTCACATCTGTAATTCTGGTACTCTTGGAGGCCGAGGCAGGAGGATCGCTTGAGATCAGGAGTTAGAGACCAGCCTGAGCAAGAGCGAGACCCCGTCTCTACTAAAAATAGAAAAAAATTAGCCAGGCATAGTGGTGCAAGCCTGTAGTCCCAGCTACTAAGAAGGTTGAGGCCAGAGGATCACTTGAGCCCAGGAGTTTGAGGTTGCTATGAACTAGACTGACACCATGGCACTCTACCCCGGGCAACAGGGCAAGACTCTGTCTCAAGAAACAAACAAACAAACAAAAATGAAATAGTCAACAAAAAAAGCTAATGGTATCTGTTTGGTGGTCCAGCACTGGTATTATCACTACAGCTTCATGAAACATGCTCAGTTGATTACAGTGGATGTCTACTGCAACCACTTGGATGAAATGATTAGGATGCTTGTGATTAAGCAGCCAAGATCAGTCGACAGAGAAAGGCCAATCCTCTTGCAAGACAATGCTCAACCACATATTGCCCAAACAATGATGCTCAAACTACAGAGACTGGACTTGGAAACTCTCTGTCATCCACCATATTCACCAGACCTTGCACCAACTGCCTACCGCATCTTCCAGGCTTTGGATCACTTCTTGCAAGGAAAACATTCAATTCTCAACAAGGTGTGGAAAATGCCTTTCATGATTTCATGGCCACTTGCTCTCCAGACTTCTTTGCTGCTGGCATAAACAAGCTACCATTAAGGTGGCAAAACTGTGCAGATAATTCAGACACATACCTCGATTAATTGTACTGCTTCTTGTTTGAGGTATAATAAACTAAACTTTTGATTTGAAATCAGACATTTCATATTTAATGACCTTATACATATAGTTTACACTTCTCATTTCAGTTTTGAAAATCATAAGTGGCATTGGGTATAACTGTTGTTATTTTGATCTGCGGACATGGGGGAGAGGGTATTCCAGGTGTGGGGAGCAGAATTCTTTGCTTTAAGGGGAAGGCAACATATTGGAGCAATACAGACTCTATATTTGATTGGTATTGAGGTTTTATATTATCACTTTGTACTTCAAAGTACTATTTGAAAAATCTTGAGTTTCCTTTGGATCCAGAGGTACTAATTGTACTAATCATTATTGGTTAAAGAGAAATAATACCAGTTAGTGGAATGGCATGTTAAGACATACTTGCTTCTCATAATTAAATCATATTATCAGAGACCTGGGCATTTCTGGATAGAATAATCACATTTAATGAACAGCACTGTGATAAATGCTTTTACAAATATTGTCTTATTCATTCTTGGTTAATTCATTAAAAATCCTGTTGAATAAACTTTATAATCTACATATTACAGAGAAGATAACTGAAACTCAGAGGATTAAGTGTTTTTCAAGATAATAGTATAAATTAGCAGAGCCAAAATCAGGATTAGAACACAGACTGACCAACTGCAAATTCAGTTCTGAAATTGAAGTGCAAATAAATAGTGGTAAATAGTTTCAGGAGAATATGTGATTTTTCTGGATAAAGGATACTGTATATGTCTAAACTGAGAAATCTGTGTTCTAAATGGTGTCAGTGAGTCCTGGCTCTCCCAGAACTCTCTATCAGATCATAATATAAGTTTTCCTATAACACAGAAGTAACGTGATTGATCAAGAATCTTTTGTACTTCTTAAATATAAATTACATTTCTGTGATTTTCACAATGTAATTGCTTCAGTGTGTAGTTCTTTTTCATGCTAAATTTCACATTTCCTTGATGTGGTCAGTCTCCACGAATTCAAATCAGTGAAATTCAAACAGGACTACATTTCTTTCATCTAAATAATTTATCTTGAAAAAATGAATGTGAAGAGGGCGGCTTAGAAATAGAAAGCATTGGATATACAGAATCTGCTCTTGGCTTCCAGGAGTATCAAGGAAATTGCACAATAAATCAATTTTTATGGATGCTATTGACTTGCAACATTTGCTGCTTTTAAAAATTAATAGCTGAAATAATGAACATTCAAAAAACTCTCTCCACCATCAGTTTGATTAATTTCTTGATATGAAGTACAGATGACAGATGCAATATTTGAAACTAGATTTTTTTGCAGTCCATTCAGAGAAAATTCAGGTAACACACTGGCCAATAATCTTACAAATTTTTTTTCATTTAATTTGTGCAAAAGATCCTCTTGCATAGACATGCCCTATCCAATAAAATGAAAGTTTAATTATTTGTATAAATATTATTGTAAATGCATAATAGTGCCTCTACAGTCCAAGTGTCATCATTTTATATTAATATTGCATTACAGTAAAACTGGTAATAAAGTGCTTCTCTGAAGAAATTGTGCATAGGATTTCTAATATGGTGCTCAGCCAGTAGACGAGTTTATTAAAGTTACTGAATTATGTAGTGGAAGAAATGGAGTTACTTAAACTCTACGCATGGAATCTGCTACAAAACTGAGACAATGAAATGGTTACAAGAAATTAGATGCCAAGCTTTATGATTTTTTATACCGATGTGAAATCCATGAATAGCTTCAGCTTTCTGTAAGCTATATATATCCATCCAAATTAGTTTCCAGTAAATATATGCAGGCCTATGAAAACAAACAATAACATAATGCAGAAAGATACATACCAGAAAAGCAAACCCAGCTATGACTATGACTATAGAAACAGGACAGCAAAATACTCACTGAGCCCTCCTTGAAGATCTTAGAGAGTCTTGTGGGCAGAGGGAAAAGACAAGGATGCAGTTCTCATTTGGAACTTATCGAAAGGGCACCTTCATTCATCTCCTATTATGTAAACCTGAATGGCTGACAACCACTTTCTAAACCCCTGAGCTTACACTAAAGTTGTTATTTTACAATGGAAAGCATTCTTAGAACATCTGGGTGAATGTGTGTTTTATTAAAGTTAGGTTAGTATGTCATCTGGCCCATGTGAGTGTGAAGCATGGTAATTGAGAGCGTAGGCATTGGAGGCAGCCTGGGTTTGCCTCCCAGCTGCACCATTTGCTATGTGAGTCTACACAAGTTAATTAACTTCTCTGAGTTTCTTCCTTTCTTAAAGGGCTGGTGTGAAAAACAAAGTGTTCCCTACAAAGTATTTGGCAGAGGGTCTTACTTAATATGCACACAATAAATACTTGTTATTATCACAATGATTTATTTTAATTTGATTTGCATTTATATAGCAAACCACTCAAATAGTTTGTACTCTGTTGGGGATTCTCAAGACTACCATCAGATTCATTAATTCACCAGAAAGACTCATAGAACTTAGAAAAGCTATCATACTCACGGTGACGGTTTATTACAGAGAAAGGATACAGATTACAATCAGTAAAGGAAACAAGTTCATAGCCAAGAGTCCAGGAGAAATCAGCTGTGAGCTTCCAGTTGTCCTCTCTCACTGGAGTCATAGGAACAGCACTTCCAGAAATGATGTGTGACAACGTGTGCAAATTATTACCAACCAGGGACACTCACCTGAGCCTTGGGGTCCAGAGGTTTTCACTGCAGTGAGTTATACAGGCATGGAACATCTAAATGACTAGCATTGGGTACTCAGTCTCCAGTCCCTCCAGGGGTTAAACTGATATGGTGTGCCCAGGGCCCAGGTGACCAAAAACATGTCTTTATCAAAAATAACATTGGTATCAAAAACTATCTGGCATAGCCCAAGGTCCAAGGTATATAAAGACTCTTATCAGGCAGAATATTCTGAAGGCTTAGAGTTTATCTCCCAGAAGCCAGTCAAGGGCCAGTCATTTCTTCAGCATTGTACAGGGTTTGAGCACTCTGAGCCTGCTGAATTAACCCTTTATTGCACAACTAATAAGCCAGTTGGACATGCCATGCTGATACCCACGTGCTTGGGCTCTCTCCCTCTCCCTCTCTTCCCCTACTCCACATATGAGCGTACACACACACACACACACACACACACACACACATACCTATTAATATATAGGTGTGTATCTATAAAAACTTTTATATAACTGCAGAATTTTGAAATTGGCACAACTGAAGTCATCCAATCCAAATTCCTCACTTCAAACTGAGCCCATTTAAAAAATGTTTTTTCCTTTTTATCCCCCACAAACTTGCTGTCATCTTTGACTATAGTCTTTCTAGTCTTGAAGGTTATTACCATGCCTTGCAGCCCTACTGGGCACAGAGCTACAGGAAAATGCCCTAACCCAGGAAGGGTAATACACCTTAGTTGTAGGCGGGCCATGCCTGCAGAGTGGTGATAATTCACAGTCTATCAGGTACACTTAGTAAATAAGTGTCTTTACAGGTGTTGATCAGCAGAGAATAAGTTGTCCTCACAAGAGAGTAAAGAAAGGCCCCCTCCTGATGACAATGATGAATCTAGAATGAGAGATAAATGAAGCATGTCTTTTTTGCAAGTCTGTGGTCTGTGAGATGGGGGTGCCAGCCACAAGGCAGGGACATTCCTAGGGCACCTGAAATCAGAAAAAGAGACATAAGGGAGCCTTTTCCTCTTCCCCCTTCGACTGCCTCTGATGAAAAAGTGGTGGACATAATGAAACAAGCTCTTCTCAAATTTTCTAGAACGCAGTCCATAGCTGAGCTCACAGAATTATTCATTGAGTAGAGTGCAAGACTAACATCAGGTTTTATTGAAGTTCCCTTGCTCCAAAAATGACTCCATTACAGTGATTCTGACTCCATGTATAGTGTGGGTCTTGAATAGTGTGCTTCATGAAAGCAGGGAGTAAAGGACAGCAGTTTTAGAGTCTGGTGAATTCGATGCCTAGGAGATCATTAGTGACGGATAAAGAATTTGTTAAAACTCAAACTTTGTACTTTCACCTCTTCTCCTCATGTTTTTATAAGTTTCCTTGAGAAATTGCCATGTTATTTGTAGTAGGATGAATAATGAACACCTAAAAATATCAAGTCCTAACTCTGGAGTCTAGAGCCTTTGCAGATGTGATTAAGATTCTTGAGATGGGGGGGGGAGGTCTTATGGGTTGAACTGTGTCCCATCAAAATTCATATGTTGAAGTCCCAGTACCTCAGAATATGAACTTATTTGGAAATGGGGTCCTCAAAGATGTAATCAGTTAAGATGAGGTTATTCTGGAGTAGTGTGGCCCCCTAAACCCACATGACTTTATAATAAAAGGTGTCCTTATAAAAGAAAGAAATCTGGAGAAAGACATGCACACAAGGAGACTGTCATGTGAACACGAAGGCAGAAACGGGGGTAATGCATCTACAAGCCGAGGAATTCCAAAGATTGCCAGTCGACCCCCAGCAGCAGAGAGGCATGGCACAGCTTCTCCCTCACAGCCTTCAGAAGAATCCAACCCTGCTGATACCTGGATCGTGACTTCCAGATCCAGAACTATGAGACAAGAAATTTCTGTTATTTAAGCCACCCAGATTGTGGTACTTTGTTATGGCAGCCCTAGGAAACTATTACAGGGAGATTTTTTTGGATTATCTTGGTGGGCCCAGAGAGAGCCAGAGGAAGATTTCAAGTAGATGGAAGAAGAGAAAATACAGCCAGAGGAGAAGGCGATGTGACCACAGAAGCAGACTGGAGTAATGTGGCCACAGTCAGGAAATGCTGGAGTCACCCAAAGCTGGAAGAAGCAATGAATGGATTCTCTCCGAGAGCCTCTGCAGGGAGCACAGCCCTGTCACCAACTTGATTTCAACTCAGTAATACTAATTTTGGAGTTCTGGCCTCCAGGACCATGAGAGAATAAATTTTTGTTGTTTTAAGCTACCAAGTTTGCGATAATTTGTTACAGCAGTCACAGGAAACTGATACATTATGCATTCACTTAACATAAGACCTGTGAGTTTTTATTATTTTTTCCTGGAATAGAACCTCTGAATATAGCTGTGGCAAAGGGCATGACGGGGCATTGTATCAGCGATTGGTAAATGTTTCATCTACACTGCCAGACGTGTACTTACATGTTTAAGACACTATCACATATGGGAATCAAATTACAGCAGCTATGAGTTTAAAGATTTTAAGCATATTTTATCCTATGATACTAATATAAAATATTTTAAATGACCTTAACAAATTTGGTTACAGAAAGATGTGCATACACATTTACACAAAAAATTGGTAATGATCACTGGGAAACAGCATGGGTTTGTTAATCAAAAGCCACATCCAACCAAATGTATTTATTTTCTTTGCCAGAGTAAGTGGATGATAAGTTCTCAGAAATATGTTGGGCCTACCTTGACTGGATTAGGGCCTTTGAACAAAGGGAGGGAAATATGGATGGGATGTAAGATGGTAACATGGTAAATACATGTAAAGTAGAAGTGGCTTTATAATTAGTTAACAGATCATGCCTAAAGGGTACTGAGATGTAGATCAATGACAAGGAAAAAGGAAGTTTCAGGTAACATGAGCAGGCATTTATGAGGTATTTTTGATAGGCCAGGCATTATTCTAAACTCCCCTATTTTTAGATACAATTTCTTATTCCCATCTCCTCAGAATTTCTCCTTGGCCAACATTTTCCTGTATTTCCCATTCTTTCTCCTTCTCCTCCTTTCCACTTCCTCTGCAGCCCGGTATTTCAGCTCATTTCTTAGGCACATTAACTCCAGGTCTGTGCTGTCCAATACCACAGCCACACGTGGCTACAGAGCACTTAGAATGTGGCTGGTTCAAACTGAGACTGCTGTAAATGCAAAAGACATACTGGATTTTGAAGACAGTATAAAACTGTAAAAAAAGCTCATTAAAAATGTCTTATGCTGACGACATGTTGGCATGATAATATTTTAAATATTCTATATCAAATAAAATATATTAAGATAATTTTACCTAACAAATGTGGCTGCTAAAAATTTTAAATGGCAGGTGCAGCTCACATTTGTGGCTTGCCTTATAATTCTGTAAGACAGCACTGCTCTCGATGAAAGTGTAGGAGCCTTGCCTTTGTATCATAAGCAAGAAATTTTGCTAAACGAAAGGTAATCTATCCCAGAAAGATTTGATGCCACTCCCTTAGGGCCAGAAGTAGGCACAGGAAGTGGTGATTCAAAATTATTTTTTCTTCTAATTAATAACAAAAGCTACTTAATTAGTTTATTGAATTTATTGGAGGCAGCTGTGTGTTAGTGGAAAGCAATCATTCTCCTGCCCCCATGTTCTTCTGATTATGGATTTTGAAGTTGACCTTTCTCACCCCTGCATGAAATTTCAAGGAATATTCAAAGCTTTTTTGGTCCCTTTCAGAAAGAACAATCTCATTGGAAAAATTTAAAAGTCTCATCAAATCTAACATTACAGTTTAATCTATTATACAATTTAAATGCTCTTTCCCCAGCTGGGGGCTCGCCACAGCTGTGCATCCTGCAAAGAGTGAGGACAATGTGGTCAGCATCTTCTTTCTCTTCAGCTCCCTCCTCCCTACTGCTGTTGTCCCTTCAAAAGCATCTAGTTAAGAGAGGAGAGGTGTTGGGGACAGAAAATCCCAAACACCACCTAACTGGTATAGCTGACACATGGCTCCAGGGCCCTGGCAGATGAACAGCTGTTTTTTTCTCTCCAGGCTTTTGATGGATGCCGCTGAGATCCTCCTAATGCAGACCCAGCCGTGGCTCCTGTGAGGCAGGCAACACGGCCTCTGGCTGACTGCTGTCGTGTGGGTCTATGGGCTCCCAGCAGTTCGCTCCTTCGCCCCTTTGTAGTGTGAGTCCCCACTGACACAGCTGCAGGAGTGCATATCTGTTTCTGGAATACTTGACACATTTACCTCATCCTTCTTTCTCTTGCTCTTTCTCTCTCCCTCCCTCCTGTCAGTTTATAATCTGCCCCAGGTTTTAGAGTCACCAATCCCCCTATGTCCCCAAATTCCAGGGAACGTAAAGCAAGCTTTCCAAGTGATTCACTGCAGATTCACTACAAACACCTCCTCTTTTGGTTTGAGATGATGTACATTCTCCTAACCTACTCCATGAGTAGCTGGAAAGGAGAAATGTCAGCACCCCAACAACTTTTTACAAGAGACTTTAGGCTTTCCCTATTAGTTGGAGTAGGCTACAAAATGATACGAATAGAACACCAAACTTCAGTAGCTTACAAAAGAAGTTTATGTATCTCTCCCTTAACAGTCCTGGGTGGGGTGTTTAAATATATGGATGGCTGCCCTCCAGTGGATCATTCAGGGATGCTTTCCACCTTCGGCTACACGAATCCCTAGGGTCTCATCATCAGATGTATCCAGACAGAGGAAAAAGAGGATGTAGAGAGACACAACCACTCTCTTGAAAACCCCAGCCCAAAAATGGCACGAATCTCTTCTGCTTACCTTCTATTGGCCGTGCCTGCCTGAATGAGAGCATGAGAAATGCATTGCAGTCATGTGTCCAACTACAGTTCTCTCTCTATGGAAAGAAAGAACAGATTTTGTTTTATACTTGGTGGTCTCTGCTGCAATTTCCAGTATCTCTAATCTTCCCATGAATCTTTGCCTCCTCCTTCTACATTCTGGAAGAAAAACAGTGACGGGCTCAGGCTGGGAGAAATAATTTCACAGTGCCTTGCCGCTGCGGGACTGTGTCCCTCATCTTAGGATGTAGGGATACTTGTACCTATGTTGTTGTTGTTTTTCTGGGCATATTGGCCCACAGTAGAAACTGAGACCAAGTGTACCCTTGTAACATTCCATTACTCGGTCATTGATTAAGTACCCATTCTACACCATGCACTTCATATATGCCATCTCACTTATTCTTACAATTCTTTTGACACGAGTTCAGTTACAAAATAGTTGGAAGGGCTGGAGGGCTAGACTGAGCTTCAAGGGCCTCTCCTAGAACACCCATGAAGAGTCTACATAAGAGCTGATATCTCTGCCTTGATCGGAACACAGGGAGTTCCATGAGGAACCATCATATCTGTTGCCAAAACAACACTCTATTCTGTGTGCTCTGAGCCAGCAGAATGATGTCCAGGTCCCCATCCCTTGACCCCATGGATTTAGAGGATGGCCACTCCAACCTCTACTATGACTGCTACCAAAAACCTGCACAAAGGCACTTGTCAGTAGGAATTGCAGATGCAGCAGAAGTGTGCCCCCTGCCTCCTGACACTGATATCCCCCTGTCATATTTTACGTAGGTCTCTGTTTAGTGAAAGCTCAATTATGTTCAGAAGCTGAGCTGTAAAGGAGTCTTGCTTTAGCCTTTGGCCTGCATAGAATTACGCTGCAAGGCATGGGAATAAAACTGGTCGAATCCATCTACTGTGTCTACCACACTTTGGAAGGCAGTTAGCGGAAATAATCAGGTTGTAAAGAAAAAAAATTGGTTCAAATACTTCTTTTAATGTGGAAAAAGAAAGATAAGTTACTGCTAGATAATTTACAAGTAGGCAATGGCATTCTGATTGTGTGGTTTAAATGTAGAATCTTTCTTCAAATGAAAATATTACTCTTTTTGGAAAAGTCTTGACATGACAAATAAGGAACTATCCAATGACTTCAGTTACATCTGTTTTCACTAGGACCTTTATATGGGTCACGCTATGACTCATTGTTTTCCATTTCATACACAATAATTAATTATATTCATTTGGATATAGTTTAGTCTGGATGAATAATACAATTTTATTCATAAAGTCAGCTTCCCTGCATTTAACTATGTGTTAGACACTGAGCTATCTCTTTTAATCCTAACAACAATTTTTAAAGGTAGGAAACATTAGGGCTATTTTATAGTTAAGAAATTGAACCTTAGAAAGGTTAAGTAATTTCCCTGTAGTCAGACCACTAGGAAAAAAGTCAGAGCTAGGATTTGAACCTGGGTAGCTTGACCGCTCTTTCATATCATCCTCATTAATATTAGGAGATTGCCACACACTTGGGGCTATCCTAAGTATGTAATAACTGCTCACTATTTTCATTATGCCAGCCTTCCACATAGGCAGAGTTGCATGTCATTGTCATGGTGTGACACCTCAGCTAGTTCTGCCAGCTACTGAGGAAGAAAGACAGTGGTCTGTCATTACATTAAGGAGATGATTAGAGAGGGTGGTCACAGCAAGAGACCTGAGTGGGAGGGTATCCCTAATGGTAGACAGCTGGCATCTAGGAAAACCAAGATTGCCTGTACAAGAGATGGGAGATGGGTGAGTGAAGAGTGGGAAGAGAGAATAAAACTCCCACCGTGAAGCTGCTGTATCTGACATCAACAGAAATTCCACCACGGTGGCTAGAAAAGGAGGAAATGAAATGGAACAAGAAGGAAAGAACGCCTAAGTAGAATAGAGCTGCCATTCATATCTAAGTAGATGTATAAGCCAGTCATATGGGTAATTTTGGTTGGGTGAGCTTGTCAAAACAGAGAAAGTCAATAAGTAGGGAAGATTATTGAATCGTAAGTTTGAATACTTAAAATAATAATAGTAAATAGCCAAACTTTATAATATTATCATGTCTCAAGTTGCACATATAATTAGCTTGAATAAAATCTGTGTTTATGTAAATTCCTGGAGAAAATAATTTGTATTAGGATAAAGTGATAAACTCTAAAGGATAAACTCTATCCTGAATGAAGCATAACTCAGATGATTTGAAGACTGCTCAGATAGAATTCAGAGTAAAAGTGATAAATGTCACCAAACATACAGAGATTGCAAAGTATTTTATAATTATAGATATATAATTTTGGCAAAATTATGGGTTTAATTTTTCCATGTTGATATCTTGGCATCATGATAACTATGAGCAATGTAAATAAGGGTAACTCTTTACCCAATGTGGTCAGCGTATTTGAATTAATTAATTTCTAGTGATTTTTTTTTCCTGGCATCCTGTTCACTTGTTCAACAAATATTTATTGAACATCTTCTTTAAGAAAGCCACTGCTAAATTAAACAAGATAATTCAGTCAGAAATGTATGGCTATTTAGTTACTGACTTTGCTTTGAAAAAAGGACTTCCAGGAACTATCAATTTTTATAATATACTTAGTATTAATATATACATGTAATAAAAAATCAGAAGTGCATGACAGTTTGACAGTATAAACTTTTCTGTCTGCAGGGACAAATGCTTCTTCACAAATGCTCTTCCCACATAGAGAGATTTGATCATTTTTGCCTTTGTATTTTTGTTCAGTATTATTAATGCAAATAAAATTATATTATAAACTAAGCCAGTCTATCTGCATAAAAAGCCCAAGAGGTCTACCTGTACTCTGTCTTCACCTACACATAGTATGAAATACTCTAAAGGAGTTTAACTTTTGATTTAATGCATTATGAATTTCTTTTAAAAAAAGGACTATCCATTTTTTTCATAAAACAATGAATCATTTAAATGTTATTTAATGAAACTATCATTCAGATATTTTTCAGAAAAGTTTAAACTACCTATTTAAAATAATTTTGCATTTTAAATAATTTATGATCACAAATAGTATCAATCATTAGTTTAAATTTAGCATCACCTCTGAATAATCAAATATATTTTCTAATGACCTATCTTTTTTACTAGGTGCCTAATCATATTGGTTTACAAGCTATCAACTGATAACTGTAGTTTCCTAATCCTATTACAGGAAAATAGTGAGTCCAAATTGCTGTACATCTACACAGAACTTTCTGGTTATGAACAGAAAACTAACCAACATATAAACTGAAAAGTACAGATAGTGAATCTATCTGTAGGGTGTTATTACTGCATTCCTGAAGGTCTCTTCTATATGAATGTAAACATCTTCCTGAGCCATAATGAGACTCAGTGTAAATCTCTTCAGGGTCATGTTTAACACTCTATGCCTATGGAAATCCTAAGATTATCTGCAACACTGTTCAGTTTCTTTCTGTTTCTAGCTGAATTAATTCTGCTCTATTGCACAGTTGAGCACTAAGTGATTTCTAAAACAATAAATATGATCTGCAAGCTCTGAAAGGCTGACTTCAACTTTCCTGAAACTTAGGAAAACAATATATATTAATCATAAAGGTAAAAATTCTCCAGGTATTTATTGAAATAAAAAAAAAACACCATTTAACATCTTTGCAAATCCTACTTTATACCCTGATGAGTCAGGACCTGGGTCAACAATATTTCATAAATATGAAGATTAAAGAGTTAGCCACCTACAAAGCATTACATGCTTATTAGTATTATAATGCTAATAGTAGTAGTATAATGCTAATTAGTAGTATAGTAGTATAGTAGTAGTAGTATAATTTAGTAGTAGTATAATGCTAATAAATTAGAATGGAGAAACTATGTTTATATCAACAATGAGGCAGTGATAAGAAACAAATAAAAAAGGAAAAATTTATACCCTGTCCTGGAAATAAAATACAAACAGTTGTGAAGATAGAGAAATATTGAAACAGGAAAGATCTGTGCCTATCTCCTTTACTTACTGAGAAACATTACGTTCAGGCAGCCATTGGAAGACAGTATGTAGAGAACCAAACAATTTGATTAAAAGTGATTAACTGAGCAGTAGAATGTGCACCAGGAAAAAATAGATGCAAACATACAAACACGCAGACGCACTAGATATGTTCAGTTAAGTAATGAAAACACAGACTATATTATTTTTAATAAATGAACATAATTCCATACTATGCCAGTATTTGAATGAGAAAAGCTGTCAATGGAAAAGCCATAGCATGAGAAATATATGTGAAAATTAGTTTTATAGTCACTGATAAATTATTTAAATGAAAAATTATAAATAACAAAAATAACATGCCTGACAAGTGAGAAGAATTTTATTTGTATTTTGTGTCATCTAATTAAACATATTATTCATGAAAGATTCCAGATGGACAGAAGTGAAGACTGAAAAAATTTACAGAGACAAGGTACAGTTGTCAGGGAGCACATTCTCAGGGCTGCGACTCCAGTCACGACACTGCTCCCTCATGTAATACGTGCTATACTAATATCTGTTTGCTCATCAAGAGACGCAAACTAATACTACCTGCCTTTTTCCAGCAGATGGTGTGAAGATAAACAGATGAAATGTTCTCTAAATAATGTTAACAGGTTAAATCTATAGTAATCTATAGTAATTGTTCTATATAAATTCATAGCTATAGCCAAGTTCGTAGAAACAGATAGTTTTATTTATTGCTTTATTATTAACTTTTAGTGTAAGGTCCAAGTTCTTATAGAAAACTATTTCAAAATGTTTAACTTTCCTTTGATTATTTATCTGACTTTTTTCCCCAAACCACTAGTTTTTCTGGCATGTTCTGTTGAGTTGACAGAGAAAGTGGTAGCAATTTATGACCTTGATTTGGAAGGTCGGAGTAATACAGAAGAAGAGCACTGGACTTGGAGCCCACATTTCTTATTTGCGTTCTGACATTATTGGGATTTTAAGCAAGTGTTAAATCTGTCAAAGTTAGTCTTCTTGTCTGCAGAACAGGAGTGACAATGGCTACTTCACAGAATTGCTATGAATTAACTAGTCCAAGTACCCAATAAACCAACCCACATAGTCAAGGCATTAGCCATTGTCAGCAAATGTAGTCAGGGATTTGAATTTTTGTCCTCAGAAGTTATTTGTTCATATTCCTATGTGGGCAACTTGGAAAGCATTGCTCCTCTTCTCTACCCCTTTCTCTAGTGAACCTGTGATAAAATATTAGTGTAAAAAATCTAAAAAAAGACTATGGTAAAAATAGTAAATAAAAATCAAAATGTAACTAAAGGCAAAGTAAATTGCTGTTTCAGAGAACACTTCAGATGTAAACCCTGAGCTCTCCTCTGGCAAAGTATCCTGGTTTGAGTATCTGTGTGTGAGCACAACTCTCAAGTAATGAGGGGAATGTGAAGCATGAAAAGTGTGTTCCTAGAGCTTTTATATTTGTTTATTAAAGAATTTATTCAGAATTTTATCAGTTTTTACCATCATGAACTCCTGGATCAGTACTAGTCTTAGATTAATTTGTAAACATTTTAATTCATATTTAAATGTTATTATCACTGCGACAGTTGATGTAAAATTATTAATTTCCTGTAGGGATGTGTGAAAATCTTGAGGGCACGGATTGTATCTGGTGGCTGTGTGTGTGTGTTTATGCACATTTTCCCCCCATTTCAATTCCACAAAAGAACAAGTAGAAAGATACAGGTCAATTTAAAAAAAAAAAAAATTTTAAATTGATTGCAAGAAAACTTCCAAACTGATACACAAAGCAAATGCCTTTGCAGCCATCACTTGGCTGCAAGCGTTTTCAAGGGAAAGGTGAGGTTTTTTTAGTCATTCTTGGTCTTATTATTATTGTAACATTGATTCACTGTACATGTGAATTGAAGTCATCCTGAATGAGCCATCGCCCCCCATGCTACTTGCTGTTTCCTCAGCCTGAAATGTCTTTAGTTTCTTTTCCAACTGGCAAACTCTTAGATATATTTTAAAGCCAACTTCCATACCTCCTCTTCCATTCAGTTTTTCTGATATTCTCATACACTTGGGACAGAATTGATCCCTACTCCCTTCTTTGTGTGCTTGTTATACTTTCTACTTATCCCCAATACTATTTTATTTATGTATGTAATAATAATGTTTTAATTTATTTCAGCACTTCTCATGAACCAGTCATTGAAAGAATACTCAATCTGAATATAAGTGGGCTATATAAAGGGCACTTTATACAGTAGAATTCTGAAATCAGAGTGACAATAAATCTTAATCCATCTAAATCCATCTTAACCTCTCTCTCTCCACATATATACATATTATAAATTATATATATGTATATTTATATACACATGCATATTTTGGGGGGGTATACCTAGATAGTGCAGGGCCTGAACAAAGGTGTCTAATGAAATCTAAATCTCTTCTGTGATTTGAGTTGTATTAAATAATTATAGCAAGAATATCTCACATTTACAACATAAGAGTCTAATGTATTGATGTTAAACATGGGGGCAAACATGGTTCTAGAAAATTTTGTTAATGCCAAGATACCAAGAGCTCCAATTGAAAACTCTCCTAGTGTAATGGATGTGTACTTTCTGGCACACCAAAATATACCAAGAGCCCAAACAAAGGCAAGATCACCAGATAAGAAATACAAATTGGATGCAAATTTTCTATTTATAGCCCCACTTCTGCTTCCTGTCATAACATTTCTGCTTTTATGATAGGGTGTAGGGTGTTATAGTAGTAGAAGACTGATAGGAGAATGGATTTTGGAAAAGGGATCATGGAGGAAAAGGCACTTTAACTCATAAAGTTCTTTGCCAAAATTACTCACTTAAACTTTTCCTGAGACGTTATGTTCCTTAGTCTTATGTTGCTAGCAGACATCCTACAGTCCCTAAAACATTGTAAGATTCTCCATGCCAAAGATAGCTCCAGGGAGCACAGAGTTCTAAAGTGCACTCGTCTTCACAATCACTCTGTGACATGTGCATTGCATTGTTTCATTTTATAGACAGGAAAACCTGAGATGATAAGGAGATTAGTGTAGATTACCCAGTTCATTAAATTAGCATTAGAATCAAAATTTTAACACGTTTGTCTATTTTAAAGCCTGTCTTCTTTCCCAGTGTTTAGCCATTCATTCAAATACATATAGTATTCTGCCATATGTATAACACTGGGGTAGACTCCGGGGATGCAGTGGTGAACCGTCATATGCAGTTCTTACCCTTATGGGAAGTTTATAATCCAGTGTGAGAGGTAGATAATAAACAGGTTAAAAAAAAAAAAAAGAACCAAAGTGTACAGCATTATACATTGTGCTATGAATGAAAATATTAAAATCAATTGCTAAGATAGAAAATGACAGTGCAGGCCTTAATTTTCTTTTTTTTTTTTATTTCAGAATATTACAGGGGTACGAATGTTTTGTCTACATAAATTGCTTTTGTATAGTTTGAGTAAAAGTTATAAGTGCGCCCATCACCCAGAGAGTGTGATCTTAATTCTCATAGCTTCTATGGGGAGGGCCTCCATAAGCAGATGATATTTAAGCTGAGACCCAAAGGGTAAAAAAGAGCCAGGCATGTGAAGGGCAGAGAGAAACTGGGCAGGTTATAAGATCAGAGAAAGGCCAGTGTGGTTGGAGCACAGTTAGTGCAATGAGAAGGGGCAAGAAAGGAGTCTGGAGAAGGATGGAGGGGTGAGGTCATAAGTGGCCTTGTGGGCCATGAATATCAGACATCTCTGGAGCCCCAGCTTATACCCACCAGGCCAGGGCTTCTCAAACTTTTATAAGCATGCAGAACTCCTAGAGATCTGGTTTAAATGTAGGTTCTGGTTTGCTAGTTCTGAAGTGAGGCTGATACTCAGCATTTCTAACAAGCTCCCAAGTGATACAGACACTGCTGGGCTCTGGACCACATGTTAAGTTGCAAGGATCTAGGGCCCACGTTTTTACGATAGTTGTTGCTGTGGCAACCACTTTCAGACAGCTGTTGCATATATGTGTTTTTGTCCTGAGACTTTGGAACTTCTCAGGTGCTGCTACCTGTGCATCTGTGGAACCATTCAATCCTTCTGATACATACACAACTTTGGGTGTGAGGATACCCACACCCCTTGGGACATCCCTTAACCAACAGAAATGGAGCCAATGCATTGAATTCTCTCCTCTGCTCACCCTCAAGGGTGTTTTCTGCCTGGGTCCTCAGAGAATCCCAGTGGGATAGAGACTCATGTGACCAGCTCAATAGCATATCCTTGTTTTGTCTGTCACTCTTTCCCTGTAACACCCTTCCCAGTTCCCCATTGTTCTCTGGGGTCACTGCTCAAAATTAACTCCCTGCATGCAAGGCCTCATCTCAGTCTTTGCTTCCTGGGAGAAACAAAATAGGACACCATGATCCTAGGTCAATGGTGGCAATAGCTCCCATGTCTGAGCCTTTATTAATTTGTAATGTCCTTGCAGTGAAGGATACAGTCTTATTTTATCTTTGTATACCCTGCAATTAGAGTAATGCTGAGGACCTGGAGGAGCTCAACCAAAGTTACAGAACTCAAAATTATTTATTCTAATTTAATTCAAATTAGTTAAAGGATTTTTAGAAACTGCTCAAGATTACAAGACAGCAATGCAAGAGAAGTAGCGCAGCATAATGGTTTGGAGCAGGGACTCTGGAGTCGGATTGACTGGGTGCAACCGCCTGCTCTGCTGCCTTTAGTTGTGTAAGCTCAGCATGGTATGTATTTTCCCATGTGGCAGCTTCTTCATATGTAAAGTGTGGATTATGATAATAACACCTCCTTCACCATGATGTTATACAGAGTCATGAGTTATTATATTTAATGCACTAGAACAGTGCCTGATAATAAATACCATATATAAGTGTGATAAAATTTAATAAATGGTTTTAAGGAAGTCAAGAGAAATCTCAGAGTAGCTCCTAATGCTGGGTTTTAGACTGATAATATTGTATAAAAATCAACTAATGCACCTGCTAAATACAGATTCATAAGACCCATCCTGGACTCACTAAATTAGATTTTGTGGACATAGAATAGGAATTCTATACTTTTAGTAAGTCTCCTCAGTGGTTTTTTTATATATTATAACCAAAATATATACTAGTTGACCAACTTTCTACCTAATTACGGTTTTTTCAAGTAACTAGGGCATTAAGGATATGTGTACATGTTACAAGTTAAACACAAAATGTGAATTAAATTTCTATAAAATTTGATCTATCATTTTCCCCCTTCATTTATGGATTCACTTGTTTTTCATTTATACTATTCAATATATCTTTATTGAGTGTTTGTTATTTTTATTAAATGCTTATTCTTTGTTATTGTTGACTGTGTTAGTTATCCTTTTCCTTGAGGAATTTATAGTCCTTGCTGATGTTCGCTGAAATCCTGTACAGCAGGTAATTCAGGAATTATTAGTTCACAGCATGGTATGTGTAGTTCAGAGAGGTTGATCAATTGCCCACACTCACACAGCCTGTAAAGTGACAGTATTAGGATGAGAATTCTGTTCTGCTCACTCCAGATTCTCTATTATTTTCATTCTATCATTCTGTACACCAGAGTATACATTAAAAAGAACAATCAATAGGCACAAATTTTTCTATTTAATATACTTAAATTCATAATGTTAAATGTTAATTTATAAAAATTCTACTTTGTATGTTAATGAGAGTTGCTCGCTTTGGAAAGTGCCTCCTTGATGTGAAATAGAACATAAAATACAAACCTAGTTTGGATATGCAAACACAGTTTCATTTTTTTTAATGGGGAATAAAGGCCTATAATCAAACTACAGCTAGTTAGGTAAATAAACAATTTCCTTGTTAGCTGGAAGTTTAAACATTAGACTAATTCATTAATTTGTAAATTGTTCTCTCAGTTTCAGCAAACCCACATTGTCTTTGCCTATGTTTATGTAAGTGTGTGGTTATGTTATTGGAAAGTTCAGGTTTGAGGCTGAATTATGCTATCCTCTCCATACTCGGCCAGCTCCAGGAATAGGCAGTGAGGTAGCTACCTAGTCAGAATAAAGAGAAGGGTCATTAGATTAACCCCCACCCTATAAGAGGCATTTCTTACATGACAGTCAAGTTCCTGGGAATTTGGTCCTTTCATTTCTAAGTTCTTCCTTAATTTTCATGATCAGAATTCTCACTCTTAGAGGCACCACGATTGTGCTGTACAAATTTGTGTGTATCCGTCAGCTCATGCATATGCCACTCTTTAACTTACATTATTGCAAATGGACATATCGGAGCACTAAGTTCACATTATGCATAAAAATCAACATTAATACCATAAGGTACCTGACAAATAATAGACAAGATAAAAAATGAAAATAACATTCAGTTTAGAACTTAAAATATTGTTTTCAAGTGACATGTTTGGCTATTACTATTTTTAAACTTTTTCTTCAGGTTATTTTCCAATTTGAAAATATAAAAAGCATTTTAACTATTTTATACGGACATGATGTCAGTGGATAAGAACTTCGATAAAATTATCACATCTTCATACTGGCCAGGCATATTCATGTACGTCCTCTTACCAAGTGCAGGAATAATTTCATTTTTGGCATTTTGAAAACATTGTGGACAGTGACAGGTAAAGAAGCTGTTCATCCCCTAAAAAAAAAAAATACCAAGTCTTAGAACTGGACTGAGAGCAGGCACACTAAAATTTAATGACTGGAAAAGCAAGCAGATTGAATCCAATCTTTTCATTAACTTGCCTAACTTCAATTACTCTAATTGGGTTCCGAGTGCCCTAAAAATATTTGAATAGTCACTGCCAGTTTCTGAAAATCCTCTTTTTCGAGGTGGTCAAGGTATTTCTAAGCCATGCTCCTCTGTGAGGCTCTATCAAAGCTGAGCATCCATGAGGTCAGGAGAACAGGGAACACAGCTTGGCTTGGTTTCTCTCCACTGGCTTCAGCTTCATTCACAACAAAGTGAGATAACATTAAACACAATGGAAAAAGAGGTATGTCTAGAAGGAATTAATAAAATGGCATTTATGTTGGGTGATTATACTTACCAATGCTATGAAGGATTAGCATATAATTGTTTATAATCTTATACTCTTTATGATAGGAAAGATTTTCCTACTTTACACAAAATGATCCCTCTGTGTCTACCTGAATTTGTAGTAAGTAATCTGTTTATAGAATAAAACACTATGCTCTTTCCTTTGAAAAGGGTTGTTTTTATCTATTAAAAAAAGGCTCTTGTATTTTTATATAAAATAAGGCCACTGCTCTGTCCCTATAAACTTGATTCACATGAGCTTTTTTTATGGGCCTGCATGTTCATAGTCAAGGAGCAAAACCTATTTGGTGGGAGGCACTGACATTTTGATTGTAGGAAGAAGGAAATGGCAATAATTTCTCAGAAGCTGGACAGATTATAAAACATATAGAAAATGCGACCCGGGCTGATACTAACACACAGATGGTTGGCAGAACTCTGATAAAAGTACAAAGATTGAATAAATCAAATGCCCACCATTGTGAACCAGCAAGCATATGGAACCATTTTTCTTCCATTCTATCCTTTTTTCTACATAGGCACAAATTACATGACCTCAGGCAAGATGAAGAAGCTGAGTGTGATAACCTCCAAAACCCATCTATAACATTTTCAAGTTCAATAAAATACTTTGTGATAACAGCTCTCCAGTTAGATATACAAATTGCCTATAGCACTAAACAATTATTATGACTAGCTGCATACTTACTTTATTGTCACAATTCTGATTTTTTTAAAATGTAGGCTATGTGGGTTCTAGATATTAAACATAAAGACTGCTAAATGTTCCCAAGTCATCACTGAATTGTCACCAAGGAAAGTCTATAGCACAAGTAGAAAAATAACAGATACATGGATTCTTTCTTTAAAGTAAGAGACCAAGTAACTAACGATAACTACGTGTTAAGGTTGTTTCAAGACAATGGTAGAACAGTGCCATACTTTGAAATATTCTGAAAAAATATATAATTATGTGTTCCTCCACATGCCTTCAGCATTCATTATTACCTGTAACCCTCACTTTGTCGTCTAGCCCAAATATTACAGAGATAAGTGACCAATATGTCATTACAGTTAAGAGCATGCTTTAAAGTTATACAGGCCTAGGTCCAAATTCTATTTAGTACTATCATTTAATGTGTGAAGGTAAGCAAGTTACTTAACATCTCTAGGCCTCAGTTTCTTTGAAATGTAAATAATATTGGTATCTATCTCATGTGTTTGTTGTGATAAGTAAATGAAATATTGCAAGTGAAGCATGGCACATAGTCATAGTAAGCCCTCAGTAAATATCAGTTATTATAATAATAATAATTATTATTATTAGCTGGTTGATATAAATGAACATCATTCCTTTTGTTGCAAACTATGTGTGTTAAAATACCAGAAAATTCACTATACTAAAGTCAGGATTGTCCAGGTAATTTTAACAACTTAGTCATGGTATAAAAGGAGAGAAGCCTCTGACTGAAGTGGGCTTTTGGTGTTTAAATGGGGCAGTAAGTTCCTTTTGTGAGGTCCTTAAGGATCATTCCAACACGGCCACAGGAATTGCACTCAGAGAGGAATATACAATTAAAGGATTTCTTATACTCACACGTCCTAGAAGCAGAAGGCACAGCACACCATGCAGGAGGCCATAGGGAAGGAACTCCCAGGGATTGAGCTCAACTAAGCAGGTGAGGAGCTGAGAGAGACAGAGGGAGAGAGAGAGAGACAAAGACAGAGAGAAAGAAAGAGACAGAGAGAGAGAAGATTCCTGAGCAAGTGCCCTTATTAGTGGTCAGTGTGGAATACACAAGCAAAAGGCATGAGGGGATTTTACTGCTGCATTTGAATGTCACTAGGTCATAGTCAGGAAGGGACACTGTGGCAGGGACCAGCCTTCTCACAGTGCACCCTCCCAGTGCACCTGATTGCCTGGGAGGCTGTTCACAGCCTATTTATGGGAATGTTGAGGCATCAGGAAAATATAAAGTTTAACACATTTACAATAGTACTCTAGGCCTAGCTACAAGAACCACTAGAAAAATTTTAAAAGAATGATAAGAAAGTAAAGGTATTGGACAATGAACCTCTTATTTTATATTTTTTATTGCTAATAAATTAGAATAGTGGAACACACAGTTCCACGGGGACCATGCCACCATAGTCCTTACAGCACAAAATCGGGCAGCATGCCCGTGTTCAGGCATGTGCTGCTCTGCCTCTCTCTACCACATCTACCCACCGTGTTGAATGGTGTGGTATCATAAATAATTTGCCTAGTTTTTGTCCTGGTTTCCTGGCACAGAGCTTCAAAAACCCTTTAAATTTTCTGAGTGATAGGAGTTTCTTTGCTATGCTAATGAGGTCACCCACGGTAGACCTCTAGATAGCTTCAGGATGGAGAATGGGAGCTTGGTCCCAGAGAGACCATGGACATGATTAAAGGGTTGGGACATTTTAGCAACCTGGCCTCCAAGCAGGGGAGGGAGGCTGGAGATTGAGTTCAGTCAGGTAGCCAATGATTTAATCAATAATAACTACATAATGAAACCCCAATAAAAACTCTGGCTGGGAAGCGTAGGGGGGCTTCCTAGTTGGTGAACATATTAATGTGCCAGGAGCAAGACTTGCCCTGGTTACATAAGAGGGCACAGAATCTCTGCTTTCCGTCTCAAGCCTTGTTCTAGGTATATCCTTTACACAAAACTTTAATCATAAGTATAGCACTTTCCTGAGTTCTGTTAGTCATTCTAGTGAATTATCAAACCTGAAGTTTTCATAGGAATCCCTAAATTTGTAGCCAGAAGTGCGGGTGGTCTGGGCATACCCTGAGAGTTGTGGCTGGAGGCTGAAGTGAGGGAAGTCTCATGGAAGACTTTGTCCTTGACCTGAGGAGTCCACACCAATTCCAGGAAGTTAATGTTAAAACTGAATATATCCAATTGATGTTATACCAGTTGGGGATGAAACAGGGTAAATGAAGAAATTTTAGTGAGATTAATTTTCTAAAAAGTTTTAAGGGAAAATGATTTGAATAAAGAAAACTACTAAAATATACAATCAATTACAAAAGCAAAAAAAAATGGGTGTTTACATATTTATCTTTTCTTAAAAAAATTACACAAATAATGAATCTAAGAAGTAGGTAGAGTACATTCTACAATTTGTATGACTGAAAACTTGGAAGATTTTCAAACTATAAGGAAGATACATGTTTCTTCTATCAATAGAAAAAGAAAGAATAAGAAATTGTGGAGGTGAAGAGAAACAATAAACCATGAGATAAATATAACCCAAAAAATACTATGGCTGGACTTTACTTAATCGATGGAGTATAAGAGAAAAGAACCCATTTGAATATAAACTTGACATTTGATATAGTATCACTTGTGCTACACAGGATTAGTAAAATAAGAGAATGTTTACTGTTCTAGGATAATCACACACACACAAACACACACACACATACCCCATTTGGTATTCTAGTTAATAATATTTGTATAACCATAATATTATAAATGCTATTGGTTTTAATTATGTTTCCTTCCTTGTCTTATAGCAGTCATTATTTAAGATCAATCAATATATAACATAATACTCAATGCTGGTAGCACATTAGAATTTTTTAGATATCTTATAAAAATAGTAATTCTCAACCTCAATACCAGAGATTCTGATTTAATTTGTCTGGAATGAGGCTTGGCATCAAGTTTTTTTAATACCCTCAGGTAATTAATATGCATCCAGAGGATAGAGCTACTGCAATATCCTGGAAGACTGACTTACAGTTACAGAACAAAATGTAAAAGTAACAAACCCTGATGAGGCAAAAGAGAAACAATGGCATGGCTGACAGAGGTGTGGGTGAGAGGGACAGTAAGTGTTGGACAGAACAGTAAGTTCAGTAGTGTACTCAACACAGTAAGAGTCACTAATGTGCATTTAATGTAGGTAGGTAAAGAAATAGAGGTTAAAGTATATTACTTAAAGTTGTAAGTATAACCACCAAAAGTATTCAAGAAACAATGAGTGTGATGGGTAATTTAATGTATCAACTTGACTGGGCCATTGGGTGCCCAGATATTTGGTCAAACATCTGGGTGTTTCTGTGAGGGTGTATTTGGATGAAAGTAATATATGAATCAGTAGACGGAGTCAACTGATTGTCCTCCCTAATGTGGGAGGGCCTCATCCAATCAGCTGATAGCCTGAATAGAACAAAAAGGCTAAGTAACAGGGAACTCCTCCTGTTTGATTGCCCTGAGCTGGGACATTGGTCTTTTTATGCCTTCAAACTTGATCTGAAACATTGGCTCATTTTGGGTCTCCAGCCTACTGGTATTTGGAATGGAACTATACTATTGGCTCTCCTGGGTCCAGCTTGCCAATTGCAGATCTTACGACTTCTCAGCCTCCATAATTACATGAGCCAGTTCCCTACTATCTATCCGTCTATCTTTCTATTCTATTCTGTTTCTCTGGAGAACTATGACTAACACGAAACCTGTAAGATGGGTTGGTAAAAGAGATGGCAGGTAGACTAAATGTCTAGAGTTGATTAATCAAGAAATAGAGGTAAAAGCAGTTCAGAATTATGTTTGTATTCAACAGAAGAGCTAAATAAATAACAAAAACATGGTTATCCCTGAAAAATGATCCTAGGGAGAGGTGGAATGGAGGTAAATTTTTGCTTTTTATTTTGCACCTTCAGTAGGGTATAATTATTTTTAAACTAGTCACATGTGCTGCATTTTAAATTATTTTATTGAAACAGTATTTTCCAAAGCTGTATGTAACTTTACACTTAAAGGTCATTTGAAAATTCTGTAATATGAAATAGGGAAAAAGATGTAAAATGATGCATAATATTATGTAAAACTTTTCTTTTAAAAGCAAAGGTCGAGTTTGACTATCATACCCTTCTCTTTGTTAATTCATCAAGTTATTATGGCACTCTATTATTCAATTAACCTGAACCAAGAAATATATGCTATAATTATTTTATAGCATTTGTTCCAGCTTATTTTAGATAAGCTATGTGATACTTGATAGAATCGATAAGACAGCAACATATGTTACTAAAGTCAGATTTTCATAAAGAAATTTTTAAAGACATCAATATTGCTTCAATTGTTCATTGATATACAATTCCTATAACTCAAGTACAAATAAATTAACTTTTTTCTAGAATAGGATATTGTGTATTATTCAGTCTTCCTCTTTCAGTTATTACAGTCTAAAGTTACTATTTGTCTATAAGAGAAAAGCACCATTTTATGGTGTACCTTTGAGTTGACAAGTACAGCAGAGTACTAAGGACACAGTAGATCCTCAATTGATACAGCTGAAGTCCTTTCAAAGCTTACAATTCACAAGGCTATCTAAGAAGTTCACATCTGAAATG
>NW_012149953.1:1205450-1241662 GCF_000956105.1 Propithecus coquereli
AACTCCTGGGCTCAAGTGATTCTCCTGCCTCAGCCTCCCGAGTAGCTGGGACTATAGGCATGCGCCACCATGTCCGACTAATTTTTCCGATATATTTTTAGTTGTTCATCTAATTTCTTTCTATTTTTAGTAGAGACGGGGTCTTGCTCTTACTCAGGCTGGTCTCGAACTCCTGAGCTCAAACGATCCGCCCACCTCGGCCTCTCAGAGTGCTAGGATTACAGGCGTGAGCCACCACGTCCGGCCAAAACAGAATTCTAAGTCAGTTCTTCTGCCCCCATCCCAGCCTACAGTTCTTTTCCTACCTCATCGACTTGAAAGAAATAATTTATTTTGGAACTCTGGTGTATATACCATTGTGTATCTTAACCAAAGGAAGATAAGATCATTTATCTATCCTTGTTAAGCATTTACCATGTAGCAAAGAGTTATATCCTTACAAACGTCCTATCTCAGAATGATTTGGAAAGACAAAGTGACAATCTAACCTCCCATTTGTTCAGGAATACTCAACTTTCTTAGGTTGAATATAAGGCCTTACATTTCTTAGAAATACATTTGAATGCAGCAAATAATGATTATTAAACACTGACAATAAACATAGCATTCAGCCAAATATGTGTTTTATGGAGGATTGTCCTGCTGCATCAGAGTCCTCCTCTCTTTAAAGTTGAAGATCCAGTGGCTGGGTGATTACAATTTCAAGGCTGAATTGCAAAACGAACAGTAAAAATAATTTCAGCCACAATGGTTGTGATAGCCAAAGCTTTTATTTGCAAGAACCAAAATTTAACTGAGATAAATTCTAAAATCTTCCCCTTAAATATCAAGAACTAGAGGTTGGCAACGCAAGAAAACAGTGTTTTTCTAATAATATAGACTAAGGAAGATTAAGTAAGTACTTGCTGCTTCATCTCTCCCGTGAGGAGTTAAAAACCCCTTACTGGGATGGGTGGGGAGCAAAACTGGTGGTAAGAAAGTGACAGGGAGAGAAAAGGAAATAATAAGATTGTGATTTGTGATATGAGTGTGAGGCCTCTCACTGCTCCTCCATCTTGGACTTTAAACCCCAGGATGGTGATTGGGTAGAAAATAAAACCCAAATCCCAAAAGAGGTGGCTTTTTCCCAGGTGTTCCTTGGTGGGAAGCACCTTCAACAGGAGTGAAGATGGAGACCCTGTTAGCCCAGGTTGGTGGATGAAGTCCTGTCTTAGTCCATTTTGCATTAGTATAAAGGAACACCCAAGGCTGGGAAATTTATAAACAAGACAGGTTTATTTGGCTCACGATTCTGCGGTCTGTAAAAGAAGCCATGGCACCAGCATCTGCTTCTGGTGAGGGCCTCAAGAAACTCACACTCATTGCAGAAGGTGAGGGGGAGCAGGCAATGAATGGCAAGAGGAAGAAAGCAAGAGAGGGAAGGGAGGTGCCAGGCTCTTTTAACAATCAGTCCTCAGGAGAACTAACAGAGGGAGAGGTCACTCATTACTGCAAAGACAGCACCAAGCCATTCATGAAGGATCACCTCCCATGACCCAAACACCTCCCACTAGGCCCCACTTCCAACATTGGGGGTCAAATTTTAACGTGAGATTTGGAAAGGAAAAATATCCAAAGTATTTCAGCTACTTAGTGGAGATAACTGGCTACAAGTTAAACCAGCAGCTTAGACAATAGCACCTGCTATCTGGAAAAAAGAGAGACAGTATGTAAGTCTCAAGTCTCATCTGCCCCTTGGGAGACAGAAGAAAGGAAAGAAGCCTGATTTCAAATACTTACATAAAATATTGGAGGTATAGTATTATGATATTTTAAAGTATATATATATATTTTCCCCCAGCCATCAATAATAATAATAATACAGTGATTCAATGGCAAAATGAATTGAGTTATAGGAAATAAAGAAAATTGCATTTTCAACACATCTGAGAGAGGAAATAAACCATGCTATTTTATAAATGGAAAATACAGTAAAATGGGTTGAGGTAGATAGCTAAGGGAAAGCTTAGGGAGAATAATTATTATTAAAAATGTGTTTTATAGAGTATAAAGCATCAAATCCAGGATTTAAATATGAGGAAGTCAAAGTCTCTATGTGTGTAAACCAGTGAAAGGCAACATAAGTTTAGAGGTGCATCTCTTAATTCAATTGCTTGTTAGAATCTAAAAAATGTTATGTTCTCATACCTTTGTGGAATAAGCTGTAACATAACATTAGCTAGGTAATTATGATTTTAAAAAATTATTTTATGGTTTAACAGTGAATTTTTTATTTTAAAAATTTTTATTCTTTGATGTTTCTCTGACAGTTCAATAGTAGAGAGATCAACTTGGGTTACAAGTTTTGAGAAAGTACCTGTATCTCTACCGTTGTCTCCTACTTCTCTTCCTCTAGCTCATTTGGCAAGAGCCACACTTAACTTGCAATTCTTTAAAGAGATTCCTACCTTAAAGCCTTTGTACTGGCTGTTCCTTCTGCCTGGAATGCTCTTCCCATAAATGTCTATATCCTAACCTCCCTTAACTCTTGTAAGTCCTTGCTCAGATCACACCTTGTCCATGACTCCTGCTCAGGACTCCATTTAATACAGAGACCCAACAATCCACCTGGTACTTCCCATCCCTTCCACCTGCTTTACTTTTCTGTTTTCAACACCATTCACTACCTTGTATATACTACGCCATTGATCTTGCTTGCATTATGCTTGCTCGTTATCTTATGCTATCCACACTGAATATAAGCTCCAGATGGGCAGGATTCTTTGTCTTATCTATTTTCTATGAATCAATCCCAAGCACCTAGAACAGCAATTTGCACTTAGAGTAGGAGATCAATAAATACACGTTGGATGAAAGAATGTTAGCCTTTCACATTCACCCTCAAATACTTTATATATCATTTCATCTTCTGAATCTATCCTTTCATGGAAGAAACAAGAGCTGTTCTCTCAAGTTCTGAAGATCCAAGGGGTCCATCTTGCAGGAACTATCCTAATTTCTAGACTTGCTCTGTTTCACCCCTGAGCCCTCACTTCAGAACATTCCTTCTAAGGGTCTGTGCTTCAATCTCAATTCACCTTGTGTTTTTTCTTTAGAAATTGCATTTGTGCATAAGGCTCCATCCTCCTATTGCATTACTTGAACAAGCACGGAGCACTGACCAGAAATTAATGAAACACAATACAAAATTCCCAGACTCTTAGACTCTCTTGCCTATTTTCATTTCACACCTTTTAAAATTCTTGCATCCCCCACTTCAGTCTCTTGATGGCCCAACCCCAATAATCAATCCTCTTTGATCTGCATCTTCTTGATGATAGGTTTATCCCCTTCACCCCACTATTTGCATGCCCCTGACAGCCCTCTTCAGCCTCTATGTCATAGGGGTCTGCAACACATATGTCCATATTCCCATGCCCAGCAGTCGTCCACAACCCCTATCACTTTGTCCCCAGGAACTCTAAAATCAATTTCTTTCATGAACCCTAACACTGACATAAAAGATACATGTATGACTAAAGGAATATATTTAATTTGTCTTACAGCCATGAGATAAGTTTTTAAAATAATTTCTAGAAAGTAATCATCTTCAAAATATCATTAATTAAACTTAAAATTTCAATGCTTTAAATTGTGACCCCTAAGAAAAATTTTACATCAGTCTAGGAACTCTATGCCTATTTTCTTCTGTCCTATAGCCATTGATGAGTGATTTTTTTTTAAATCTTAATTCTAACTTTTTATAAACTTAAATATAGTGTCCATTCCAACTTCTATGCCTTTAATAATCTCACTTCTGGGGAACTTTCCCCTCTAGTCTGGTTTTTCAGCTGTTTAATAATCCTCGTAACTTTCCTTGACCCCAAACTACAAAGTTATGTAATGATCATTTCAATTTTGCAACTACTCTTCAGCCACTTCTAGTGGCAGAAAAGTAATTTTTTTTTCACAAGAATGCAATATATCAGATATCTACATTAAGGTGCAGTACATATAAAAGTCTTTTTTCCTCTTTTTTTAAGAGAAAATGTCTGAAATGGCCTTGACAATAAGAAATGAAATGATATCAGGGCACCTCATGCTACAGAACTGTAATATGAATCTGTTAAATGAAATGAATCGAGTCATGTATATACACACATGCACATATATATCATATAGTATATATTTGTCTTCACATACATACACATTCATTAAGAGATAGTAAGGAAAGGAGTAAAGGCAGGCCTAGGTTATAGCCTTCATTAAAGCATGATATCTTTATAATATATATGGTAAAGAATTTTTTAAAAAATGAATGAGTAGGATGAAGAAAGAGCAGGGCTTTGGAGTTGTAATTTATTTTCGAGACAGGAGGATAATTGTGCTCTCTAGCACAGTAAATCTCAGTCTTAGTTGAGTTACAGGCAAGTACTGACAGGACAAACTGAGTAGTTGAATTCAGGCAACATAAATGATAAGAAAGACATTTGAATAAGAAACTATTAAGTTCAAAGATTTGAGAAAACTAACATGGCAGTGTGCTGGCTCAAGCACACAATCAAACCCACGAACTTCCACAAAACACAATTTCTTGGTTGTTACTTGACTATTTTTCATACTGATAGATGTTTTGCCCTTGGGGTGCACTACTTTGCACATAAAGAATGATTCTGCTTTGTTCCCATTAGTTTGAAAGACAAGACAGTGACACTGTGCTGAACAGAGTCCAGTGTGCACACTGTCTTCAGAAAAATCTACTTTCAAAGGGCCTGTTCTGATGATAAAGAAACAGAGATGATTTTTTTGTCTGTCTGAATTTGTGATCCCTGCAGTATGAGGGGAAAGACATCGGATGTGTCCCCTGAATAACAATGAAGTATTGGAAAGCAATGACATTATAATCACCGCTTCAAATGTCAGTGCAAGGATGCTATGGGTAGCAGCCCCAGTACATAAGTTAACGGCTTTACTGTAAAATCACAAGGGAGCAATTAATGGGAAGCTGTTACTAACCTTCATGCATTCCATTGCTCAAGTGTCTAGAGAAAAGGTCTAATTATAGCTCTAACCTTTCCCAATGGGCCATGAACGACTCTCCAAATATAGGATGTTGTGTAAGAAAAACTATGATGAAGACATAGAACTGACGTATAATTGAATTTCCTAATACGATGCACCCATAGTAGAACAACAAATCACGTTGATAACTTGATTTTCACCAATTTCTCATTAAAACAAAAATATCAAACTCTGTGAAAAGATGTATGATTGGGGAAAATAGAGTAGTCAAACATATAAAACTTCATATGAAAGATATAGTATCAGAATATTGGATTATATCTTAACTAAAAGCATAGCTATTTAAAAAACAAGTATTATATTTGAAGGAAGAACTAGGATCAATATGGAATGTGAGACTTAGCAGCCCATTAAGCAATGTAATTAAAGGGAACCTGGTTAGCAAAGTATTTTCATTTCACAAAAAGCTCGATAATTAGAAACAACATGAAAATGTTTGCTTATACCACAGAAAAAATTAAAAGTGCAATATTGCTTTTTGTTAGGTACATATTTCAAGATGATGGCACATTTCTTTTTGTTGTTTGTTCTAGGTAAGACATCTCTTACAGTGTGGAAATTGACATCAATATAAAGTCAAGAGTACCTGTCATTGGGTTCTTTGTGCAAGGCAACTAGGAAGATAACAAATTCACTACCTTCAAGAGATATATTAATACAATGTATGTAGAGATTTAAAGACAATGCTAAATAAATGTGTAAAGTAAAGGTGTAATGGGAGTTCTCTGAGTGCCCGGCTAGTCAGGTGATACAGAAAGGAAATACCGTAAGTACAAAGGAGGACTGGGGTGAGCCGAGAGGCTTCCTGGAAAAGTCAGGGTAGATGTCCTTGTTGGGCATTCAGAGGGGGAGAGGCTATTTCCTGGGCAGTCCTTACTTGTTATTTTCCTTGCATATGAGAAGAAAGAATTATTGACTCATTTCACTCACAAAAAAAGGTACAGACCTTACAACTGCCTAAAAGGCCCTGAAGGATTAATGCCTCCTCTCTTCTTATCTCCCTGCTGCTCCCTTCCCCCACCTCATCATTTACTGCTTTCCTTTTTGGTCACTCTGCTCCAGCCACATCGGCCTCCCCTGTGAACACTCCAGACGCTCAGGCACCACACTGTCTTAGGACATTTGCACAGGCTCTTTGCTTTGCCTGGCCTGCTCTTCCATCAGACGTATGCATGGCCACTTCCTGCACCTTCTCATTACAATATTCCCTGATCATCCTGTTTGAAGTTGCAACCAGCAAGCTCACCACTCCCCTGCTCTCATTTTTCTTTCCATAGCAAGTATCACCTTCTAATGTGTGTGTGTTCTTTATTTTAATTATCACTAATTTTTTTTCCTTTCTTGCTACAATATAAGCTTCACATAGATTGGAATCTTTATTTTTTTCATTAATGTATCTTAAATCCCCGGAATAATTCTGGCACAAGACAGATGTTCAGTAATATTTATTGAATTGAATATTGGAAAGAAGAGTCCCCAATAAATAAATTTTAAATTGTAGATCCAATTTTATAGAAATTAATGAATAATGTATTTTCCCAATTTATGAAACAATATATTTTCTCTTTTGCATGTGGATAATATGGAGCCACCATCACCTATTTTTAAACTGGTTTTCAAACATATAAAATCTCAATCTATTTCTTTTTTCCTGCTGAAAAATGTTAGTATAATTTTGGTTATTTTAAAATGTATTTTGGGATAAGATTGACAAGAAATTGCAAATGGGTAAATATTTGCAAATGCTTTCCCTGTTTTACTTTAAATTCCTCAAGTCACTTTTATAAATGTGACTCAGGCCTGATAATTAGGGAATAAAAGTACTTTGAGAATAATTTGAAAAATATAACAACATAAACCTTTTTGAATTCTTTATTAACTTTTAAGAACACAATTACATTAAAAGAGCAGTATTATGTTTGTATCATCAGTGTAGTTTTAGCAAATTTTATTTACATTTTCATCACAAGTCTATAGTAACTTTAGTCTCTAAACAGTTTAGGCAGAAGTAAACAAATTAACTTTTTGTATACATACAAATGTATACATATACAACATTAATGCATGCATATACATAACATGTTATTTGCTTGTTTCAGGGGTATCGACTGTACTTCACTCAAGAGAAATCCACATGGTGAGTAATGTAATAATCAAGGGCATATATCCATTAAACCAAATAGGCATTATCATTAAATACTAAGGAAATAAAATTTCAAATGTAAATTGTAGAGATTGGACTGTTCTACCATATAAGACAATGAAAAGAAATGTTACAATGCTTTGCACTTCAATCATTTAAAACATTGTCTGGATTATATGAGGTGCTCAGTAAATTTTTTTTTATAGAGTTAACAAAGATTTATTCACAGGAATACATGTAAGTAGAAAAAAATAACAGAAAAGCTAAACAAATGAAGAGGATCCAAACCAAGTTTCATTCTGTAGCTTTTAACTTGTAACCTGTGTGCCTATATCTAGGGCACAGAGGGCTACCAACATGTGCCAATACAGTGTAGGAACCCTGCATTATATCCACTAACTGAAACATGTCTTTAAGATCATGCTTTGAACAAAAGAAAGAAAGAAAGAAAGAAAGCTTAGAAGGCAATATGTTGAGTGGGAATAAACATTGAAATGTAGCAATTCATTTTTCAACTTCTGCAATTGTCTTTATCTGCCAACTAACATTTCTGCAGCCTCAGTAAATTCTTATTAGATAAGTTAATGAATGCTGTGTAGTTGATATAGAGTGCTTTTATGAGGTTGGCTAGTTCACTTGCTTTTTACGTAAGAAAGTAGAAATAAACTATATCAAAAAGACTCAATTTTTATTTGTTTATTAATTTTACAAATATTACTGATCACCTATTGTATTTCAGATGATTTGCTGTCAACAAGATGGTTAAAGTAGGCTGAGGAAGTACTGAGAATACTGGAAAGGAAGTTGAACTTTATGAAACAGAATTTTTAATGGTAAACCAATACACTGTGGGTAAATATAAGAAATATAAAACAATAGTGTATATCCTCTATGATTTCACAATCCATTTAAGGATATAAAATTTATACACAAATAACTATAATGCAAAGCAATAATGAATGAAACATTAAAAAGCAATGAAGGATTTCTACTGAGAGTAAATCACAAACGTACCTTGTGTGGTTCTGTGTGTTGTTCTGTCTATTCTGTTCCTTTGATCCATATGTCTATTCTTACACCAATAGCACATTGTTTTGATGAGTTCTCCAACTTTGTTTTCCTTTTCTAAAATTATTTTGATTATTCTAGGCCTTTTACATTTCCACATAAATTTTAAAATGACTCTGTCAATACCTACAACAAAAAATTTGGTGGTATTTTGATTTGGATTGTGATGGATATTTAGACCGACTTGGAGGAAATTGGCAACAAATAATATTGACCACTGATCCATTAATTCTCCGTGTATTTAAGTCTTATTTAATTTCTTTCATCAAATTTTATAACTTTCAATGTAAAAGATTTGCATGAATTGTGCTAAATATATCCCTAAGTACTTCATATTTTAATGTAATTATAAATGATAGTTTTAAAATTTGTAATTGTTAGTTGCTAGTATATAGAGGTGCAATTGATTTTTAAATACATATTACCCTTGTATCCTGTTACTTCGTAAATTCCATTCTTAGTTCTGGCAGTCATTTTGTATCAACAGATTCTTTGAAATTTTCTATATACTTTGTATAGAATTAGTATTATTTCTTCCTTAACTGTTTGGTGAAATGAAGTTACTTGGGCTTAAAATTTCTTAGGGGAAAGCTTCTGACTACAAATTTAGTTTTCTTAATAGACAGAGGGTTATTCAGTTCATCTATTTCTTCCTGAATAAGTTTTAATAGTTTGTGCTTTTCAACAAATTTGTCTGTTATATATAAGTTGTCAAATTTATGGGTATAAATTTTGTAATAATATTTGTTTATTATCATTTTAATGCCTGTAGTATCTATAGTGATGTCCTCTCATTACTTCCTGATACTGGTAATTTGTGTCTTCTCTAACTTATTCTAGACAACCTTCACATAATATTATGCTACTTTACACAAGAACCCTACAGCAGTATCTTTCCACTTTGGCTCTTTCATCCTTTGTGTTCATGCATTTTTAGTTTTGCATACGTTTAAATTCTACAGTTTTTAGACAACCAATTATATTTTAAAGCTATTAAAAGAAGGAAAAAATATTTCATATTTACACTTTTACATTCTATGTGCTCTTTATTTCTTTGCATAGATCTAAATTTTTGTCTTTCACATTTCCTTTAATTGAATAATTTCCTCTAACATATCTGATAGTATATACCTGCTGATAATGAATTCTTTCAGCTTTTGTTTGTTTAAAAATATGTTTATTTTGGCTCCATTTTTGAAAGATATTTTTGCTGGATGTAGAATTCTGGGAAGACAGGTCTTTTGGATGTTTGTTTTAGTACTTCAAAGTTATTGCACCATTGTTTTCTGTTCTGCAAAGATTCTGATGAGAAATCTGCTCTCATTGTTTTTTTTGTTTGTTTGTTTCTTTTATGAAACACATCTTTGTTTCTACTGGCTGCCTTCAGAATTATCTTGTTATTTTTGGTTTTCAGCATTATATTTGCTTTCTAGTGTTGCCACAACAAAGTATCACAGATTAGGAGGCTTAAATAACAGAAATCTATTTTTCACAGTTCTGGAGGCTAAAAGTATGAGATCAAGATGTGCGTAGAGTTGATTCCCTCTGAAGGCCTTGAGGCAAGGACCTGTTCCAGGCCTCTCTCCTCGCTCTCTCTCCTTGCAGTTGGCCATCTTCCTTCTGTTTCTTCACATCATTTTTCCTCTGTTATCTCTGAGCCCAAGTTTTTTGTTCTTATAAGGACACCAATCATATTGGATTAGTGCCCACTCTAATGATGTCATTTTAACTTAATTACCCCTGTAAAGATCCTGTTTCCAAATACAGTTGCATTCTAAAGTATTGGAGGTTATGGCTTCAACATACAAATTTTTGGAGGATTCAATTCAGCCCACAATAAGTTCTCCTCTGATGAGGATATGCACAGGTATGTTTTTCTCTAAGCTTCTTGGATCTGGGACTCATTGTTTTTTGTTAATTTTTGTGAATTATTGGCTATTATCTCTTCTAATATTTCTTTTGCCCTGATTTCTTTCTTCGCTCTTTCCATAACTCAAATTTCCTTTATATGAGATCATTATGTATTTCCTAACAGCTTTTAATTGCTCTTTTCCTACTTTTTTTCCCCCTTTTTGTTTTGCTTTGGATAATTTCTATTGATATATTCTAAAGTTTACTGATTTTTTTTTTTCTTTTCTGTATTCAGTCTGCTGATAAGCCTATTGAAGGAATTCTTCATCTCTGACAGCACATTTTTCATTTCTGGTGTTTCTACTTGACACTTAATTATAGTTTGCATCTGTCTGCCAAAGTTTCCCATCTCTTCATGCATACATTTTCCACTAGATACTTTAAAATATTAATCATAATTATTTTAAAGTGTCTGCCTGAATATTCTAATATCTGGGCCATCTCTGGGTCTGGTTCTGTTGACTGCTTTATTTTTTGACAATGGCTTGTTTCTTTTTCTTACTATTTTATATGCCTCACAAGTTTTGATTGAATGCTATGCACAAGAACACTAGAGATTGATGTAAATACTATTTATACCCAGAAATGTGCGTGCCTCTTCGTCTGTCAGGTTGTTAGTGTGTATGTGTGCATTGGAGGCAGAAGAGAGGAGGATTTAAATTGAACTAGTAAATAGTGGTGCCAGGTTTGGGTTTTATCATTGCCCTAGTAACATTCAGTGCACCTCAGATGTCAAATTGCTCCACCCCGGGACTGCTGCTACCATGGGGTTAGACTATGATGAAAGAGTGCTGGAGAGTTGTCCTCAGTGTTACTGCTCTACCCTAAACTTGCTACAGTCCCTGTCCGCCTGTACAAGAGAGGAGGTGTCTCTTCATGGTCTTGCCCATCCTCTACTCCTCAGTTCAAGGACTACAGTGGGGGCCAAGGATTTTTTTCAACTCTACTGCTTTAACTTTAGTTTTAAGTATGTCCTATGCACTTAAGCTTCAGAAATAAACTTTTCTGAGTATTCCTACCCCTCTTCGTTTATGTCAAAATGCTTTTACTTCATGGGTGTCTTAAGCATGAGTAGCATTTTGCTCTTCTCTCAGAGGCAGTAGAACTATGATTTCTATCCGTGCAAGACCCTGGGCATGAATGGGTCTCCTCCCTCTTCAATGACAGATAACTTTTACTTTTATTTCTTCCTGAGTGGTACCTACCCTTTTAGTGTTACTAGGGGAAGCAGAAGCATTTCCTGCCCCTTCTTGCCAACAATTTTGCTTCACATAAGAGAAGCTTCCAGAATGCCAGTGGATTTCATGCTGGCTCACCACTGGCAGACTGCCACTAGGTAATGTTACCACCTGTGCCACCAGAGGGGCCTCTCTGAAGTCTTCTGCCCTGTTCCTGATTTTTCTCACGTGTATCCAGTAAAAGCCCATGGAAGAGATTGATGAGGAGGTACAGACACTCATGTCTGGGGCTCCCATGGATTCAAACTGTCATGTTACTACATACTCAGCCTTTAACAAGTCATTAAAGGTTCAGTTATTTGCTCTGAAACTTCATAATTATGACTGTCACCTCTTCTTCCTTGTTCCACCAAAGGTTAAAGAGTTTTTGTGCCCTACTTTCTTCCAAAGGTCTTATGGAATTCAAGTAATCTCATCTTGCAGCCTCAACTCTATGATAGACTAAAACAGACAGTGATGATTTTGCAACTTATCTAGCTTTTTTTATCATTGGTAGAGAGAAAATGACATTCTCTGTAGCCACTACATCCTAAATAGAAGTGAGCTCATTGTGCTCAGATTTGAAAGGAACACTGACAAAATATAATTCATCCAGAAAAGGTGAACGTAAAACAATAGACATTCTAGTTCCATTTCAACCCCTAGGCTATGCCACCAAAATAGCCTCCATATTGGTCTCCAATTTCCTCTTCTACCCCTAGTCTATTCTGCAAATAACACTCGAGATAATTTTTTTAAATGTACAACAACGCATTATGTCTTTACATTACTTAAATGCCTCAGTGTTTTCCTGTTGAACATCATATAAAAAGTGAAATACTTACCATGGTTTACATAGCTTTGATTCAACTTTTTATGGCCCATGTCTCATCCTTCCCTCTTTTTTACATTTCTAAATATTTAGGGGGTACGAGAGTTTTTGTTACATGGATGAATTGAATAATGCTGAAGTCAGGGCTTTTAGTGTGCCTGTCATCAGGGCAGTGTGCATTGTATTCGATAGATATATTTTTATCCCTCTCCCCTCCCACCCTCCTCCTTCTTAATTTCCAATGTCTTTTACACCACTATATGACCGTGTATGCCCATGATTTAGCTCCCATTGATTAATGAGAACATGTGGTGTTTGTTTCCCCATTCCTGGTATACTTCACTTCGGATAATGTTCTCTAGTTCCATCCAAATTGCTGCAAAAGGTGTTATTTCATTCCTTTTTAATGGCTGAATAGTACTCCATAGTATGTATATGTTTATGTGTCTATATATATACACACACACACATACACACACACACATACATGCCCCACATTTTTTTATCCATGCATCAATTGATGGGCACTTAGATTGATACATATCTTTGCAATTATGAATTTTGCTGTGATAAATATTCAGGTGCAGGTGTCCTTTTGATATAATGACTTATTTTCCTTTGGGTAGATACCCAGTAGTGTGATTGCTGGATGGAATGGTAGATCTACTTTTATTTCTTTGAGGAATCTCCATACTGTTTTCCATAGAGGTTGTACTAATTTACATTCCCACCAACAGTGTATAAGCATTCTTTTTTCACCAAAATGGCCAACATCTACTGGTTTTTTTTTTTTTATTTTTTAGTAATGGTCATTCTGATAGGGATAAGGTGGTATCTCATTGTGGTTTTACTTTGCATTTCCCTGATGATTAGTAATGCTGAGCATTTTTTTCATGAGTGTGTTGGCCATTTGTCTATCTTCCTTTGAAAAGACTTTGTTCATGTATTTTTCCCAGTTTTTAATGATGTTATTTATTTTTTTTCTTATCGATTTGAGTTCTTTGTAGATTGTGGATATTAGCCCTTTGTCAGATGTATAGTCACTGTCACCACTTCTATTCAACATAGTACTAGAAGTCTTTGCCAGACCAATCAGGCAAGAGAAAGAAATAATGGGCGAATTGGGAAAGAGGAGATCAAACTGTTTCTGTTTGCCTAAGATATGATCTTGTATCTAGAAAACCCTAAAGACTCCACCAAAACACTCCTAGAATTGATAAATAAATTGGGCAAATTCTCACTTTACACAAATCAGTAGCATTTCTATACACTAATAACAGTCAAACTGAGAATCAAACCAAGAACTTGATACCGTTTGCATTAGCTGTAAAGAAAAAAAATTCCTAGGAATATACTTAACCAAGGAGGTGAAGGTCTCTACAAGGAGAACTACAAAACACTGATGAAAGAAATCATAGATGACACAAACAAATGGAAAAACACTCCATGCATACGGATTGAAAGAATCAACATTGTTAAAATGTCTATACTGCCCAAAGTGATTTATAGATTCAACACAATTCCTTCAAAATACCAACATCATTTTTCACTTTCAATTTAGATAAATTAATTTTAAACTCCATATGAAACCAAAAAGAGCCCAATAACTGCAGCAATCTCATGCAAAAAGAACAAATCTGGACACATCACATTACCTGACTTCAAATTATACTAAAAGGCAATACTAACCAAAACAGCATAGTACTTATAGAAAGGTAGACACATAGACCAATTGAATAGAATAGAGAACCCAGAAATAAAACCATATAGTTATAATCAACTGATGTTTGACAAAGTAAACAATAACATACACTGGGGAAAGGAGTCCCTATTCAATAAACAGTGTTAGGAAAATGGGAGAGGCACATACAGAAGAATAAAAAAAGACCCCTATCTCTCTTTGTGTCACACACAAAAATTAACTCAAGGTGTATTAAAGACTTCAATGTAAACCTGAACTATAAAAATTCCGAAAGAAAACATAGGAAAACCTCTTCTGCACATTGGCTTAGACAAAGCCTTTATGACTAAGACCCAAATGGCAAATATAACAACAATAAAAATAAATAAATGGGACTTACTTAAATAGTTTCTGCACAGGAAGGAAATCAACAGAGTAAATAATCAACCTATAGAATGGGAGAAAATATTTGCAGACCATCCTCCCCGCATTACGTTTATTTCATGCTTTCCTTCTGTGTTTGAGTTAGCTTGGGTCCTTTCCTACCTTAGATTCTCCCTTGATGCTTTGCCTCTTCTCTGAAACACTAGGTCCAAGTACCCAACCATTTACCCTCAACCTACACACACAAACACAAAAAGAGAGGAAGAGAGCACCTTTTTTCTTTGCTGACATTATTCTCCATCTCTGCATATTGTTTTCTTTGTGATACTTACCAAAATATACAGACAGTCCCCAACTTAAGATTTTTCCAATATACAGTGGGTTTGTCAGAATGTAACCCCATTGTAGGTCAAGAAGCATCTCATAAGTCAAGGTGTATTTGTGTGGGGCTTTGTGTTTTTATTTTTTCACTCATTTATCGTCTTTCTTTTTCATTAAACTGCAACATCCATGAGGACAAGGACCACTTGTGTCTCATTGACCATAGTCTACTGTGACCCAAACGTAATACTCAGCATACCACACATTCAATGAGTATTTTTAAATGTGTATAAAAATTATGATATCTGATCATTACATATAATTATAGATTATATCTTATTGTATTTAAATACATGCAAATAAATTATTATATTATTATATATTGCATATATTTATTTAATATTTACTATAAAATATTCAGATTAATTTGACAATGTGTGTAGGAGTAGAGAGGAGAGAAGAATGCTAGACAAAGCTTCAACTATAGATGGAATAGAATCTAAAGCATTAATCCCATGAACTTAAACCAGTACTTTAATTACCCTAATTCAGTTTCTAGCCATTTCTTAAAAATAGAAAATATTTATGTAGAGAAATGTGCAGGTGAATATAATTTTCTGGGAAAAACTATCCAGAGATATAAATGAAAGTCACTTTGCAACCTCCTATTTCATAAAAGTCTGTTCTTTGGGGATTGTTCAACTTCATTTTGGAGAATCAAGTAGCTCGGTTATTTTGAGTAAGCATATGTACTTTTAAGTGGTTATTCAAACTGAATTGCCTGAGTCTTTTAGGGTTTAGTGTTCACTAAATGTTATATATAACCAGAAAGAAATGGATAGTGAAATTGCAGGGACTCACCAAATTATTAACATTTTATTCTACTGTGAGCAAGAAAATAGCATCAAGTATATTTATATGAGGTAGAATGATGTCTTCGACTATATAAGTCATCCATACGCCTGAAGTATGCTCAGGTATATATTGAAAACTTAGTTAAGTTTCTGTTGACATAGCATAAAATAGAAGATGAAAATAATGTTGACTGATATCTCTAAACAAAGTTCTTCATTAACAAGTGGCCCAGTGCCCTACAGGATCCTATGTCTGCAATTTATTCCTTGGCATCTTTTAAAATCTTCCAATAAATAGAATTTTTTAAAAAAAGAATACACCCTCAAAACAACTAAGAATTTTATTTTCCAACTAATGCAATGAATAAGCATGTGAAATTTCATCCCCAAAGGACTTCTTTCTTAAGAAAAAGCTAAGAGAATGAAAATGGAATGGTTTATAAGACCTTCTTGTATAGAGGCCTAACCTCTGTGATTACATAACATAATATGAGGTACATCCCATATATGATCTAGTTTTGATTTAGATATTGAAATAATGTCATTTAAAATGATAAAATACTTAAGTGACATATATCTGGAACACAATGTTTTAAATATTATTAGAAAATTTGAATCAATAGCAGATAAAAGTCACTTTTCAAAATCAACTAATAATCATGTGCTGTTCTTTTAGCTTTAAAAATATAAATACATGTACTCTAATACGTTGGAACTAAATGATGGACACACAGTGCACAGAGGGAAGTAAAGGTCATAGGAAATAAAGCAGGGAGAGGGGAGGGAAGGGGAGGAGCAAAAACCCACCTAATAGGTACAATGAACACTATTCGGGTGATGGGCACATTACAGTCCTGACTCAAGCCATGTATCAAAAACATTTGTACCCCTGAATGGGAAAAAATATTTGCTCTCTACACATCTGATAAAGGGCTGATAACCAGAATCTATCTAGAACTCAAAAAAAATCAACAAGAAAAAATCAACCCCATCAACAAATGGGCAAGCGAAATGAACAGAAACTTTTCAAAAGAAGACAGAATAACGGCCAACAAACATATAAAAAAATGCTCAACATCTCTAATCATTAGAGAAATGCAAATCAAAACCACAATGAGATATCACCTAACCCTGCCGAGATTGGCCTCTATCAAAAAATCTCAAAACAACAAATGCTAGAGAGGATGCGAAGAGACAGGAACATTCTTACACTGCTGGTGGGACTGCAAATTAGTGCAACCTCTTTGGAAAAGAATTTGGAAATACCTCAGAGAGCTAAAAATAGAAATACCATTCGATCCAGCAATAGCACTATTAGACATATACCCAAAAGAGCACAAAACATTCTACGATAAAGACATCTGCACCCAAATGTTTATGGCAGCACAATTCACTATTGCAAGGATGTGGAAACAATCCAAGTGCCCGTCAATCCATGAGTGGATTATTAAAATTTGGTATATGTATACAATGGAATTTACTCAGTCATAAGAAACGACAGTGATCTAGCATCTCTTATACTTTCCTGGATTAAACTTAAGCCCATTATCCAAGGTGAGGCACCACAAGAGCAGAAGAACGGGCTCCACTTGTACTCACCATCAAATTGGTACTAACTGATCAACACTAGGGTGATCACATGGCAGAAATACTCTCTAGGGATTAGGGGGATGGAGGGTAAATCCACAACTAAAGGACATGGGGAGCACTATGGGGGGGAAGGGCATGCCTTTAACCCACACTTGGGTGAGGCAAAGGCATAAAGTATAACCATAATGTTTGCATCCTCACAATACCCTGGAATAAAAAAAAAAAAGTACTGTTTTCACTGGTTAGGAGACAATGGTTATCTTTACTCATGAAGATGATCACTATTTACTATTTTTTATAAACTAATAAAAAAGAAAAAGTACAAACTAAACTTTTTTTAAATTTGTATCCAAAATTACAAAGTTTACAGGAGTGGCAGTAAAAATCCTAGCTCAGCAGAAAATACTACACTAGCAAACATACATTCTTTAGAGTCTGTTTTGGCTTGGGATTGTTTTTGTTTGCAGTGGCTTTTTGTTTATTATTTTTTAAACCCCTTAAAGACTTCTTGTTTTGCTACAGGACTAGATTTTTTGAAAAAGAAACAAACAAAAAAAGGAAAACCAGTCATTACAAAGAGTTCAGGCAACAAAGGACAGAACACTGAATTTCACTTAACTTCTTTTTCCGTGACACTTTTAAATAAGTTTTTTTTAAATGTAAAGTTTTTTAAAGCCAAGCATTTTTGCTGCATTTTGGGCTCATTAATACATATAAAGAGTTAGTTAAAATACCAGACTGAATAAATGAACAATGGGACAATTAACCCCACATACAAACCCCACCTACTTTACTTCAAAGGCATCTGAAATAGAATGGATTGGAAACCATAAATGATGCCTCTCAGAATGAATTTTGTAATAAATATTGCTTTGTATTATAGATAAGGGATTAAAAATCTCCATGTGGTAGTCTAACACTTGTGAACGAAGTTAAAGGACAACAGTCACCCTTGGTTTTACCTAAGATTACTGGTAGTTTCAAGTCCCATGAATAGGAAATAAAAACCTGTTTAATTTCCATTGCATACTACAATGTAAAATTTAATTTTCTCTTCATTTAAAAATTCCATAACTTTCTACATAAAGGTCCCCCCTCCACAGTTTGCATAAAGTTTCAAAAGACATGTAATTTGCTTTCATTCAGAATGTAATACATTCCAAAATCAAAATTATATTGCTATTTAACTTTGAAAGTATTCCCTTTATGCTACATTCTGCATTTTACAATACAACTCATGCTAATAAAAAGAACTGCTTACTTTGAAGACGTAAATATACAAAGTGAAATATGGAAAAGTAAACTCAACACATAATTTGCCACTTAATTCAACCAAGACTTTTGATAATATTTCCATATTTTTGTGTTCATTGCTTTCAGAAGCTAATAACTACTCTTTGTTGTCAAGAATTGAGTAATAGCTCACATGTTATGATAAAAAAAAGTAGTTGAGAGAAAAGATCGTGGAGTCAGGGAGGAAGAGCCGGCAAGATGAAGGGCCTTTTTGCCAAGAGCTTAAAAAAGTAGTGGGGTTAGCAGGAAAAGGCATTTCCTCTCTGATGGCCACATCTTGAAAGTTCACATCGAGGTTTGCATCAGCCACAGTACGGCTTTCTCCATTCTCACCACACCTGACTTAAGCAGCTTTTCTTTAGCAGAGGTTTAGGGAACCTGGGTTCTATTTATAGACAAGTTATTTAATAATGAAGCTATAATCATAGCTCAATTACAATGGCACATCACCCTGTCACCTGCACCATTTCAGAAGTTTGCTGTGAGAACACTTGAGACAATATTCATGAATAGGTTCAAGGCATATTGATGGTTAAAGTCCACTGCCCTAAATATTGATATTTTTTACATATTTTTCTTTGGCTCTCTTTTTTTCTTTGCACTCATTTATGATCATTGCAGTGATTGCTTCCAAAAGATTAAATCTGCAATTTGTGTCTCTAGCTAAAAAAAAAAAAAAAAAAAATTTGTACCCCTTTAATATTTTGAAATTTTTAAAAAAAATTTTAAAAAATATCAACATCACGACTCAACAAAAAAACAAACTACCTGATTAAAAAATTGGCAAAGGACTTGTAAGGACATTTCTTCAAAGAAGATATACAAATGGACACTTGGCACATAAAAAAGATATTCAACATTACTAATCATTAGGAAAATGAAAATGAGATATCACAATGAGATACCACTTCACACTCATTAGGATGGCAATTACAAATATATTATACATATATATATAACAGAAAATAACAGATCTTGGTGAGGATGTAGAGAAATTAGAACCCATGAGCACTGTTGGTGGGAATGTAAAATGGTGCAGCCACTGTGGGAAACAGTATGGCAATTCCTTAAAAAATTAAAAATAGAATTACAATGTGATCCAACAATTTCACTTTGGGGTGTAAACCCCAAAGAATTGAAAGCTAGGTCTGGAACAGATTATTTGTACACCCATGTTCATACAGCATTATTCACAATAGATGAAAAGTAGAAGCAAACCATGTATCTATCAAAAGATGAATAGATAAAGAAAATCTAGCATATGCACACAATGGGATATTATTTAGTCTTTAAAAAGAAGGAAATTCTGACATATGCTACAACATGGATGAACTTTGAAAACATGTTAAGTGAAATAAGGCAGTCACAAAATGACACATGCTGCATGATTTCACTTATATGAGCTACATCAGCAGTCCCCAAACATTTTGGCACCGGTGGCTGGTTTTATGGAAGACAATTTTTCCATGGACTGGGCAGGGGTTGAGGGGGATGGTTTCAGGATGATCCAAGCACATTACATCTATTGTGCAGTCAAATCTCTCTGCTGATGATAATCTGTATTTATAGCCACTCCCCATAGCTAGCATCACCACCTGACCTCCACCTCGGATCATTAGGCATTAGGTTCTCATAAGGAGTGCACAACTTAGATCCCCTGCATGTGCAGTATACAGTAGGGTTTTTGCTCCTCTGAGAATCTAATGCCACTGCTCATCTCATAGGAGGCAGAGCTCATGCAGTGATGCGAGCGATGGGGAGTGGTTGTAAATACAGATGAAGCTTCGCTCACTCGCCCACTGACTGCTCACCTCCTGCTGTGCAGCCTGGTTCCTAACAGGCCACCGACTGGTACCAGTCTGAAGCCCAGAGGCTGGGGACCACAGAGCTAAAGAGAGTAGAGAAATGCATAGAAGTAGAAAGTAGAATGGTGTTGCCATGTGTGGGGGAAGAGAGGAAACAAGGAGTTATTATTTATTGAGTACAGCGTTTCAGTTTTGCAAGATGAAAAGAGTTCCGTGAATGGATGGTGGTGATGGCAGCACAACAATATGAATGTACTTTCTGACAGCTAATGTGCACATTTTAAAATTGTTAAGATGGTAAATATATGTGTATTCTACAAGTTAAAAAATTAAAAATTAAAAAATGTTTAAAAACATAAATATATATATAAACTTTTTTGATATAAAGTCTTCAGACTTATCTAAACTTTAATATAAAGATTGTGTCTATTTTACCCACTGTCCTACCTCCAATTTTTAGCACACATTACACATTCAATAAATATTTATCATTGAATTTGAACATGTTGACACTACTCCACGTCTAGTCATTCACTACCATCAAGTCCTTTCAGAGATATAATAGTAGAAGTTTCTGGTTCTATATTGTTGCTTCTCTATTTCAGGCAATTGCACACAAATCAAGACAGACAATGAAAGGCTGTGGTGATCTCTGTGGTAACCTACATTTCATACTACGATGAAGTCTGTCATGTCAATGATTCTCAGGTGCACCATCCATAAATAGGACAGCTCTTTAGGATATCACACAGTAATCTTACCAGTTTAGGGTCATCAGGGCATTCAGAAATCAATTTACTGGTTACAAATGGAGGAGGAAAAAAAGTAAGGAGAGGTGACAACGTGAAGGAAAAATAATTATAATAGAGAAGGAGAGTATCAGTAAGGTAGAAAGGTTGCCTCCTGGAACAACACTAACATTTAAAGAGCATCTAAGTTTTGGGATGATGTTAGGCATTTTTCTATATGCCATCTCACTTGAGCTTCACAAGAATCCAACAATTAAAGCCACCATTTTTTATAAATGAGAAAACCAATGCTTGGAGTAGTAAACAGAAAAGAACATCTTTGAGACGACGGATCCAAGGAATGGACACAAGTCAGAATGATGTGCACCAGTGTTCCTCCACAAGCCTGTGAACAGCCCACTTCACAGGTTGTGGCCAGAGGGATGAAAGGACTAAAGATTTGAAGGTGCGACGGAAGAGGGATTTTTAGTTATGAAATCAGCGTTTAAAAGCAGCAAATCCTCTCCATTTGTACAAGCATTCAGTGATCATAATGATAAAAATAGCAATACCGAACATAACTGTTCATACCTACAGAAAGAGCACCTCAAGCAGGCAGGAAGCTGTGCAGAGCATAGCACAAGCTTTTTTAAGAAACCTAGTTGTTACAGGGTAACTCAATTTTTTAACATTTTAGAAGAAGTCCTTAAAATCTGTAAGATTATACAATGATTCTATTCGTGATAAGATTTCAGTGTCTTTTTTTCCATCTTTCGTACCCTCCACGTTTAGTTTGCCTCTCCTCTTCCTACTTCTCTTCCCACTCAATTCTCTGTACTTTTCTTTCGCAGAGGTAACAACTTCGTCACCTTTATAGGACTCTCGCCACTTTTCCCTACACAGAGGAAGCAGCAGGCAGCTTTACCACCAAGTGAGGTGGACACTTTTTATGTCAAACAGGCAGGTGGGAGAGGCCCCTGGAGCCAGAGGATGAACGGCGCCTCTCTGTTGCATTGCTTTGCTTCATAGTCACTCACGGAGTAAGCGTTCGTTTTCTTCAGGGGCATTGCTACAAAGCACTCTTCTGGAAACTTCTTAAGTGTTCAAGTCAAACCTTGGTCTTTCAGCAAGTCTCTCTCAGGAGCGGAGAGAAAAGTTTAGGCCATGACAAGCAGAAACTGACTTTGAAGTATTTCTTACTTACATTCCCTCCATGTCCTTATTTGTCTTTTTTGAGGTGGAAAGTAAGAGGGCATGGACAACGTGTGACTACTACATGAGAGCTTGGAGAAAGAGCGCATTTCAGGGACGAGGCCTGCAGTTAGGCAAAGCAGAAAGTGTGAGCTTAGAGCTTGCTGCTCCCCATCCTACCAGCCCTCTTCAGTGACCTGGAACAACGTGCACATGCTCCATCCTGACTCGGTTTCCCTTTTGGATGGGAAGGACGAAGATGTTGAATTTTCCAAAATACTTGCCATATACTTGGCAGAGATGTCAGAATAATTAGTTTGATGAGGTAATCATCAGAAAACACAGTCTTCCTAACTCATAATGACACAACGAGCATTTGAGACAGTATCTTGAGTTTTTATCAAATATTATAGTTTTAAAACTTTAAAATTCTAATATCTTAGACTATAGGTGTGATAGACATAGACAGTAAATGGCTTTTAAAGGTAAATTTATTTCTTTTCTCACATCTGAGAAACATAAATGTCATTTGTCCTGGTCAAATGTGGTTGTCATTTTTAATTTATTGTAGGAATCTGAAATATAATTCTTTGCATATAATTATATAATTTCAATGCCCTAAGCATTAATACATTTTCTTCAAAGTCTCCTTTAAAGTTTTCTATCAAACCTCAAACTGTTGTAAAAGGTTAGAGTTATATATGATTTTATGAAAACCTTATCTATAAAGTGTATAATTTTGGAAGAAACATATTAATTAAATAATAATGGAATAATATTTAAAGTGAAATTAACATAAAATATATTTTTAGAGTTACTATTAATACCATGTCATAATTTGACTAAGCTACTTAACATATAAAATATCATAGTAATTTAGATATAAAGTATATATTAATTTTATGTAGCTGCTATAACAAATGATCACAAATAGAATGGCTTAAAAAAACATAACTTTATTTTACAGTTCTGTAGGTTAGAAGTCCAACACAGATCACACTGGACTAAGATCAAGGGGTTGTGTTCCTTTCTGGAGTTTCTAGCTAAGAATATGTATTATTGCCCTTCCCAACTTCTAGAGGCCACTTGCATTCCTGGGCTCATGGAATTTTTATTTTCAAAGCCATTTTTAAAGGCAGCAACAGTGGGTCCATTCCCTCTCACATTACCATCCCACTGGTTTTCTCTTCTGCCTCTTCTTTGTCCACTTTGAAGGAGTTATGTGATTAGATTGGGCCCACCCAGATAATCCAGGATTACATCCCTATCTCAAGGTCAGAAGATTAGCAGCCTTAATTACATCTGTAACCTTAACTCCCTTTTGCCGTATAAGTAACATTCACAGGTTACAGGGATTCGGATGTGGACATTATTTGGGGGTTATCATTCTGCCTGCCATAGTATATAATTATTTATAGCAGAATATAATAGCTTATTATTAGTATCCTAGGTCTAATACACTGTTTACATGTCTAAGATATGGTAAGATACGGGTTAAATAACATTTAACACATGATTATGTTTTGCATGCATTAAGATATAATCTGTCCTTATTAATTTGAATTATACAATATTATAAGCACATTTCTCCTATGTATCCCAGTCAAAATAATTTCTCCTTATGCTATATTTAACACTGGGGTTATAAAAGAGGATAAGGGAGAGAAATAAGTACAAGCAGCAAGTTACCAATTTCAAAGGGCTGAACATTCCCTGACTGAAATCTCTCCCAGGGAGTGAACCAGCTGTCACACAATTTGGGACAAAAATCTCAACTTTACCACACATTCCAAACCTGAGCTCCATGATAATCTCACCAAGATCAACTGAAACCAAAGGCTGGAATTGGCCCCAGGCTTTTGCATAAACCCAGACCCAAAATTTGTGTTTCGTAAAGTCTCAGAATCCCAGGTTAAACTTGGCCTCCCGTTAAGTCTCTGCTTTTATACACTGAACCCTAAAGGGCCAAGAACATTTGGCAAACACCTACCATGTGTCTTATAGAGTTATATAGTCTATAACTATTAATAGAAACTATGTGACATTTTATTTGCATAACTTTCTGTGCATATTTTTTTTTCTCTTCACAGACCTCAAAGTAGACATTTTTGCCCCAGTTATAAAGAGGAGAAATCCAAAGCTCAGTGACTACTGAGGCTGGACTGTGACTACTGGCCCTTTTGATCTCAAAAGTGATATTCCTCCCCTTATATTATACTGAGTCTTAACTCCAAAATAATGACACATCATTATAGAAACTAAAGAAGGAGCTATTTATAAATTTTAATTGCACTTAATATAATTTTTGAATAACAGTTAACTTCAAATAATCTAGTTCTCATGTTCATGTAATCAGAAATTTCCCGAGTGATCTCAAGAGTTGATATCATCTCTAGTTTACTTCTGGCTTCCACAAGATGTGTGGTAGGCCAAATAGTGGCTTTCAGAAATGTTCACATCTTAACCCCTGGAACCGGTGAATATTTTATGTTATATGGTAAGAGAGAATTAAGATGGAACTAGATTTGCTAATCAGAGAGTATATGGGATCATCTGGGTGTGCCCAGTGTAAACAAATGACCTTAAATGGGAAAGAGAAGGACAGAAATGTCATAACCAGGAAAAGACTTGACTGGTCATTTCTGGCTTTAAGACTAAAGAGGTCCAGGAGCCAAGAAATATGGGCAGTTTCTAGAAGCTGACAAAGACAAGGAAACAGATTCTCCTCTAGAGCCTCCAAAAAAGAATGCAGCCCTGCTGACACTTTGATCCTAGCCCAGTGAGACCCATGTTGGAATTTTTTAACCTCCAGAATTGAAAAATAATAAATTTGTGTTAAGTCAATCAGGGTCTGTGGCCATTTGTAACAGTAGCAATAGGAAGCTAATACAGTTAATACTAATTAAACTCATTCAGGGACAAAAGAACCAGTCACCATGCTAAAGGAGCTTTGGGGACTTGCTTACTGTCCCCCTGGCCTAAACTTCACCTGTGAAGGAGAGAATGGCATGTACTCAGTGGTTCTAGACCCAGTGGAGAGAAGATGAAAGGAAATATATAAGATGATCAGTTCATCTCCTTGGGAGTTTACAAAAAAAAAAAGAATCACTTTTTTCTTTTGGATATTATAATTTAATAATCTGTTTAGCCTTCTTTATTCATACAATATTCCTAATATAAAGAAAATACTATTTTCATTCTGCATAATCAAAGAGGTAAGGTAAATCCTGGAAAATTGTTAAAATAGAATAATTTTTAAAGCCGATTGTTTTAGCTTTAGTATTCTACCTACCTTTCAGGTATTCAGAAAAGCTAGATGTTCAGTTTTTATGCTATAGTTTGTCAGAAATAAGTTGGTCTAGACTTTAACAGTACAATGCTGGATAGTAGTGCCTCATAAAAAGCAAAATTCTAACTCAGTGTCTTTCTCTCTATACTTCTCTTTAAAGATATACTCTTCCTCCTATGGGATATCTTGAATTATTTCTTCTAAAATTATCTTAAAGAGAAACTATTTTAGGAAAAAACTCTTTCTTCCTCTAAATAGAAAAAGAATAGCCAAGCAATGCCTTCATATAAAACATTGGAAGAGGCAGGGATGCTATGAAACTGTCCTTATCTTAATACTATTATTAGTGGAATTAAGTAATTATAAGGCATCAAAGTCTAAACACTAAGGCTCAACAATTAAGATGGGGGTTTACGTTGAGTTAAATTATTGGTGAAAATAATTGAAGATGGAAAAGTGTGGGCAGTTTTGAAACAAAAGAAGAGTTAATAAAAATAGGGGAAAATAACCTCCTGGTGGAGACGTATCTGGCAGTGCTAACAAATACCTCCACAGCCCTGATTTCCCTCTGAGCGCTAGGCCTGGGCAGTCGAACCCAGATGGATGGCAGTAATTAGATTCTGATGAGTGAAGGACCCACATGAGGGCCAGTGTTTCTGGAGGAGTTAATGAAAGGAAAGGAAATGGCCAGATTTCACGAATGATGTAAAATGGATGCAGAGCCTCCAAGAGTTTTTTTAAATGACTAGCTTCTTCCTACTCACCTAACAGCACATATAGAAGGGGGAAATATCTAGCACACAGAAAATTGATCACAAGTGGAGAATTTTAATATGTGCACACTTCCAGTAGTAAGATTCAGGGTCACCCAGAGCTATTATTCAAAGTCAGTATCAGACCATTTAATTTTCTGCTTCAGTTCCTCCCTGCTTCTCCCCCTCCAACCCCAGTCTAATGGCCGTACACCATCTTCTCTTTTCTGCTGTCCTTCTGCCTCTTTTAAGCACTGTTTGTGCTCTGAATGGAGTTTTACGACGGACATCTCCAGGTACTGTATCTATTCCCCTTAATGAAACCCTAGTTGTAGTGAGTGCTAATAGCTCAACAAGCATTTTATAGCCCTTTTAAAGAAAATGTGTAGTGGACGTGGATGTACTTAGCACACAGCTTGGTAAATAGAAATGGAACATGAGCAGTGCTGTTAGGGCTGTGAATGATTTGTGGTGACTTTCATGTCAGCTGGTTTTTATCTTTTGTCCCTTACTGGAAGCCCCAGAATCCATTTTAAGTTAATTCCAAAAGCTAAGTCTGAAACAAATTGTATAGTGACAGGTGAAAAATGTAAGTGGAAAAATGCTGCCAGGGGCTATATAGTATGCCAATGTGTTAATCCACTTGGACAAAAGGCAGTGTAACATGTCTGGAAATACATCCGTTTGCCTTTAACTGCTTGGGTGCTTCTCTTTTTTCTCCTTTTGATAATTATATCCTGATTCATCTGGTATTACAATTGCTTTCTAAACTTCACTATTTCCTCTGATTTAACTCACATTCATTTCCAAATTGAGACTTCATTTTTTTCTTTCATTTCTTTTGCTTTCCCACTGATTCTGTTTATATTTTAGCATTTGTGGCTAAGGATCAAACTTGCTGGATTGTAGGTGGACAGACACAGGTACATGCAGTAACTCAACTACACAAGCAGATGTTCCTGCTATTAGTTCAGCAACTGTCTCTTGCTCAGGTCATCCTGGTGTGAAAACTAACAAATCTTACAAGTAAAAAAAAAAATAAGAAAGAAAAGAAAAAGAGGAATAAATGTGCTTTTAGAGCTACTGTTCTGTGAGGAGATTGAATAGAGAATGGTTGAGTATCAAAGAATCATCCACTTATATCAGGAAATCTGCTAGTGCTTCATTTCAAGGACAATGTGACACCTAAAAGGGAACTGGTTGTGTGCTCCTCAGATGCATAGGCACTTTCAGAATTCTAAACTTTTGGGGGGCTTTTCAGTCCTGTGAGTAGCTTTTCACCTGCAAGCAACTGATTCATTTCAACACACAAATCACGAAAGAACATGACTTTGAAGTAAGTAGCTAATCCCATGATATATCTATCATTTTGTATCAAATGCAACTCAGCTAAGGACAAGCATCCAAGTACAGATGTCAATTAATAAAGGAGGAATTGAGATTGTGAGCCTCACAGTCAATATTACATTTAAAATAATGACATAAATAGTATTAAATTAAGATATCTCAGTCTACTTGGATTTTCCTATGATGAATTTAGGATCTTCCTTAACACTATCATATTTCCATAGCAATAGTAGAGTATTCTAATGTACATTTGAATCAAAGCAATCATTTATTATGATAGGTTAACACCATAATTATCTGAGTAATAGTTACCATATACTGAGTGCTTAATATTTCATTTAACCCTCACAAAAACCTGATGAGGTTGGAGTTCCCACCCCCATTTTACAAAAGAAGAAAGTGTGGCTCAGAAAGTTGAAATAACTGGGACTCAGTAACAAAATGGCTAGTGGCAGTGCTGGGATTCCAATCTAACTCTGTGAGATTCAAGAGCCTGAGCTCCCTTCCTTCCGCTGCTGGACCTCCTAGTGTAATATCGTTTTGTGTTGAATTGTGTCTCCCGAAAGGAGATATGTCGGAAAACTGATCCTTAGTACCTCATTTTTGTGAGCTTATTTGAAGATTGGGTCTTTACAAAGGTAATCAAATAAAGATGAGGTCGTTAGCATAGGACCTCATCCAATACAATTCGTGTCCTTATAAAATGAGCAAAGACAAGACAAGTCCACAAGGAGAATGCCATATGAAGATGAAGGCATGGATTGGGGTGACATCCTTGTGTCGATGGCCAAGGAACTTCAGAGATTGCCAGCAAACTCCCACAAGTAGAGAGTTGTGGGAGAGAGTCTCCCTAATAACCCTCAGAAGGAACTGACACTATCAACACCTTAATCTCAGACTTCAAGCTCTAGAACTGTGAGACAAGGCATTTCTGTTGTTTAAACCACCCATTTCATGGTACTTTGTTATGGCAGCCCCAGAAAACTAATACATAAATATAAATGCAATATATAAATAATATATAAAATATAAAATATTTTCTTTGCATTAGTTATTTCTACTTATACAACACTTACAGTATTTTCTATTATTTTCCTTCCAATAAGTTTGTGAAATACTTTTAGAAATTAATGTGTCAATAAGGAATCTAAAGTAAACAAGAAATTAAGAAAAGAGTAAATAAAACATGAAACATAAGGAAAGAATCAAACATAATAAAGGCCAATTAGAGTAACTCTAGTATATGACTCCCTCCCCTTAAAAATGTATAATGACACATGCACGGTAGAAGTTGATTTCTTGATCATATAATAGGACTGTGAAGGTGGACAAGTCAATGGGGCAAGCCTTCCTCCATGTGGTCATTCAGGGACCCAGGTTGATGAAGGCCCTGCTCTGATCAATCTGTGGGCTTCTAAGATGGGCCTGGGGTTTATCTCCACGCCAGCTAGTCAGAAAGGAAATGGATGGAGGAGTGCTCATGAAAGGTTTGTTGAGGCTAGACCTGGGAGTGGAAAACATCACACCTAATTGCAAGGGGAAATGCTGTTTGAGTGCCCTGGAAGAAGAGGAGAACATGGATTTTGGTGAAAAGATAGCTGTTTCTGGCTCAAGCAGGCACTCAGTGCTGCCCAGAAATGCAAATTCATTTCCCTAGTTTATTCCCTCTCATTTGTTCCTAGATGGCAGAACTTCCCCTCCCTCCTCAATCTCCACATTTCCCTCCCAGGCCTTACTTCGCACAGATGATCTTGTTTCTAATTCTGTAACCTCCCACTGCCATATCTGCCAACCTATCAGCCTCTCTGCCCACACGCTCAGGCTTCTGTCTCTTACTGTGGATGATCTCCCCACAACCCTCTCTAAGACAAACCCTCCAGTTTTTCCTTCGTGTAGGGACACAACCCATCACTTCTTGCCTACTGCAGTAATTGTCTCTTTTCACTCCAGGTTCATTCATTTTTTTCCCTTTCTATGGGATTATTCCATCATCAATCAAGCATAAAATAATAACTCTCATTAAAATATCTATTTAATGCCTTAGTTTTCTACTCTTTATAGGAGTTTGCTAGAGAGAGTTGCTTACCTTCACCATCTCTAATTCCATTTCTTCCATTCACTTTTAAATTTACCCCGATTATTTTTACCACTCTGCAAAAATAGCTCTCATCGAAGTAAAAAATTAACCCCCCATTCCTATAACCAATAGCCAAATCTCAGTCCTTGTCTTACTCAGCAGTACTTGACACACTTCGTTAGCATTTCCTTTTTAAAACACCTTTTTCACTTGGCTTCCTTTGCTGCTTCTCCACCTCCCTGGTTGCTCCTACTCATTGGAAAGCCACGTCTGAATTCTTATTCTCTGATTTCTCCTCTGTCACTGCTCTCTCCCTCAATAATATGTCCTAATTCCATGACTTAAATCTATATGCTGGTATTTCCCAAATTTATTCTTCCAGTTCAGACCCCATGCCCCACCCCGCCCTGGATTCCAAATTCATATCTTCAATTGCCTGCTTGACATTTCCAACTGGAAATCTAATTGAGTCTCAAACTCAACATGTCAAAAAATGAATTCCTAATTCTCATTGTCCCTTAAACAGACAAGCATTACTTCTTTCACAATCTTGTCCATCTCAGTAAATGGGAAGCCCATCCTTCCAGTTGCTCAGGCCTAGGAAGAGTCTAATTTTTCTGTTTTTCTCATCCTCTGTTTAGCCAATCTTATAAGTTCCATGCAAAGCTCCTCTCACCGCTCCTACTTCCACCGCACTGATCTAACATACCATCATCTCTCACTCACCTGCATTACTAAAATAGCTTCTTAACTGCTTTCCCTATTTCTAACCTTGCTCCCCAGCAATCTATTCTGAACGGAGCAGCCAGAGTAACACATTTAAAATGTGAGTCAGATCATAGCACATCTCTGCTTCAAGGTCCCACACTGCCTTCAAATCTCACTCATGCAAAGAGCCAGTCATTACATAAGCCAACAAGAGGCTCATACTATGCCACATGGCACACCTATCTCCCTTCCTGACCTCATTTCCCACTCTTGTACTCACTCTGCTCTGGCTGTAGAGCCTTATTCCAAATCCATGAATAGGCTCTCAAGCATGCTTCTGTGTTAAGGCATTTGTGCTTGCTGATTCTTCAGCCTGGAACTCATTTCCTCTAAGTGGCTTGTGTCTTAATTTATTTCAAGTTTCTGCTCAAATGTCACCTTATCAGTGAGGATTTTTTGAACTCCTTATACAAATATCAATTCCAAACCACACTAGCATTCCTAGCACCCTTCCTCTTGCTTTCTATTTCACTATAGAACTTATTTTTTTACCACCTGACATACCATATATTTTTATATATTCCCTCCCAAAGCAGGACCATGTCTTTTTCTTTAATTTCTAGTTTCCATGACAACTATGTGACACAATGACAACAGCTGTATTCTTCAACAAACTTCAATAGAAGCTCTATGATGAAGCTCACAATTTATACCTTTTCATTTTGGACCACACATCTGGAAGCTGTGGGTATTGGGATGATAAGGCAAGAAATTGCAATAGTAACAAGTAGTAAGCAGAGAATTCACTAGAAAATAGAATTAACAAATCATTAATAACACAACATAAAAAAATAAGCCTTTAAAATTGAGTTGATTGTATAAAAAATGTTGTGATTTTTTTCATAATAAATTGTATCAGCAAAATAAAATAATTTTAAATAGAATCTAATTTTACCAACACTTAAGGCCTCCTTCTGGAACAAATTATAATCAATGAAAATCTAAATTTGTTCTACAAATAAATTAAAGGATTCATTATTAATACTAGAATATACTTTATAATTTTCTTTTCCAGAGTTAGAAAATTCACTTGCATTAAGATGATTTTGTTTGTAAAAATATTTTTAACATAAAACAACATACCTATCATACAACATTAAATTTGCTGTAATGATTATCACTGAAAGAATATAAGTCACGTTAATAAAATGTTACACAGAAATGTAAAGTCAAGTCCTTCTTAAATGAACAAACTCTTATAGACATCAGCCTAGGCAAAGAATTTATGACAACGACCCCCAGAGTAATCACAGCAGCAGCAAAAATAAATTGTACCTGATCAAATTAAAAAGCTTCTGTACAGCCAAGAAAACATCATTAGAGTGAATAGACAACCTACAGAATGGGAGAAAATATTTGCATGCTATATATCTGATAAAGGGCTGATAATAAGAATCTATATATAGCTTAAGAAAATAATAAGAAAAAATCAACCCCATCAATAAATGGGCAAAGGACATGAACAGAAATTTTTCAAAAGAAGACAGAATAATGGCCAGCAAACATATAAAAAAGTGCTCAACATCTCTAATTCTTAGGGAAATGCAAATCAAAACTACAATGAGACATCACCTAACTCCAGTGAGAATGGCCTCTATCAAAAAGTCCCAAAATAATAAATGGTGGCGTGTATGTGGAGAGATTGAAACACTCTTACACTGCTGGTGGGACTGAAAATTAGTACAACCCCTGTGGAAAGTAATTTGGTGATGCCTCAAAGAGCTAAAAACAGAAATACCATTTGATCCAGCAATCCCACTACTAGGCATCTACCCAAAGGAAAAAAATACATTCTATTAAGACATTTGCACTTGAATGTTTATGGCAGCACAATTCACAATTGCAAAGATATGGAAACATCCCATGTGTCCATCAACACATGAGTGGATTAATCAAATGTAGTATATGTATACCATGAATACTACTCAACTACAAAAAACAATGATTAACTAGCACCTCTTATATTATCTTGGATAGAGCTTGAGTCCATTCTTTGAAGTGAGGTATCACAAGAATGGAAAAACAAGCACCACATGTACTTGCCATCAAATTGGTATTAATTGATCAACACTAAGGTGCTCCCATGGTAGTAATATTCACTGGGTGATGATCAGGTGGGGTGGGCGTGGTAAACTCACAACTAATGGATGCGGAGCACACTATATGGGGAAGGGCACGCTTGTGGCCTTGGCTTGGGCAAGGCAAAGGCATTATATGTAACCAAAATGTTTGTACCCTCATAATATTCTGTAATAAAAAAATTCAGGCAATGCAAAGTCTAAAGTGTAAAAAAATCTTAATTATTTTTCTATTAAGACTGTGAGGTGATTGCTAATAAAATAAGAAAGAAATAATGACAGAAATGAAAATTTATAATTAAAACTAAATTTAAGTATCATATCTGATGTAAACTAAGTAAAAAATAGAAACCTATATTTCTAATTAATCAAATAATAAATAATTATTTAGATTCATTCTGGATTCTTCCATGTACTACATTATTTCCTAATATTCAACCAATTACTAAATGTTCTTGATCCTACCTCCTAATTGTCTCTTAAGGCCAAAAGGAAAACCTTGCTGGAGTTTCCTTACTACAAAAATAGACTCTATTCATTGTTGAAAATTTAGAACATATACACCAATACTTTTTGTGTTTCTATAAACAAATGAATTTTTTAGATGAAAACACAATAACTCAAAGAGAATTTTTCCTTATTTTACTTTTCTAGGCATGTGTAGCAGCGATTTTTAACTGATTATGCTGCTTCTGATGATGGTTCTGAAGGTAAGACCTCTCCCACACCCACTCCCCACAACACACGTGGTTTCTTTTGGCATCCATTAACAGATGAATGGGCAAAAATTACTCAGGGAAGACAGGTGGCTTAAGGGGCAATTAGCTAAATTTTATTTGCATTTTCAAGAAAAATGAAACAACAACAAAAGAGCTAAAGAAATTTATGCAGTTTTAGGCAGCACACTCAGATCTGGCATGAGATAGTTCCCATTTTAATTCCATTCATGAGGTGTGAGAGTGATTTAACAATCAAATAATGGATTCATTCATTCCACAGCCATTTATTGAACGTCTTCTTATTGATCAGGCCCTGTGCAAGGCTGTGTGTGTACAGCAATAAAAGAAGACATCTAGGAGAATCTCACTAGTGGAAGCACTAGGAAACCAATAGGAGGTTCAATGTCATCTGATGAGTGTTATGACTGAGTTATTTGCAGATGCACATATTCAGGCTTGAAGGGGTGGAGAAGGATTCAGGGACAACCCTGTAGAAATCCCATTTTGATAGAATTATTGGTAATTTGTCAGATGAGTGGCAAAATAGAATGTCCCCTTCTATATGTTTAGTGGACTATGGTAGTTGTATTATAGTTATCTGCAAGATCCCTTAAATGTCTATGTGACCTGTGAGCTCTTTAATAGAGATAACGCTGAAATACAATGATGTTTCAGAGGGGAGAGAGAAATAGAAAAGGCAATATCTAAATTTGGGATGTGCTTGGAAGAATGAGGTAGGATTTTAATAGGTAGCAATGGGATAGAATATATTCTGAAAAGGAACAGTGTGAGTAAAGATTCAATGGCATTTAAGAATGGAGCGTAGTAACTGTACAGTATTTAGTCTTCTCTATAAGCAAATAGAATACGTTTATAGGAGTTGTCAGAGAGAATGTATGAAAGGCCATTATGGATCCATATTCCAGATGAACTTCAGTCAGTCTTGTGCTTAATTCTATAGGCAATGAGATTCATTAAATAGAAGTAAATGTTCAAATATTTTCTTTTAGAAAATAGAGGGTTTTTTTAAGATAGTTTATAATTTTATTTTATTTTATTTCAGAATATTACAGGGGTGCAAATGCTTCGGTTACATATATTGCCTTTGCACCTCCCATGTTGGAGCTACAAGCGTGCCCAAGCCCCAGACATCACGCACCGTACCCATCATGCACTGTACCCATCACACACCATACCCATTAGGTGTGAATTTACCCATCCCCTCCTTCCCCCTCCAACCTGCCTATGAATGTTACCTCCATATGTGCACATAAGTGTTGATCAATTACTACCAGTTTTAAACACATGTGTCTATGTCACATATTTTTATTTTCCTAGTAGAAATGATTAATAAGTTTGCTTGCAAACCAGGCACTGAATGTGCTATTACAGGAGAATATCAGAGGAAATCCCTGACCTCAAGTAGTTTATAATCTAGTTAGGGAACAAGCTACAAATACATGATTGATTAAAGAACAAATGTTAAAAATACAAGACATTTTATACAGATACAAACCATTCTATATAATTAATTGGCAAGGACATTAAGTGCCTCTAAATATTATTTTTAGAAGAAACATTCCAGAAAGCCTTTAAGATAGTGAGTAGTCCCAATCATGCTGTATATCCTAAATTATTCTAGGAATTTATTTATAGCAAGGGATATAAGAAGAAAACATTAGATTAACTTCCATTTCAATTTACTTCCCTAAGTAAAATGATCAATAAGAGAGAGAAACTAATATTTTTATTTTCACATTTCAACTGTTGGTCTGGAGTTTCATTTAAGTGTTAAACTTAATCCTCATGACAGCGTAATAGGTAGAGTTTAACCATTTTTCATTTCAAACAATTGAGGTTTGGAGTGGTTAAGTGATTTGACATGGATGACACAGCTGTAGAGTGCAAGGATTCAAAATCAGATTGGACTTCCAGACCCTTCTGTTTCTGCTACACCAGTCTTTGCAGGGGGAGATAAATGGAGACTTGATTTTAGCTGATGTAACATAAACCCACTAGAAACCTCAGCAATTTGGCTCTAAAATTTCCCCTTTTACAGTAAATAATATTTACATGTGTACAATGCTAACTACATTTTTCAACCCACAGGAAAAGTAAATCTTACAGTATTATACAACTCACATTAGAAATAATTTAATTTGTGGTGTATTACGAACATAGCAAAGCCCACAATTGTTCTTCATATGTTATAATTGTCACTTTTGGAGTTTTGATATCTGCCAAAGGATTTATTTTGAATTCCCAAATGTAATTTTACTGCAGTATTTTGGCATTTTGAGTTTCATATATTTTAAAGTTGCTCACTTTGATGCTATCTGTGGAATAGCTTTCCGTTTTAAAGCATATCAATCTGCCTTCAATTTTATCAAGTGGCTACTTATCAACACTGTTTTAATAATGTCATTATTTAATTCCTTACATGCATTTTATTCTAAACAGTCTCCCAAGTTTTTCCCCTACTTGCCAATATCCTCCTATTTAGAAAAAAATTCAAAACTTAGTAAAACTCAAAATCCCTTTAGTAGAATATTTTTTGCACATAATAACTAAGGTGGGTGGGAATAGAGGGCTGAGATTTAATTTTTTTGCTTGTTATACATTTAAGATGCATGAAATATAGATAACATAATTTAATATGAAGGTAAGAAGAAACTAGATTTTCTTTGAAGCTTGTTTGTTTAATATCCCCAGAGCAACTCAGGCAGCTTGCACTCTGACTTTCAGACAATTAAAACAATGGCGTTATGTTTCTAGAAGCAAAGGTAAAAACAATAAACATACACTAAAATTGCCACTTCTTCGAAGTTTCCCTTGTTGGTGAAATCAATCACATTATAAAAACAAAAAAAGTTCCACAAGGTCAGTAAACTGAAAACACTATTCTGAGGCTCTCTGGGTGTCCTCAGCCTAAGAATCCTACTTTCTTTACCTAGAGATGGTAGTATTTAACTTTCAAGGTTGCAGTGGGGATTAGAGGTAATATCTGCAAAGTATCTGGCACAAAAGATGGCTTGTGGCAGGTATTTACGTAGTGGCTGCTATTACTCTTTCTTTTTGTATTCTATGCATTATTATACAAGCG
>NW_012149953.1:1242842-1244759 GCF_000956105.1 Propithecus coquereli
TCATAAACAGAATGTCTGGCACATAATAAGCCTTCCATAAGTAGTAACTCTTATATTGTTATTTTTTCTAAGCATCAGTTTTCTCCTCAACAAATGGGTATAATAATATCTATTGTGAGCCTTGTTATAAGAATTGTTTCTACAGCATTATAATGTGCCTGGAAAATAGTTGATGCTCAACAAATGGTAAATATTTTCATACTTTGGGGATGGAGGAGAGAAAATTTAAAGTGTTTAAAAGAAATTTAATGCCTATCTGATTTCCTGTGGTTTCACTTCTTTATAACAATGTTGTCCAGTGAGAATATAACACAAGACGAAAGTCTAATTTTAAATTTTCTAGTGGCCACATTTAAAAGAAGAAAGAAAAAGGTAAAATTAATTTAATCATATAGTTTCTTTAACCTAATATAGATGAAGAATGAGGATAAGACCTAACCTAAAATATTATTACTGAGATATTTTACATTCTTTTTTCCCCCAAAAAATCAAAATCCAGTGTGTATTCTACACATACAGAACACATCAATTCAGACTAGATACATTTCAAGTTCTCTATGTGCTAGTAGGTACCATACTGAAAAGCATAGATTATTGTAACTTGACATTCATCTAAACATTCAGCTCCAGAACCAATTCTGTCCTCAGACAGGAGGAATTTGGAATCCCAGGTTAAATGTCGCTGATGATTTAGCACAGTCAGTCTTCTTCTTAGACAGGTTCTACCTTGTCTCTCATTCTATTAAGTTTCTTTTGTTCAGATGCCACCTCATACTTTAGTCTCCCTGGGACAACAGGGCCTGTCACAGCAAAAGGCAACAGAGCTGAACCGTAGTCCCACTACTGGATCCACTCACCACCTTCTATCCTTGCACTACCAGATAATTATTCAGGTCTGTATCCCACATGTATCTCTGCTCTGTGTAAGAGCTCACCCTTGGGATATTTCCTTAGAGATAAGCATCACATCCTGATGTATAAATGGATACAGTCCTAGAGCAAGAAAGAACCCAATGACTGTGTAGTCAGAGAGCACAACACAGAGAACTATGTGACTATAGACAATTTTTGATCATAACAAAATGGTTGGGGTGTGGTTTCAAAGGACTGTAAGGGAAAAAGTCCATCAAATCTCCTCTAAATTGAATAGCTATAATATTTATTGAGACATAAGCAAACCAGAATATATGGTAAAGGTTTATAAATCATGGCATGAAAGAGATAAAATAAGCCTGGGAACACTGGCAGGCTAGTGGAAAAGTAGAGTCCTCATGCATGTCCAGAGGTAGAGAAATGCTCAACACCAGAGGTTGCCACTCCATAGACTCTAATATGAATGGAATTTGCTAGAGTTATGCAGTGCAAGCCAGTACACTTGTAACTGGCAGCCCTCTGAGAGATCAGATGAAGAGAATTAAATTGCTCTATATAGCAAAGTAAAAATAATTTATTTGAAGAGAGTGGGATATTGCAGAGTAAGAAGGGATGAGAGAATCCACCCAAAGACTTTTGACAGTGGTAACTTGAGGAATGACAGACTTGGACAGTGGCTTCTGTGGGGTGATGTGATGTAGAAAAGGATTATGCAGGAAGAGAGAAAGGAAATTCAGGGCACAAACCGAGATGCCCCAAAAGCAGAAATTGGAGTGTAGAAGACCAGGCTAAATGTAAATCCCTCCATAATCCCCAAAGATATTGTGGGAGAGTCTAGGTTTCTCAACATATGCAAGATGTGGGTTTGAGTGTATTCTAATTAAACATTAAATATCCAGGCTTCCTGAGCAGATTAGAGGCTCAGACAAATGATCTCTTGGTTATGTACTTTTGACCAACCATATGCTGGCTGACCATTAGCCATGGAGACTTAACAAATATTAAGATATTTATATCTTAGTATACAATACATAATATAAAATA
>NW_012149953.1:1244809-1252858 GCF_000956105.1 Propithecus coquereli
GAGGCCCCCAGGGTAGATTACTCATCTAAGTACTTGGCCCTGGATTACTCATCATCCAGAGGATGCCAGTTAGTGCTGTTAAATTAGCAATAGATGCATTTCCCTCATGGCTGCTGCTACTGCCAGCACATAGCGGTACCATGTTCCAGAATGGTGAACACCTGCAACAGCTACCCTGGGGTAAAGAGTGAGGGTGAGGCTAGAACAAGCCTTTCATCAGAATTTAATTCAGCCAAGGGAAGTGCTAAGGCATAGAACCTGTTTGGGGTCTCCAATGACACATCCTATGTGATAAGTAGTGAAAGTGGGGCAACACTAATTCCACCTCAAAGAGTGCCAACCCAATGATAACCATATATTTGATGAAATAAAAGCCAGTCATTTTATCTGCTTGCAATGTGGCTTCTTAAAAAATAATGTTCAGAAAACAATATGGACTTGCTCATCAGTATACATGGTAGAAAGATCAGGAACTCCAGTGTCAGCCCCAGTTGGAACCTGGCTCAGTTACATATGGCAGTATGACCTTGAACAAAGAGCCTGACCTTTTTTTTTTTTTTTTTTTTTTGAGACAGAGTCTCGCTCTGTTGCCCGGGCTAGAGTGAGTGCCATGGTGTTAGCCTAGCTCACAGCAACCTCAAACTCCTGGGCTCAAACAATCCTCCTGCCTCAGCCTCCCGAGTAGCTGGGGCTACAGGCATGCGCCACCATGCCCGGCTAATTTTTTTCTATATATTTTTAGTTGTCCAGATAATTTCTTTCTATTTTTTTTAGTAGAGACGGAGTCTTGCTCTTGCTCTGGTTGGTCTCAAACTCCTGAGCTCAAACAATCCGTCCGCCCGCCTCAGCCTCCCAGAGTGCTAGGATTATAGGCGTGAGCCACTGCACCCGGCCAGCCTGACCTTTTTGAACCTTATTTTTCTAAAAATGTGTGAAATTCTAAAATCAGCATAATACATAAATACTGATAGATCATAAACAGAATGTCTGGCACATAATAAGCCTTCCATAAGTAGTAACTCTTATATTGTTATTTTTTCTAAGCATCAGTTTTCTCCTCAACAAATGGGTATAATAATATCTATTGTGAGCCTTGTTATAAGAATTGTTTCTACAGCATTATAATGTACCTGGAAAATAGTTGATGCTCAACAAATGGTAAATATTTTCATACTTTGGGGATGGAGGAGAGAAAATTTAAAGTGTTTAAAAGAAATTTAATGCCTATCTGATTTCCTGTGGTTTCACTTCTTTATAACAATGTTGTCCAGTGAGAATATAACACAAGACGAAAGTCTAATTTTAAATTTTCTAGTGGCCACATTTAAAAGAAGAAAGAAAAAGGTAAAATTAATTTAATCATATAGTTTCTTTAACCTAATATAGATGAAGAATGAGGATAAGACCTAACCTAAAATATTATTACTGAGATATTTTACATTCTTTTTTCCCCCAAAAAATCAAAATCCAGTGTGTATTCTACACATACAGAACACATCAATTCAGACTAGATACATTTCAAGTTCTCTATGTGCTAGTAGGTACCATACTGAAAAGCATAGATTATTGTAACTTGACATTCATCTAAACATTCAGCTCCAGAACCAATCCTGTCCTCAGACAGGAGGAATTTGGAATCCCAGGTTAAATGTCGCTGATGATTTAGCACAGTCAGTCTTCTTGTTAGACAGGTTCTACCTTGTCTCTCATTCTATTAAGTTTCTTTTGTTCAGATGCCACCTCATACTTTAGTCTCCCTGGGACAACAGGGCCTGTCACAGCAGAAGGCAACAGAGCTGAACCGTAGTCCCACTACTGGATCCACTCACCACCTTCTATCCTTGCACTACCAGATAATTATTCAGGTCTGTATCCCACATGTATCTCTGCTCTGTGTAAGAGCTCCCCCTTGGGATATTTCCTTAGAGATAAGCATCACATCCTGATGTATAAATGGATACAGTCCTAGAGCAAGAAAGAACCCAATGACTGTGTAGTCAGAGAGCACAACACAGAGAACTATGTGACTATAGACAATTTTTGATCATAACAAAATGGTTGGGGTGTGGTTTCAAAGGACTGTAAGGGAAAAAGTCCATCAAATCTCCTCTAAATTGAATAGCTATAATATTTATTGAGACATAAGCAAACCAGAATATATGGTAAAGGTTTATAAATCATGGCATGAAAGAGATAAAATAAGCCTGGGAACACTGGCAGGCTAGTGGAAAAGTAGAGTCCTCATGCATGTCCAGAGGTAGAGAAATGCTCAACACCAGAGGTTGCCACTCCATAGACTCTAATATGAATGGAATTTGCTAGAGTTATGCAGTGCAAGCCAGTACACTTGTAACTGGCAGCCCTCTGAGAGATCAGATGAAGAGAATTAAATTGCTCTATATAGCAAAGTAAAAATAATTTATTTGAAGAGAGTGGGATATTGCAGAGTAAGAAGGGATGAGAGAATCCACCCAAAGACTTTTGACAGTGGTAACTTGAGGAATGACAGACTTGGACAGTGGCTTCTGTGGGGTGATGTGATATAGAAAAGGATTATGCAGGAAGAGAGAAAGGAAATTCAGGGCACAAACCGAGATGCCCCAAAAGCAGAAATTGGAGTGTAGAAGACCAGGCTAAATGTAAATCCCTCCATAATCCCCAAAGATATTGTGGGAGAGTCTAGGTTTCTCAACATATGCAAGATGTGGGTTTGAGTGTATTCTAATTAAACATTAAATATCCAGGCTTCCTGAGCAGATTAGAGGCTCAGACAAATGATCTCTTGGTTATGTACTTTTGACCAACCATATGCTGGCTGACCATTAGCCATGGAGACTTAACAAATATTAAGATATTTATATCTTAGTATACAATACATAATATAAAATAATATATTACATATTAATAGCAAAATAAATATTCATTTATTCATGCAGGATAAATAAATTATGATCTGGACTAGACAACTGGCTTCTAAACTTGGCTGCTTATTAGAATTACATGCCCCCCCCCCAAAAAAAGAATTATCTAGAAAATTTACAGCAGATATGTTAGCCTGGACAATAAAGATTCTGATAATGTAGGTGTGGGCTGAGCCCTAAAATTTGTACTTTTAACAGAAGTCCCAAGTATTTCTGATTCAGTGGATCCACTTGGGAATAGCTGGGAGCAGGTACAGTTCAATAATCTTCCATTTCTGAGCCTCCGTATCTCTGACTAGAAATCAGATCATTCTGGGCAGCACTGAGAATACTTGGTATAACCTATAATGCTTCCGAGACAGCCTGGGAGACTCAACGGTCACAGTCCCTTCTCAGAGATCACTAAAGTGTGTTCACTACGGTTATTATGTGAAGAACCCAAGATTTGTCTCTCGCTGACACCAAAATCAGGAGTCAGATGAAATCCAAAGTCAACCTCCTAAAACCATTGAATACAAAATATATAAATGTGGATATATGTGGTTACCTAGTAAAATATTTCCATTATCAGTGTTTTCTGATTAATAAGGGAACAGCCAATATCTGAATGTCTATAAATTACAGAGCAAAAGCAGTAACAGTTTCATGCCTCTTAACTTATGTTTTACTTTCCTCTGCTTCTCAAGAACAGTAAAAGCTAGATATAATAGCAAAGGAAAAACTCTCAACTATTTTCACAACTTTGTGGAATGAAAGATGAAAAAGTACATTTTATTTATGCCTGTTTATCCCTCTGAGCTTAGAGTAATCCTAAAGGGTTTGAGCAAAGAGGCAGCAATGCTAATACGCTGGACCAACAGGTGATTTTAATTTACTTGGTATAAATTGTTGTGAGGGACCTATGCTAACTCCCTTCTCATTAATTCATCTACAGCCTTCTTTCCTGGAGTGAAAGTTGCAGATTGCGCAGATAGGATTCAGAAGGAAAGGCTGAACAAAACAGAATAGAGAATGTCAGCTTTTTGTTGACACTATTTGGATGCTCTCCCTTTGGATCCAACACATCAAAAATCCTTCAGTCTATAGCAACCATAAAATAATGTTAGGAGAAAATTAATGTGATTTCCAACATTTTGTCCATCTGAATAAAGATGAAATGTATTAGTTCTTTCTTGAAAATTTATAAATAGCAATCTTTATTTTGAAATCTCCAAAGCTTGAAATGTAAGAAAACTGCCTTATGCTATGAAATAGGTGTCAACAACACACTCCTATCAAGCTGCCCAGATTTACCAATCTTTACTGGCAAGAATTTATTTCATAAACAATTATTTATTTCCTATTGTATTCAAGACACTGTATTGTTTACTACTGGGGACAGGAATGAATATAATATGCTTCCTGACAGGTTTAAGGACCCAAAGAAAGGGAATATCCTAAAGAAGACAGAAAGACAATTTCAAGACTGGAGTATTCTGTCTCCACTTCCTCTCCTATATGTGGTTTAATCTCTTTCCTCATTTCTCCTGCTATGGTGGTACATAGAGAGCAGTCTTAGGTGTACGTGCTGCGCCAGTCAAGAATAGAGGACCCATCCTAAGAGACTGGAGAATTGTAAGGTTTAGAGAGGTGTGAAGCTTTAGAGGTTATGGAAAAAACCCTGAGATCTGCTAAATCTAAGATCACAGTTAGCCACAATATAGCACTGTCAAAATGGCACACACTGAAAACCACGCCAAATGCCATCCTAAGTTCCCAACTCTAGTGTCTGTCTCAGTTGAATCTAGTTTCTCATTGTCGTCTCTATTTGCCCCAATTGAAGAAGCAGTATTACTTAGTGGTTATGAACCAGATCAGGGTGTTAGACTGAGTTCAAATCTTGACTTTGCTTCTTACTAATTATGGGATACTCATCAAAGTCTTGCCCTCTCTAAGCTGTAGTCCCTCATCTATAAAATGTAGATAATAAGTAACTACTCAAACAATTGAAAAATTGAGAACTAAATAAAATAATGATTCTCATTTGTCTTCACAGTCTCTGGTACTCAATCAGTGTTAACACGTAGCAGCTAGCCTTCCTATCACAGGTGTTTTTAATGTGTTTACCATGTTTATGCCAACCAATCTCTGCCAAGCACTGTGATAAGTTCCCAACCTCATCAGCATTTTATCACTAGCCTTGACACAGGAGCTTTGGCCTCCATCCTTGCCCTGGTGGCCATGATTATAACCTTTGCTCCAGAGATATTCTGATCACAACACTAGTCATGAATTTGCATCTTTTGTGCAAATTCTGCTACAATGATAACCATCCCAATTCTATGATGGCTAATCAGAGTACTTTGTCCTCTCATGAAAATTACAATCTAGGAGAGCTAGAAAAGAAAGAGTTGACAAGCCCATCTGGGGTGTATAGGGATGCCTTCTTGATGGTGATGGCATTAAAACTTGTCTTACATGTGGATAAGAGAACTGTCCTTCCAGAATACAGGTAGTGATATTAGGAAATGTACTAAAGCATAAACACATGAAATACGTCACAAGATGTAGGTGGTACCATCTGTTTCATTCAGAAGCAGTCTTTTAAAAGCACAGCCCCTAATGCTTTACCAGAAACCCTTGAGGTCAGATATGTTGGGAATTCAAAATTTTTCAGATTTTAGACAGGGAATTCAGTTCAGATGCTGTATATTAAGACATACTTTGTGGGCTCTAGGAAATACCTGGTGATCAAATCATAGTAGTATTTCTATAGCAACATGCAAATTATTCATACAAAGTGACATACATAAAAAACGTAAATAGTTTCATGTCAGTTCAGTTCAGGTTTTGACACCAAATGAGTTATGGAAAAACATTCAGTGTTCAGAACTTTTGAGAGTTCTGAACCGTGAATAAAAAATATTTTGGGGCCTGTAGAGGGAGATGCAGCCTGAAAGGTAAGTTGGGGGCATATTATAAGAGGTCTAAGCTGATAGAGCATCCTTACAAATAACGTTGCACATTTAATTTTTAGTCATTTTTAGTGTCTTTTTTGAAATTATAATTGTTGCTCCTACTATGTCTTATTACATGAATTTTTTTCTGTTAGCTTTTTCATTAACACGTTAATCCAGCAATCAAGTCCCTATTCTCATTCTTCTAAGGTATGCAACAGAACCATCCTAAACTGCAACTTAACTCTTTGTATTATTATTTTTCAATTTAAATATTGGATCCATCACATCAAAAATTCCTGTAGTGTACAGTTCTGTGTGTTTTAACGCACATGGAAAATGGCATAACCACTACCATAACGAGGATACAAAACAGCTCCATCATCCCCCAAGCCTTGCTCATGTCATGACTGCATCTTTAACTAAGCATCATTAGGAGTCATGTGAGAGATCCACACTGCTGTCTCCTTGGATCCCTTTGCAACATAGAATAACTGTGGCTGCGGGTTGCAACTACATTTGACAGTTATTGTTGGCCGGGATGCAACTGATCACTGTTCCTTTATGGTAGTGAGGCCATTTCCTAAAATTTGCTGTCCACTAGGCCATGAGTTAGTCAAAGGTTAACAGGAATTGAATTTTTTATATTGATACCCACTGACTTTTTTGCAATGCAAATGCAGTTGTATTTAGGCAGAACCGTGTGATTCCTCTGGCTCCCTAGGTTGGTGCACACACCTTCCCCCTTCACACTTGCACAAGTTATGTATGGTTTCCCCCTCAGAGACAGTCTCTACGCTATAACAATCGATTTAGATTCAACCCATTCTATTAAAATAAGTAACACATTCTTTTAGGATGAGGGGATGCTTAATCCACACCTTAAACTGTCAGGTAAGTAGAGTAAATGTTATCTGTATTATAGCTACAAAGCTGATGCATGATTGCTGTCATCTCTGCAGGTGCAAGACAAAAACTAAGACAGAGAATACTGAGCTGCTTGTCGCTGTACCTTAGCTGTGCAAGGTTCTCCATCACACGGAAATCACATAAGGGCCCTCATTTGTGTTCCTAAACTTGCTGTGCTCCAGTCTCAGACATTTCAGTTCCAAAATTGCCCTTTGCCAGGCTGGTTCATCTTTGTGGCTCTTCTCTCTCATCATCTATAGTGCACATCTTAGGAAACTACTTAAATAGAAGCTTTAGAAACAAAAGTGCCTAGCTCAGCCTTGTGAAGTTTTGGGAAATAACACAAACAATCTAAACAAAATATGACTTAGAACTTCCAGTTCAAAAAAAAAGTGAGAATTTAGGAAGATTAAACAATTTTCTCCTTTTTAGAAATATGTTCAGTCTTCAGACTGCTCTTTTTTCTCTTCTGAGGTAGTTAAAAATAACTCAAGAAAGAAAACATTCAGTGAATTTTCGAATTTACGTGGGAGGGTTTTTGAAGGAGCCCTTTCACGGAAGGACAGCTGAAAGGTAGGCACAGAGTTTGAACGAACTTATCTCCTGGTAAGTTGACAAGGTTTTATTTCCCCAAAGCAGGACAAAATAACACCAGAGCTGTATGTTCTCTACAAGCAGAGTTCTTGTCATAGATTTTTTATCATAATAAAAAGAACACATATTTTATAGGCTGTGAAATTATCCGGTTTACCTCTACAAGGCAATTGGGAGAGGAGTTTACAGGAGGAGGGGCTATCATAAATGAATACTGGACCAGAAACATCACAATTAATACAATAATTGTTTTTTATGAAGTGCTTGCTAGAATGACTGCTAAATTAAATGAGCCCCAGTAGTACAGTAGAGTTAGCAGTGTCATCCCTAACAAGGGGAAGAATGTAAATCTTACAACAGTTTACAGATGGTTTTATTGAATATCTCTAATCCAAAAGTTGCAACCAAATGAGGCTACCCTAGAATCATTCAGCGGCAGTCTCTGCACAGCAACAGCTCCCTACAAGTAGCAAATCCTCATTAATCCCTTTGGACTTCATTGTAATGACACTAATCATGTCAAACTCATTAGGTATTAATAAAAATGTTGTATGTAACCCCTTGGGAATCCAGAACAAAACTCCTCAAATATCCCGTATCTATTTTCCTGAGCAACAAAAATTGGGTTGCAGCCTAAGTATCCAGTTATGGCAAATAAATATGTCACTCATTTTAATAACACTGATTGA
>NW_012149953.1:1252967-1269089 GCF_000956105.1 Propithecus coquereli
ATAAATAAATTATGATCTGGACTAGACAACTGGCTTCTAAACTTGGCTGCTTATTAGAATTACATGCCCCCCCCCCAAAAAAAGAATTATCTAGAAAATTTACAACAGATATGTTAGCCTGGACAATAAAGATTCTGATAATGTAGGTGTGGGCTGAGCCCTAAAATTTGTACTTTTAACAGAAGTCCCAAGTATTTCTGATTCAGTGGATCCACTTGGGAATAGCTGGGAGCAGGTACAGTTCAATAATCTTCCATTTCTGAGCCTCCGTATCTCTGACTAGAAATCAGATCATTCTGGGCAGCACTGAGAATACTTGGTATAACCTATAATGCTTCCGAGACAGCCTGGGAGACTCAACGGTCACAGTCCCTTCTCAGAGATCACTAAAGTGTCTTCACTACAGTTATTATGTGAAGAACCCAAGATTTGTCTCTCGCTGACACCAAAATCAGGAGTCAGATGAAATCCAAAGTCAACCTCCTAAAACCATTGAATACAAAATATATAAATGTGGATATATGTGGTTACCTAGTAAAATATTTCCATTATCAGTGTTTTCTGATTAATAAGGGAACAGCCAATATCTGAATGTCTATAAATTACAGAGCAAAAGCAGTAACAGTTTCATGCCCTCTTAACTTATGTTTTACTTTCCTCTGCTTCTCAAGAACAGTAAAAGCTAGATATAATAGCAAAGGAAAAACTCTCAACTATTTTCACAACTTTGTGGAATGAAAGATGAAAAAGTACATTTTATTTATGCCTGTTTATCCCTCTGAGCTTAGAGTAATCCTAAAGGGTTTGAGCAAAGAGGCAGCAATGCTAATACGCTGGACCAACAGGTGATTTTAATTTACTTGGTATAAATTGTTGTGAGGGACCTATGCTAACTCCCTTCTCATTAATTCATCTACAGCCTTCTTTCCTGGAGTGAAAGTTGCAGATTGCGCAGATAGGATTCAGAAGGAAAGGCTGAACAAAACAGAATAGAGAATGTCAGCTTTTTGTTGACACTATTTGGATGCTCTCCCTTTGGATCCAACACATCAAAAATCCTTCAGTCTATAGCAACCATAAAATAATGTTAGGAGAAAATTAATGTGATTTCCAACATTTTGTCCATCTGAATAAAGATGAAATGTATTAGTTCTTTCTTGAAAATTTATAAATAGCAATCTTTATTTTGAAATCTCCAAAGCTTGAAATGTAAGAAAACTGCCTTATGCTATGAAATAGGTGTCAACAACACACTCCTATCAAGCTGCCCAGATTTACCAATCTTTACTGGCAAGAATTTATTTCATAAACAATTATTTATTTCCTATTGTATTCAAGACACTGTATTGTTTACTACTGGGGACAGGAATGAATATAATATGCTTCCTGACAAGTTTAAGGACCCAAAGAAAGGGAATATCCTAAAGAAGACAGAAAGACAATTTCAAGACTGGAGTATTCTGTCTCCACTTCCTCTCCTATATGTGGTTTAATCTCTTTCCTCATTTCTCCTGCTATGGTGGTACATAGAGAGCAGTCTTAGGTGTACGTGCTGCGCCAGTCAAGAATAGAGGACCCATCCTAAGAGACTGGAGAATTGTAAGGTTTAGAGAGGTGTGAAGCTTTAGAGGTTATGGAAAAAACCCTGAGATCTGCTAAATCTAAGATCACAGTTAGCCACAATATAGCACTGTCAAAATGACACACACTGAAAACCACGCCAAATGCCATCCTAAGTTCCCAACTCTAGTGTCTGTCTCAGTTGAATCTAGTTTCTCATTGTCGTCTCTATTTGCCCCAATTGAAGAAGCAGTATTACTTAGTGGTTATGAACCAGATCAGGGTGTTAGACTGAGTTCAAATCTTGACTTTGCTTCTTACTAATTATGGGATACTCATCAAAGTCTTGCCCTCTCTAAGCTGTAGTCCCTCATCTATAAAATGTAGATAATAAGTAACTACTCAAACAATTGAAAAATTGAGAACTAAATGAAATAATGATTCTCATTTGTCTTCACAGTTCTCTGGTACTCAATCAGTGTTAACACGTAGCAGCTAGCCTTCCTATCACAGGTGTTTTTAATGTGTTTACCATGTTTATGCCAACCAATCTCTGCCAAGCACTGTGATAAGTTCCCATCCTCATCAGCATTTTATCACTAGCCTTGACACAGGAGCTTTGGCCTCCATCCTTGCCCTGGTGGCCATGATTATAACCTTTGCTCCAGAGATATTCTGATCACAACACTAGTCATGAATTTGCATCTTTTGTGCAAATTCTGCTACAATGATAACCATCCCAATTCTATGATGGCTAATCAGAGTACTTTGTCCTCTCATGAAAATTACAATCTAGGAGAGCTAGAAAAGAAAGAGTTGACAAGCCCATCTGGGGTGTATAGGGATGCCTTCTTGATGGTGATGGCATTAAAACTTGTCTTACATGTGGATAAGAGAACTGTCCTTCCAGAATACAGGTAGTGATATTAGGAAATGTACTAAAGCATAAACACATGAAATACGTCACAAGATGTAGGTGGTACCATCTGTTTCATTCAGAAGCAGTCTTTTAAAAGCACAGCCCCTAATGCTTTACCAGAAACCCTTGAGGTCAGATATGTTGGGAATTCAAAATTTTTCAGATTTTAGACAGGGAATTCAGTTCAGATGCTGTATATTAAGACATACTTTGTGGGCTCTAGGAAATACCTGGTGATCAAATCATAGTAGTATTTCTATAGCAACATGCAAATTATTCATACAAAGTGACATACATAAAAAACGTAAATAGTTTCATGTCAGTTCAGTTCAGGTTTTGACACCAAATGAGTTATGGAAAAACATTCAGTGTTCAGAACTTTTGAGAGTTCTGAACCGTGAATAAAAAATATTTTGGGGCCTGTAGAGGGAGATGCAGCCTGAAAGGTAAGTTGGGGGCATATTATAAGAGGTCTAAGCTGATAGAGCATCCTTACAAATAACGTTGCACATTTAATTTTTAGTCATTTTTAGTGTCTTTTTTGAAATTATAATTGTTGCTCCTACTATGTCTTATTACATGAATTTTTTTCTGTTAGCTTTTTCATTAACACGTTAATCCAGCAATCAAGTCCCTATTCTCATTCTTCTAAGGTATGCAACAGAACCATCCTAAACTGCAACTTAACTCTTTGTATTATTATTTTTCAATTTAAATATTGGATCCATCACATCAAAAATTCCTGTAGTGTACAGTTCTGTGTGTTTTAACGCACGTGGAAAATGGCATAACCACTACCATAACGAGGATACAAAACAGCTCCATCATCCCCCAAGCCTTGCTCATGTCATGACTGCATCTTTAACTAAGCATCATTAGGAGTCATGTGAGAGATCCACACTGCTGTCTCCTTGGATCCCTTTGCAACATAGAATAACTGTGGCTGCGGGTTGCAACTACATTTGACAGTTATTGTTGGCCGGGATGCAACTGATCACTGTTCCTTTATGGTAGTGAGGCCATTTCCTAAAATTTGCTGTCCACTAGGCCATGAGTTAGTCAAAGGTTAACAGGAATTGAATTTTTTATATTGATACCCACTGACTTTTTTGCAATGCAAATGCAGTTGTATTTAGGCAGAACCGTGTGATTCCTCTGGCTCCCTAGGTTGGTGCACACACCTTCCCCCTTCACACTTGCACAAGTTATGTATGGTTTCCCCCTCAGAGACAGTCTCTACGCTATAACAATCGATTTAGATTCAACCCATTCTATTAAAATAAGTAACACATTCTTTTAGGATGAGGGGATGCTTAATCCACACCTTAAACTGTCAGGTAAGTAGAGTAAATGTTATCTGTATTATAGCTACAAAGCTGATGCATGATTGCTGTCATCTCTGCAGGTGCAAGACAAAAACTAAGACAGAGAATACTGAGCTGCTTGTCGCTGTACCTTAGCTGTGCAAGGTTCTCCATCACACGGAAATCACATAAGGGCCCTCATTTGTGTTCCTAAACTTGCTGTGCTCCAGTCTCAGACATTTCAGTTCCAAAATTGCCCTTTGCCAGGCTGGTTCATCTTTGTGGCTCTTCTCTCTCATCATCTATAGTGCACATCTTAGGAAACTACTTAAATAGAAGCTTTAGAAACAAAAGTGCCTAGCTCAGCCTTGTGAAGTTTTGGGAAATAACACAAACAATCTAAACAAAATATGACTTAGAACTTCCAGTTCAAAAAAAAAGTGAGAATTTAGGAAGATTAAACAATTTTCTCCTTTTTAGAAATATGTTCAGTCTTCAGACTGCTCTTTTTTCTCTTCTGAAGTAGTTAAAAATAACTCAAGAAAGAAAACATTCAGTGAATTTTCGAATTTACGTGGGAGGGTTTTTGAAGGAGCCCTTTCACGGAAGGACAGCTGAAAGGTAGGCACAGAGTTTGAACGAACTTATCTCCTGGTAAGTTGACAAGGTTTTATTTCCCCAAAGCAGGACAAAATAACACCAGAGCTGTATGTTCTCTACAAGCAGAGTTCTTGTCATAGATTTTTTATCATAATAAAAAGAACACATATTTTATAGGCTGTGAAATTATCCGGTTTACCTCTACAAGGCAATTGGGAGAGGAGTTTACAGGAGGAGGGGCTATCATAAATGAATACTGGACCAGAAACATCACAATTAATACAATAATTGTTTTTTATGAAGTGCTTGCTAGAATGACTGCTAAATTAAATGAGCCCCAGTAGTACAGTAGAGTTAGCAGTGTCATCCCTAACAAGGGGAAGAATGTAAATCTTATAACAGTTTACAGATGGTTTTATTGAATATCTCTAATCCAAAAGTTGCAACCAAATGAGGCTACCCTAGAATCATTCAGCGGCAGTCTCTGCACAGCAACAGCTCCCTACAAGTAGCAAATCCTCATTAATCCCTTTGGACTTCATTGTAATGACACTAATCATGTCAAACTCATTAGGTATTAATAAAAATGTTGTATGTAACCCCTTGGGAATCCAGAACAAAACTCCTCAAATATCTCGTATCTATTTTCCTGAGCAACAAAAATTGGGTTGCAGCCTAAGTATCCAGTTATGGCAAATAAATATGTCACTCATTTTAATAACACTGATTGAATCCAATCCATTTATACCAATGTAGGTGCCACATGTGCACGAGAAGTGATTAACAATTCACTGCCATTCAGTCAGAGCTATTGAACTTAGGAAAACAAAATAATTCAACACTAATGCCAAGTCAAGTCCCTTGTTGTTCCGTTCTTTCTAAAGCACCAAGAGTAATACTTCCGGCAGTGAGGAATACACGACAAGATATCTTTAAGAGAAAACCCCAAGAGTGTGAAACAAGAGAGAAGCATTGCTCCTTCTGTGACAAACTTACCTTGAATCCTAGTTCTGTTAGTGACTGGGCATGGCCTCCTTCCCGGGCTGCTCTAAGCCCAACCCAGTGATTGCCTCACAGCTCGAAGCAGTGTTTCTTTCCTTTGGGGTGCCCTGAGCTTTTTGAGCATGGTGGACTTGCTCAGGGCAACCTGGGGGTAAAATTTTTAAGAAATGGAGAAGAGTCACAGAGAGAAATATGGAGAAAAGAAGCAACTTTCACATATACATGTCCAGGAGGAGCAGTACCTCAGAAAAGCCATAATCTGCTGAATCTCTTTTGCGATAGCTTGATTTTGAAAGCTGCAATTACTTATGGTTTCCAGACAGATCAACATAGTTGTTGCAATTAACAGTGATATCATCCCAGCCACCCACTGTGGGAAAAAACTCAAATGCCCACTATGCCACATTAAGGGACGTTAACTTGGTGACAGTCAACCCTGCTAAAGAGAATTCTACGAATTCCTTGATTTGACTTCAATACATTTTGACTGCGGTGAGAGATCTATGCCACACTAAGCATCTTGACCAATCCACTGCTCAAATTCACAGATTTATCCTATCTTAACACAGAAGTAGAGAAGTGTTATATAAGAGCTCTGACAGGAAAGTGGATATTGGAAGTATGAGTCACAGAAGACGGCCGAAAGCACTCTATTAGATTGATAAAATGAACTGAAATCTCTGGGTGGACACTTTTGCACTACACCCACAATATTATTCTTGATTTGCTAGGAAGAAAGCAATTTATTCTGTCACTTTCTGGGGACTTAGAGCTAATTGGCCTTTCATAGTTATGTGATTCTGAAAATGAGCATAAAAGTGAAAGCTGACAAAAATTCAAACAGGAAATCTGAATCTGCCTATTTTCATAAGTATCTTATAATGGTTTGTAGAAAGGGACGAGATTTTGATTAGAATAGCAAATTCCTTCATGCAAAGGGAAGTGCTCCAAATTACCCATCACTGTAACAAACAGAAAGATTGCTCTTCATTCAGGCTCCTGGATGAAAGAAAATGAACGTTCTTTTCTGAATCGAACCCCCACCAGTCCCCCCAGACCATCCCTGCGGCCAGTCAGCCTTGTCATCAGTGGGCGTTCCTCAAAGGGCATGACCCCTCCTAGCTCACTGTATCCTTTTTGCTCTTCCACCCCAATCTACTAGAAAAGACATGCATAATACATCACATCTTAGAGACTAACAGGACAGCGTGTCTACAAATGCAGCAGCGGGAGAAAAGAAATAGAAAGAAAAATAACTGAAACCTCCGTACAACTTTAATAGAAAAGAAGCTGGGAAAGATTAAGTTCAACATACAAAAAAAAAAGTCTTCAAAGCCTGCTAAGAATGTTAAGGTATTTTCAGCGTCTGGCACAGATGACAGAATGAACACCGTGAAGGAAAACTGAAGAAAAGCAAACCAGGGCAAACAGGAAGCACCATTTTTCATGCACAAAATATACAGAGTGAATTTGCTGAGGCAAACAGACTGGGGTCATTAACGAAATTGAATCCAACCTAGGCCAGACGTGAGTTTGCCTTTCAAATTTTTCGGATTGAAGTAATTTCTCCTCTCCTCTCCCTCTCCTCCTCTCCTTTTCTCTCCTCTGCCCTCTGCCCTCCCCTTCTCTCCCCTACCTTTCTTTTCCTCTCCCCTCTCCTCTCCCCCACATTACCCCCTTCCCTCCTGCCTTCTCTCCTCCCTTCCCTTCCCCTCCTCTCTCCTTGTCTTCCTCTGACTACCTGCTGTCTCCCTAGCTATCCGTGTGGCAACATTTACCTGAAAACCTGTAGGTCAAGCAGGCCAAACTGGGATTTACATTATGTGGCTGTACATTTGGTAGAACTTTACAACACTGGGTAAAAACTTATGTTTCAAAAAAAGCAGCTCTCCTGACTGCCAGTCCTATTGCCATATTGAGGCGCTAAAGTTCCTTTTTTTTTCCCTGAGCTGGAGCTTTCAAAGTTATTTTCCACTCTGATGATTACAGACAGCTCGACAGACAAAGAAAAAGGGGATTTTAAAAGTGGCAGTCACTACTAATATGTACTTTGCTCTTTTTGACCAAGAAAAAGAAGCCCAGATATCATTTTGCCATTTCTTTAACATCAATTTAAAAAAGAACCCCCAAACCAAACCAAACCAAAACAAAAACACACTTCTGGAAATGTAAACATAAAATGCATTTATGCTGAGGAGATCAGCCAAAAAAAAAAAAAAAAGAAAGAAAATAGACAGAAAAATTGACAAATCTTGCTCACAAATAGTGTTCTGTGTTACTACAGGAAAATGAAGGATTAAAACCAGAGGGTGGCTATGATCATAAAATTTTGAATCTGTAGTAAGAATTAAAAATTAAAATAGAAGATATCTTCAAAATGAGTTTGCTGTTACAGAACGTATATTCTCAGAACTGATTCTATAGTCAATATCTCAATTCCTTCCCTTGAAGACCTTTCAGCCTCTGTCAGCTCTTCTGTGTCCCAAGAAATCTACTTCTCCATTGGTTTTCATTGTCATATTTTAAACTGCTGGTCTGCTAGTTCTGTCTCTTTCTTCACTTGACATCAGCCTTGTCATATTTAAATATCTAAAAATTTCAAAAAAACAAAGTCAAAGTATATTTTATATTATGTTATTTCGGAACATTGTAGGGAACTGTTGACCTCACATGAGGTGAAGTGCCGTTGGTATCCATTTGAGGGGTAGAAAAGAAAATAATATAGGTTACTCTAGGTTTATATTTGGTGAGCTACTTTTGCTATTATTCATCTTTTCTCAAAAATATTTCATGTACCTTTTAGGTGTATTATTAAAAATATAATGTTCTTAAGTATGGTTTTAAAATATCAATAGCTACTCTTTAGTGAATGCCTACTTTATACTAAACCATATGCTATGTATTAATACTTTATAAAAATAATCCCTATTATATATAAGTTCTCTGCAGGGTCTCCGTATCTATTGTCTTTTTACATGAGGAGAAACTGAGGTTCACAGAGACTGCACTTGACTGAGACCGTCTTCTGCCACCCACCCAGTAGGTGGTGGCTGGCATTCAAACTCAAAACTCTCTAGGTCCTAACTTGACATCTTTCTTTTCCCCCTATATCATGTCATCTTCCCCCAGTTAGCTTCCTAGGAACTAATTATTCTTCAAAATAAAGTACAGTTACTGGATTTATTCCTTTTAAGATAATCTATAGAAGGTTTCAAGTGACTATTCTGAAACATCCCATAGGCAAGTCAGCAAAGAACCAGGAGGCAGTACAGAGGTACTAGACCATGGTCTAGAAACAATCGGAAAAGATTTATTGAAGACAAGTATTTCCAGCATTGGCTTCAGTGATGTAGGGGAGTATGAGATCAGGCAGCTATCAATGAACTGCTTAAGTTATAAAAGGTGAAACTTGCCTAACATGGATATGACAAGATAGCGTGGACTATAGTAATACCTAACATAGCTGGCCACGTCAGAGAATAAGAGGTTTCATATATTTATAAACTAACACATCTGTAAGCACCGAAAAACATTTTTCTAATATTCACTGTTTGATGGCATTCTAAACTCTATTACACACTTCCCTGACTTCATAAACATAGTTTATTGCACATAATTTTTCCTTTCCTTGATGACTAGCAATCGTCACTCTGCATTTCAATCACTATACTGTGGGGTGGGAAAGACGGTCACCAGGAATTGCTAAGTCCTGGGAAGCCATCTGCCTGGACGCTAAGTGGCCCCAGGCTTTTGGACTTCTAAGGTTTTTCTACCCACGATGTATAGGTTTTTGCATTCTTCCTCCTGTCAGATGCCATTCCTTGCTGCTTTCATTTTACTTTGCTAATTCTAATCTTCTGTTCTCTGGCATGACATGCAAGGCCTTTTATGACTATATCTCTAGCTTGTTTGTTTAGTTTCATCTCCTAGTTTTGTTTTGTTTTTCGTTCCATTAATACCATTCTCTGAAATTCTATTCCAGCAATTCACAAGTCCATATAGCTTCTAAATACAATATGCCATTTCATACTTCTGTGGGTACTCATTGAATGCCTTTTCTTTTACTGTCTACTTAGAAAAAATAAATAGCAGCATATGCCATTGTCATTCTTCAAGTCCAACCTAGAAATAAGAATCTGGGTAATCTCCCTGTAGATACCAGTTTGGGAATGTGGCATAGAAATCATCAGATGTGCTTCTTAGCAACACCAGAACTGAGTGCAGATAGCTATGATCCAACGTATTACGTTGTATAGAAGGTAAATAATTTGTTTATAAATCTGTTCTCCCTACTAAAATGTAAGCTCTTTAAAGGTCTTATCCATTTTTGCATGCCCAGCACTTAACTCATGGCGTGGTATATAGTAGGTGCTCAATAAATGTCTACGCACTTAATAAATGCTACCTTGATTTTTACACAATGATGCACCTGTCCTCTGGAATCAAGAAATTGAATGCTGTGAGATTTGCCTTGCCCCTCTGGATGAAGGACACATTGTTATTTATAATTAACCTTGTTCTAAAGGAAACAAATACATTACAATAGGCTTTCAGTACAGGGAAAAGTCTTATGAAGCAGAGCACCCGGAGAAACCATCAGGGAAGAAGTGAGACTCGAATTTGGCCCCCTCAGTTGATGTGCACAGATATCTGGTGCAGCCCTTGTGGCAAATGGGCTGTTTATGGAGTTTACGTAAATAGCTATTTATCTCTGTAAAGATGTGATATTGCCTTGTTGGTCTATTAAAAATTAACAAAATGTCTACTATAGTGTTGAAGCTGCTTTGACTTTAACTGAGTCTCTTGGATTTACTGAGAGGCTAGAGCAAGGCCACAAAACTCACCCAGAAATGAGATGAATCAAAGATATAAATAAAATCAGCTGTGGAAGCAAAGAATACTGACATCATATGCAAAAGCTGGGATCATCTGCTCCTGATGTCCAGTAGGGAGTACAGAAGGGCTCCAATTTTTTTTTTTTTTTTTTTCCAAGCAGTTCTACGCCCCTGGTGGTAAGACTGGGTTGTTGGGATATGACTCCTTTTGGCTACATTACTCCTAAAAAGTGGTTGACAGGTAATGCTGAAAGTAGGACTCTGACTTTGTCCTTGATGACTTGCCAAGTACTCAAGCTCTAATCAATGTATGTCTTTTAGTAAACTGCATTATTTGTTTAGATGTTGAAAACTTCCATTTACTTTTCTCAATGAATTTTCCTTTGAATCCAGACTTTGCAATATTATAGAATAAACCAGTGCCCATTTTCATTTGGTTTCAGAAATATATAGGCTTTGTTTTTCTTTATTTGGCCTTGACTCCAGCCTTCTTTCTCAATGCAATTTTCTGTTATAATATGAAGCATTTGAAGAAGTATTTTATGACACAGAAACCTCAAAAAAATCTTTATGAACTGAAAAGCAGTTCATTAAAAAGGACAGTCAAAAAAGACAGTCAAAAATCCACTGTAGTGGGTTATAAATGAATTCCCATCCGTAAAGGTACAAACATAGAAACCACTTATGCAAAACACATACCAAAGGCAGGAGACCTTGGAATTGCATGTTACAATACTCAAAGCAATTTGTTTTATGTCTGTATGCCAATGTGTCATACAAAATGAAACCACAAACCACACTTCTAAGTGATCCATTTCATAAAGCCATGGTTTTTAGGATCCTAATGTCTCCTTCTTTTAATCTTTTTATAAGATGATTTCCCCAGTATTAAATGTCGGGGCCTGATCTAACATTTGGTTTATTTTATCCCATTTTAGTGATACATTAGATCTGTGTTACAAACTTGCAGTGGCTTTCATTTAGAATAAATTGAAAAATGCTCTTCTTTTAAGCCTCTCCCCTTCAAATTCCTTTTCTACATTTTTTTTTTTTTTTTTGAGGCAATGACTCTCCACGCCTTCCTGATCAAGACAGACAACCTGATGGCTGAGTGGGCTTTAATTTCTACGCTTCTGGCATTCAAACTTGATTTGCAGTGTCATATGGAATTATTTGGTATTCAGTATAAAACACTATTTCTTTTTTTTTTCTTCCCTTTTCTAGACAACCAACCACTGGGAAATTATTGTCAAAGTCTTAAAATGATTTCCCAATGATTGCTTGTTAGTACAATACAATTTCTTTCTCAGCCCTGGTCTCCCTTCAGCTCTCTTCTGGGGACCAGTGAATCCCCACGCCTCTGCAGCACACACAGTGCGCCAGGCAGCGTGGAGACACACTCCAAATACACAGATCTCTCTACGCTTCTCTGTAGTGGCACTTAGGAGTATCTCAGTTAGTGAACGGGAAATGAGGAGGCTGATGTAAAAAGGCAAAATGAAAGAGGGAGACTGTGAATTTAAAAAGAGAAAGGAAAATGACTTCGCATTTAGCCAGAAATGTGAAGTATTAACACAAATATTAAGCTTAGCCTCCTTTGAGTGCCTACTCTATGAAAAACCATGTGTCTGACATGGGAGGCTGGAGGGAGCAAACGGTACTCTTGCCCCGAAGATGCCACAGTGCAGGCAGAGAGATGGCTAAGTGAGCAACCAGCTGTTATTTATGGCAGACAGCTAAGAACTGTGCATACAAAGTGGGCTAAAATGAGTCCTGCAGGAATACAATCTTTGTAGAGATTCATTCTGATTCCAGGGACAGAGATGAAGAGTGGGTGTCAGAGCTGGACTCATTTCAATAGGCAGAAGAGTTGAAGGGAAAGAGAAAGGTGGACAGATCATAAAGAGAGAGAAGGAAAAGAGCCGTAGATGCAAAGAGAAAAGGGAATAGAAAAAAAAGGGAACAGAATGGCAAGAAACAGGGCCAGATTTAATTTCGAGAGAATTAACCTGGGAAATACTTATAACTCAGGAGGCTGTGAATCTAAGGACTTTCTTTTAAGTGCCAAAGGCATAAACTAATCTATTTAATTAGAAAAATATGCTTGTATTGCACTCTGAGTAATTTCCCAGAGGAAAACTTGTTTCTTTTACAGTTAAAGTTTTTGTTTAAAGCCTCTCTCCCCCATCCCCCTGCTCCACCACAGAGCCCTCCCCTCTGCAGCAGGTGCTCACTCCTGCGCAATTATTGTCAACCGGGATGTGAACATGACCCTACCAAGAGCTCACATTTGTTTTTGGGGTACTGAAATAGAAACACATTAACCTAGATATCCCTGAGCTTTCCAGCAGGTACTTTATAATAACAAAGAAAAAATGAAATTCAAAAGGCATTTCTTCATTGACTCACCAAATCTTCACAATAACAAATAGTTCAAGAGAATAATAATACAATATATCTTAATAGCTTACATGGTAGTAAAAATATTTAAAATAAAGTAGAACATCCCTAGTCAATTTGTCATTCTCTTTCAGTAAGTTTGTGGAGTCTAAGAATATTCTCTCTTATAGCAGTAAGGCAAGGTATTTAGTCTTTCTTGCACCTATATTAAAAGGAAAATAGAGTCTGGTGGCCTGCAAATTGAAATAAGATATGCTCCGTTTTACATGCCACATAGTGAGGGCTGCAAATAGAAATTTAAATACTTTATCACAATTTGTCTCCTGAGTAAGGAAATTTAAGCATATTAATTGAACCAACACAACAATTAATTCGAATAAGATTAAAGTGCTCTAAATATGCTTCTTGCATTTTCAATGAAAAGATTAAAAGGATACATACTCAATTCCAATTCATTTCTGCCTGGTTTTGTACTACTAGCTCTACCTACGTATACAAAAATAGAACAATCTCAGATAATAAATACTAAACTAGAAAATATAAATTCAAAATAAAGATATTTATATAATAATAAAACAAAAGCCAATGAAAGATGTAGTGTGTGAGAAAGAAAAGGAATTAAGGATACTACCAAAACCTTGCAAATACTAACATTTTGTACTTGAGAAACATGTTTTGAAATATTTGTAGTGGTACTAAGTAAAATTAATACAATTTTTCAAAACCAGCTTAACTTATAGCTTCCCTTCTTTTAACTCTAAAAACAGAAATGGAGGGGAATTTGGGACATAGTGTAATGTGATCTAAAATCTTCTTTTAGGTTCAAAAAACTTTATTACCTGGAGACTCTACATACACGGTCAAGCCTATAATATTATTAAATACTGTGACTAACAATTCATCTCAGATAGGTTTGCTCACATCCAAGTGTCCTGAATTTGAACCTGTGTTCTGGTGGCTAAAGGCAATGTATCTCATTATAAATAAAGGATGGAGTTTAAATCTCAAGCAAAGCTTTCTTAATATCTATTTTGCACTGAATACTAAATACACTTCAGCATACTTTTATGAACATCTATGACTTATGGTTTCAGAAAAATGTGTATGTAATTGTTCTGTTTTTTAAGTTAGTTGAATGTGGGTACCATAATTCTTTACACATTTTGTATACATATGTGTGAGTAACTTAAAAACTCAATGAGTATATTTCTAAAGAGTAACAAAGGTGCGATGAAAGCTTTATTTTTATTTGCTTTTGCCATTATTTACTACTTCATACAAACCATAAAACCATTCTCATAACTAACAACTAGATCTGTTAAAATGATCTTACCCTAGGAATTGTACAAACAGAACTTGCCAGATATTTTTATGTCGAATCAACTCTGGTTTGAAACAGTTCCCCCAATTACTAAGTGGCACTCTCACATAAAAGGATTGATATCCCACAGACGTGCTGCCCTGTGTTTTTTCCTGGAAAACTCAGAATAGGATCTGTCAGGTATATCCGCTAGCGTAACAAACATGTCACCCAGATTTGCATTGGGAATTAAAACATTCTGTAGCCTGACAAAAGGCTGTGTGTTTTTAGCAACCGTGACGAGAAGAAGGCATTGCAATACCTAGACATTGAGAGGTAAAAGTCTCTCATCAGACAGCTTGAAAAAGCACTGTAATGCTAGGATGGAGCTTCCCTGAGAGGCAAGCCATGCTACAGAGAACTGTGGCTGCAGCTCCAACCCAGTTGTCCAGGCAAATTTAATTCTATCTCCTGCAAACCTGATGTTGTCTTTTACTCTCTCATTTATACATCACTTATATTGGAACCATGAATGTGAGGACATGTATGTGTGGAAGGTGAGATATGCTGTTGTTATAAAAAATTCAACCCACATATTTTTTAATGTCAAATGTGAAAGAATACTATTTCTAAAATAATATTGTGGTCGCTATACAAGAAGTAAACAATAATGTTAAGAAGGTTATAGGACAATAGTACAAAACATCCCCATTATTTTAATAAAAAGAATTTCATTGCTAGTTTAAGTGAGGAGTAGGGCTAAGGATTTCCTCATTTATATAATACATTCTTCACTATCACAGTGCATTTCTTAGTTTCAAAAGAACGCCCAGCAAATATTTCTAACAAGATTTTTTACACATCAAAATGGATTTGCACATATTTTAATTATAGATATGTGATAACTGAAAGGAAATCTCCTCTACATAGAATAGAAGAGATACTGTAATTAACATGGTTTTGTTTGAAATGCCACAGGCTTTACTTGTTTTTCAGGTCATTAATGGAAAACAGACATCAACTTATTAGCAGTTTCATAAAGGCAGTCTTTTGAAAAATATTTTCTATCTCTTAACTCTGTGTATAATTTGCCTTCACAAGTTATTGTAAGGCTTTCCTATAAGAAAGATATGACAGAGACCAAATAAAGTGCTCATCACAAATGGGTAGAATTTAACTTACACAAATAAAAAACATTGCCCAGCAAATGTTCTCATAATTTTACATTGTAAAACACAATGTCCATTACAGTTATTTATTGAAAGGGTTCCTTTTATTGAGTATAACTGACATGTTAGATTTAATTCTAATACATGAAATACAGTTTCCACCTAAGTATCTCTACTCCAAACATGATGAACAGCAATAATCCAGATTCACTATAAAGAAATATTAGTGCTAATATTCTTCATTTCTATAACACAAAATATGATACAGATCATAAAGTGAAATAGGCTACCACTTTCAAACTAGAATTTAACACTGCATTTTTAGCCAGCTTATTATATAATACTATTATTTTTATTCATTCCTTAGTAGAGCTTATTGATATGCTAGATGTAAATGCATTCTTAAAATTCAGAAGCTGGGCATATTTACATTCTAGACCACCAAGCAAAAACTGAAAGCATTCCCCAGGACAGATACTTATTTCATGATTTTAATCCTTACCTACAACGCTGGGGGTGAAATTTTATTGTTCCATTTCCAAATGAGTAAATGAGGCCACAGATGCTAAGTAACACATCCAATGTCATACAGTTGATAGTGGTAAGTTCAGGATTTGAACAGATCTGGCTGATGCCAAATTCTATTGTGAATGCTTGTTAGCAATGTTATAGCTAATTCTATTCATTATCTATTCTTCAAAATATAAGTAACTTGAAAGGTGGCTTTACAATTAACATTCTTTGGTCTCCTATGAAAATATTTTCTTCTGTATCCTCCTTATTTAACACATAAAATCTAAAAATGTTCCACAGACACCAGAGTCCTGAGAGTGCTCATCAGGGCACATGACTCAATACCGTGGCCCCTTTATATTGTTAGGTTCTGTATCCATGGATTCAACCAACTGTGGATCAAAAATATTTGGGAGGGGCCGGGCGCGGTGGCTCACGCCTGTAATCCTAGCACTCTTGGGAGGCCGAGGCGGGTGGAGTGCTCAAGGTCAGGAGTTCGAGACCAGCCTGAGCAAGAGCG
>NW_012149953.1:1269994-1329951 GCF_000956105.1 Propithecus coquereli
CCCAGAAGGGGGTACATTTTTGCAATTCACATGAAGTCATCATTTGTATAAACGATGGCCCCAGATGTTATCAATACATTTTGATTATTTTCTATAACTGGATTTAGGAACGTATTTAGTATTTTCTTTCTGATTTCCAGTTTTCTTTCAAGCAGAACCAACAAAATATGGGAGATGGGGAAGTCAGTTGCTAGACCAATGTCTGGAGTGAAGTGATTCAGTTCAGTCAATTTAATTCAACACTCATTTATTGATGGGAGTTACCAAGCTGATGGGCCTTCGGAAGAGGAGGAGTTCTCAGGATCTTTATAGAAAAAGACAGATGACTGAAAAGATGAATAGTGAATTGTCATTCTAGGGGAGAGAATGAACTGAGAGGCATTAAGAGCTACTAAATCTAGTCTCAACTCATTCTTTCTTTTTCTCGCAGGGAGACATCTATGTAAGGAAGATGGGAAAGAGATTTGTGCAATGGAAGAAGGAGCCAAAAGTTACATTTTTACTGACACACTTCTCTTGACTTTTATTTTCTTAATGATTTTTTAATTACTAAAAAGCTAGTGCTTAAAATATATATTTAGTATTTAATAATTCAAATGGAAAATTGTTTGCAAAAAGTATACTTCGAACTGTTTAAAATTTTACTTTAATCCTCTCACTATAGTGAGAGGATTTAGTAGATAGTTGTATCAGTTTAATACAACCTCAGTCTGATTTTTATTTTCTCATTTCCCTGTGAACTTGGTCCAATAACTTACCTTCTGGGAGGTTTTATTTCTCATCTCTAATATAGAAATAATAGGATTTCTGTAAGGATTAAGTGAAGTAATGCACATAAAATCCTTAACACAGGGTCTGGCATTTTAGAAGCTCTTAATTAGTGGTGGACATCACTGGTTTGGTTCGTTAGTTGATTTTCTTGCTCTCTCATCAAACATAATATGTCAAAAATGCCTGCAAGAAATCTGTCTATAATAATGTTTTAAATCAGTGATTTAGCTTGATTTCTAGTTCTCTTTCCTCAAGTGAACTTTCTTGTTATTTACGTGACAGTCTTATTTTTTATAAAAATGTGATTGAAAGCTGCCATCTAAAAGCTCTAAAGCTGATGAATTAAACCTACATTTTCTTACAATTAGCTCACAATCGTCCTTGCTTCAAATTGATCTCTTTAGTTTCAAATACTGTTTGAGAAGTATCAAAGGCCATCATGTTAGGCCAAAATTATGTCCTGAAATTATCATACTTTCCATTTTTGAAAAAGCCTTACTGTGAAAGAAAAATCACTAGGATTTTTATTTAACAATCACAACAAATTTCTTTCTGCCTTCTTCCTTTCCTGGTGAAAATGAGAAAACAGTATCATTATATAAAGAAAAGAGACAGGATTCATAGATTGATGGGCTCTGAAGAACAAAAGATAGCTAACAGTTAAAGATAATTCAAATAGTGGGCTTTGATGTTCTTTTTCTGCTGTCCTATTAAATACCTCTCCTTTTTTCACATTCCAATTGTACCAAATATGAAAAGCCCATATACAAAAGAAACAATAAAATGCTTGTTAATCTAATAACGGAATGCCAAGAACAGAAAACCTATCCTACCACACAGTGTAATTGAGATTGCCTACACCACAGACAGTTTATGATCAGAAACCTTGAAGAAAAAAAAAAAGCCATCAATAGAAATGATGTTTCTACTATGAGCTCATGGTCACAGCAAGGCTAAAAGACCGGGGACACAAAGCCCTATTAATTGTACTTCCCAGGGGTCACCCAACATCCCAGTTTGCCTGCAAGAGTTCCAATTTATGCCTTTTATCTGGTATAATTATTATTAGAGTACCTTTAACTCCAAAAGTGTTCCAGTTTGGACAATAAATTATATAGTTGCCCTAGGTTTACCCCTACTCTCTTTCCCTTCCTTCTCTCTCTCCTCACAAAACTAAGGGCAAGCTATTTTAACTCTTCAGGGCATATTAGAAGAAGAAAAAAGTTATCTGTTTTTTAAACTCAGCTATTCATTAGGCTACTTTTCATTTTCTTAAAGCAGGGCAGAGTTCTACTGTGAATTATCTCTGACATGGTCCCATTTACCTAGAAAACTTTTGGTGTAGAATTACCCTTCCCTTTCCCCCACAACCCTCTCTCCCTTATGAATTTCTGCCTAACTCTATGGTACAACATTCAGTCAGCCTATTGAATTCTACTTGAAGTTTTCAAGGAATTATATGAGAACTCCTTAATATAATTGCTGTTTCTTTAAAAAAAATCAGATGTTCAACTTAGGTTATACAGCCAAGAATAGCAGTTCATATCAGCTACAAGAAAGGCTGAGCACCTTACAGCAAGAGCCCCTTAATCAAAAAGCAATCTTTTGGGATGAGTTAGTAGTACTTTGCCTCCGGCACTAACCGGATCCCCTACTTTCATTGTATATTTCCACAGAACTCTGATGATGAAATACATTAGATCTTTTCACAGGTGAAGTAGAAACACACTCAACGCATTGCCTTTCTAGGGTCACATGATGTTTCTAAAAACAAGGGGAGGAGGTCGGCAGCAATCACAGCATCCAAACCAACAATGTATTCTGCAAGTAAAAGCCTTGAGGAGGAAGGGAGAACAGTCCCTTTTCATAGGAACATTTGTAGGAAATTCACGATGTGCAATATTACAAAGAAAAGAAACAAAAAAACAGTTTGGTTTTTGTCATGGGCAGGGCTAGAGGAATAAATACTGGTTTAAAAATAAAAAGCTTACATTTTAATCATGAGGATGTCCTTGATCTTTATCCAGAAAAGCTTCACAGATGCAAGGAAAAACAAAGAATTCATTTGAGGAAAAGATTCTGGTATTAGGGAATAAAGATTTACACCTATCCAGTGGGCTTTATCGGCTCTAGATCTATGAAAACAAAAGCATTATATAGTAGGTAAGAATATAGGAGGATGTCAGTTTTCATCATTTGCACACAGAGGGCATGGATGGCATTTGACTGAATTATTTTATTTATTTTCTCATATGCATACAACTTGCATATGATGTACATATCCATACATACACAAGATGTTTGCTCTCCTTAATGTATACCCTACATACACACACATACATGTAAGGACCCTCCTACACATTACAGTTTTGTCGCACACGTGGCAAACATAGTATCTCTCTTTCCCCATTGATGATCTCATGACTCTGTACTCCAACGTGGTGAGGCCCCAAGAACAGGACAAGAGGTATTATCTTAGGTTTGCTGTGCCTTCAAAACAGCTTCTTTGGCTTCCGTTGTGCTCTACAAGTAGCCTCAGGTCAAGCAGGTAAAAGCAAATCATGAATCAGGGGAAAAGGCTGTAAATAGACAATATTTTTTTTTTCTGGTTTGTTTGTTTCTCTGTGTTGTGTTTTTACTTTCACTTATTTGGGGGAGGTAATTAAGTGTTTTGACATAAAAGATCTCCTGCTGGGTGATAGGCTGCATGGGGAAGGGAAATTAGGCAAAAGGTATTGAGTAATAACCACAAACGACTTTACAGCCCATTTTGTTTGAATGTCAATAGAAGTTGAAAGCAAGATTTGCAGGAGATAATCAGCAATGACTCCCCCAAGTATAATCAGGAAATGACTATAATTAGCCATTTGCAAACCAAGACGTCTGCCACTATGATTTCTTATCTCAGTGGCAAAAAAAAAAAAAAAAAAAAGTAGGAGATGGTGTAGTGACCTAAAAGCTCAAAGTTCTGAATGGTAGATATTCCCAAATATAAAAGGCATTTATTATCTTTCTAAAATTTATCAGCATTGAATCAGTTTGGCAGAGTCTTAACAACTTTACCAAGTGACAAAGTATGCATCACATATCATCATATGTATTATTGTAAGCTGTTTCAAAGCTTTAAGGAATGAGGAATGGTGAAAAAGATAAATAAATATAGGTGGACATCATTTAAATAAGTTATATTGGAATATAAATATTATATTGGAAATAAAGAATAAAAAACTGATGTACAACAAAAATAGGTCATCTGTAGTGCTATACACTTCATAAAATGCTGAAAACTGTATTTGTTTCTTTAATAGTGAAATATCCACTTAGAAGAACACATTGAAAGGAAGCTGATAAGAAACAATAATTGTTTTATACGATATTAATTCAGTTACAATGGCTTTTGCCTATATACCCAGGCTAATGAGCTTAATCAAACAAGGCACTGCTAAAAATGAACTAATGGATTTGAAATTACAAAACTCTGTCTTCCAAATTTAGATGTGGATTTTTTTTAAAGGACCTTATTTTTTTATTCCAAATAATAATCTATAAGAAAAAATCTTTCTATCAGAAATTATGCCTTATCTCCCAAGGGAGATTGTGTCTATATATTATCAATATGCCTAACAGCAGGTAAAGAACGCAGTCACTAACAGATTTTTTAAAATACAGTCTCTTTGCCCGTATGATATTTACCATAATACAATTCCTAGGCATGCTGAGCATTAGGAAACCCTGGGTAAGCCACCTTGATGGTTATTAAGATATAATGTTAAAGAAAAATATTTCCCAACAGGAGCTACTAATAAAATAGCCAACAGCATACGAAAAACATCAAAATGAGAAATAATAAAAAGACAGCAACTGTGTTCAGGCTGGATACTCCTCATTTTGTAGCTAAAACATTGCTGGGTTACAATGATTTGTTCCTTGAAAGTCCAAGGGTTTAAGCTAAGTAACAGATATAATTCTAACTTGTATTCAATGTAATTTAACAAATATGTATTGTGCATCTAAAACATGTCAGTTACATTCAGAGAAATCCAAAAGAGATCAATTCTAAAACGAGAGGCATCACTCAAGCCAAGAGTTCTGGATATTTGCAACTAGAAACCACCAGGTATGTAAATATTTTATGTAAAAGCAATCACTGATATTTAATTGCTAGTCATCTTTTAGCACCAAATTAAAAAGCCATTGGTATGTATTGGGGTATTCTAAATGTCATACTATTTTGAAGTTTCACTGGGAACAAGACCCTTCCTAGTAAAAAAAAAAATATTAAACCTTCTATGGGATGTTCATCTTAGCTACCCACTCTTATTCTCTCTTTACCACTCTGCATGGGGCATAGTTGGCCCAAATCCCACACACTCTTATTTCTGTTCCTATAGTTAAAGGCAGCCTCACAATAGTTAGTTTTCACTGCAACCCAAGGAAGGAAAAGACCCCAAACTATTGAGTTTCCTTCAGAAGTTCCCCCAGTGTCTATTCCCTTTGGGCAAAAAAAAGTCTATAAGAAACTAGTCAGGGAACCTAGAGTATTGGGATGTATGAAAGTTACATTAGGTAGGGAACATAAGTCTTCTGCTCTCCATGCAGACATTTTTGTGCCTACCATTTTGTACTTTTTTCTGTACTTCTTCTTTTCACACCTCCTTGATTCTAAACTGTATTCTCTGGAGGATTCTATGTGTCTACAGGAATCTGGAGGGCTGGCTTAGCAAAGCCATTAGAATTTTATTTGCATGACAGATTAGGATATGGTCTTGAAAAAGAATTTATCCTTGGAAAGTAAGCTTAAAACCACAAAAATTATGTCCAAAGACAATGCTTTAGGGTCAGAAGGGAGGCTTTTATTTATTTTTCTCCAGACTACAGCAGGAAGAGTTTCTATTGCCCCAATGCTCCTGGGTCCTAAAGAACAATTAACAGTCAGGGATGGAGAACCTTCAGCCTTGGGGCCACATGTGGCCTTCTGGATCTTTGAGTACGGCGTTTTGACTGAATCCAAATTTTACAGAACAAATCCTTCAACTGAAGTTTGGATTCAGTCGAGGGGCCACACTCAGGGATCTGGAGGGCCACAATGGCCCTGAGGGCTCAGGTTACTGAAAAACTTTAAGAGCTATTTTCTCAGTGAGGAAGTGAGAACCTACAGCTTCTCTGATCAGTGACATATGCAATAGATGGCCACAGGAACAGAGAGGGAAAGCCTTTGTTAGGAATTAATGTTGCAGCAGGCTCAAGCACAGAACAAAGTGGTATGAGCAGCAATCCAATTTAGTCTCAGCCCCCCCCCTTTTTTTTTTATTTCAGCATATTACGGGAGTACAAATGTTTAAGTTACATATATTGCCTTTGCCCCGCCTGAGACCTACAAGTGTGTCCATCCCCCAGACGGTGCACGCCACACCCATTAGGTATGAATATACCCATCCCCTCATGGCCCCTCCCATCTGCCCGACACCCGATGAATGTTATTACTATATATGCACATAACTGTTGACCAGTTCATACCAATTTGATGGTGAATACCTGTGGTGCTTGTTTTTCCATTTTTGGGATACTTCACTTAATAGAATAGGCTCCAGCTCTATCCAGGATAATACAAGAGGTGCTAGATCACCATTGTTTTTGTGTCTGAGCAAAACTCCATGGTATACTTATACCACATTTTATTAGTCCACTCATGTATTGATGGGCACTTGGGTTGTTTCCACATCTTTGTGACTGTGAATTGTGCTGCTATAAACATTCTAGTACAGATGTCTTTTCTATAGAATGTCTTTTTTTCCTTCGGGTAGATGCCCAGCAATGGGATTGCCAGATCAAATGGTAGTTCTACTTGTAGCTCTTTGAGGTATTTCCATATTGCTTTCCACAGAGGTTGTACTAGTTTTTCAGTCCCACCAGCAGTGTATGAGTGTTTCTATCTCTCCACATTCATGCCAATATTTATTGTTTGGGGACTTTTTGATAAAATCATTCTCACTGGAGTTAAGTGATATCTCGTTGTGGTTTTGATTTGCATGTCCCTGATGATTAGAGATGTTGAGCATTTTTTCATGTTTGTTGGCCATTAGTCTGTCTTCTTTTGAAAAGTTTCTGTTCATGTCCTTTGCCAACTTTTTAATGGGGTTATTTGGTTTTTTCTTGCTGATTTTCCTGAGTTCTATATAGATTCTAGTTATCAACCCTTTATCAGATGTGTAGCATGCAAACATTTTCTCCCATTCTGTAGGGAAAAACGTTTGCTCTCATGATAGTTTTCTTGGCTATGCAGAAGCTTTTTAATTTGATCAGGTCCCATTTATTTATTTTTATTGTTGCTGTGATTGCCTTTGGGGTCTTCTTCATAAATTCTTTCTCCAGACCAATGTATATAAGAGTTTTTCCAACATTTTCTTCTAGAATTCTTATAGTTTCATGCCCTACATTTAAGTCTGTTATCCACAAGTCTGTTATTAATTTTTGTGAGAAGTGAGAGGTACAGATCCTGTTTCAGTCTTCTGCATGTGGCTATCCAATTTTCTCAGCACCGTTTATTGAATAAGGATTCGTTTCCCTAGTGTATAGTTTTGTCTGCTTTGTCAAAGATTACATGGCTATATGAGGATGGTTTTCTATCTGGGTTCTCAGTTCTGTTCCATTGGTCTACGTCTCTGTTCTTGTGCCAGTAGCATGCTGTTTCAGTTATATAGCCTTTTAGTATAGCTTGAAGTCTGGTAAATTGATGCCTCCCAATTTGTTCTTTTTGCTTAAGATTGCTTTTGCTATGCGGAGTCTTCTCCGGTTCCATACGAAGCATATAATTATTTTTTCTAGATCTGCAAAAAATGATTTTGGTATTTTAATAGGGATTGCTTTGAATCTTTAGATCACTTTGGGTAGTATAGAAATTTTAACCATGTTGATTCTGCCAACCCACAAGCGTGGTATGGTTTTCCACCTGTTACATCCTCTGCTATTTCACTCCTCAGTTTCGTAGTTCTCCCAGTAGAGGTCTTTCACCTCCTTAGTTAAATATATTCCTAGGTATTTTATTTTCTTTGCTGCTATTGTGAAGAGTATTGAGTCTTTGATTTGGTTCTCAGTTTGACTGTTGTTGGTGTATAGGAATACTACTGATTTCTGTACATTGATTTTGTCACCTGAGACTTTGCTGAATTTATCAATTCCAGTGGTCTCATGGCAGAATCTTTGGAGTTTCCTAAATATAAGATCGTATCATCAACCAAGAGCAATACTTTGCCTCTGCTGCCCCCATTTGGATGCCCTTGATTTCCTTCTCTTGTTGGATTGCTCTGGCTAGGACTTCCAGCACTATGTTGAATAGAAGTGGTGGTGGAAGGCAACCTTGTCTGATTCCAGTTCTAAGTGGAAATGTTGTCAGTTTTTGCCTGTTCAGTATCATGTTGGTTGTGGGTTTGTCATATATGGCTTTAATCATTTTTAGATAAGTCCCGTCCATGCCTATTTTGTTAAGTGTTCTTACGATAAAAGGGTGTTGAATTTTGTTAAGTGCTTTTCTGCATCTATTGAAAGGATCATCTGGTCTTTGTTTTTACTTCTATTTATGCGGTCAATTATATTTATAGATTTGCATATGTTGAACCATCCCTGTATCTCTGGGATGAAGCCCACTTGGTTGTGATGGATTACTTTTTTGATAATCACCTGAATTTGGTTTGCTAGGATTTTGTTGAGAATTTTTGCATCTATATTCATAAGGGATATTGGTCTGTAGTTTTCTTTCTTTGTTACATCCTTTCTTGGCTTTGGTATAAGGATGATGTTGGCTTCATAAAATGTGTTGGGGAGGATTCCTTCTTTTTTGATGTTGTGGAATAATTTCTTCAGGATAGGCACCAGTTCTTTGTAAACTTTCTAAAAAGAAAAGTACCAGACCAGATGGTTTCACACCTGAATTTTACCAGAGCTACAAAGAAGAACTGGTGCCTATCCTGTAGGCTCAGCCTTTATTCAGTGCTGAAACCGATGGTAGGCCTAGCCCAAAGATGGTGGCTTCAGTCAGTCCAACAGCACTAGCACAGGAATTATAGTAACAGCTTCCTCTGCAGACTTTGGCAGTGACAGCTCAGAGGTGTTGCCCCTCAGTGAGCAGGAGCCAGATAGGATGCAGCCCTACAGCTGAGAGTAAAATGAGAAGAGAGAAACAGCAAATGTGAGACACCCACTGGGAAGCCCCAGGGTGATGGAGGATGAGCTTAGAGCTGAAGCCCTGGCAGTTAGAAATCCCACGTTGAGAGTATGTGTGTTTCTCTCCTCCAAGGAGCCTTGCCTGGTCTCCTTTGCCTTGGTTAGATTTCCCTCCCTTTTGGTTTAATAGAGCCCAGCACAGCCCTTATCATACTCTATCTTAATTGTGTAAGTTATGTGTCTATGTGCCCCACTAAGCTATGATTTGTCTATTCAATTTAGGGATGGCCAGTGAAGGTGGACACCTTAGCACAGCCGCTGATATATAATAACCAAACAAATGTTTGTTGAATGGATCACTGACTCAACAAGCTTCTAAATGGCAAGCATTTTGTGTTTACTAATTTAACCACCTTAAAACCTACATCCCAGCTTTCCTTGGAAGATATCTCCATTTACACAAGATTGCAGTTCATCTAATTTCATATCTTCATCAGCCATTATCTTATGGGCTTCTCAGTGGAGAAAATGGAGTCCAGGATAAGGGAACAGAGAAGATTGAAAAAAAAATCCATACTGCATCTTTCCTATACCTGGTTTGTCACATTTTTTAAAATTAAGATTTTCATATTGTTTGCCTAAGTTCGTGAAGGGGAAAGAAGAGAGCCTGCAGGGTGCAGTACAGAGGGTATTGGTAGAGATTCTAGAAGGTACGTGGAAGTGCCAATGTTAATCAACTGGGGCTCTCTGACAGCCCACAAATGCCTGTGGTTTGATGTGTTTTTCTGGCTTAAGAGATAGAACAGTTGCCTTAATGTCTTGAAGGATTTTCTCTAGGTAAATATTTATTCTAGATTTGGAAAGCAATTAGGCGTCACCACATTCTCATGAACATATTTCCCCCCCTTTAAAATAAACATTGTCACAGGAGGCTGCAGAATGCAGGAGATGCCTTGTCTTTATGGGGCTGAAATCAGATTGACTTTGGTTTTCCTCACAGGCCACTAACCAAATATATGATCCATGTCAATTTTTAACTGCACCATGTTAAATTATTTGGCAGAATCACATCAAACATGAAGTTTGTATCTCTGTCTCATTATAAATGATGCTAATTATACATCTGCCCGTAATGATAAATTATTACATCCGATGCAATGGGTAGGTCTGCCTAATACTATATGAGACATTTGGCTTTATTGAACCTTTTGATGTTTACAAATTTTAAACAACATGCCCTATCATTTAAGTTCTTGGGAGAGAGAAGCATCAGGCAGCAGAAAATTTTGGTCCAGGATTTCCCATTTTGGGGGCAGGGGTAGCAGAAAGCTTATGGGATAAGTTGAGGCTCTCAACAAAAGGCTCTGCAAATAACAGCAATTCATCAGTCTGTGGCTTACACAGCTTAGTTTCTTTAGTCACACGCACATGGGGAGCTAATGGCAGCCTTGGTGCAATTTTGTCAAATAAAAAGATAATACAATATAACTGAAGGAACCTGTGACTTAGTTGGACTGAAATCTCAGCCCCTGCCAAGACTTCCTGCCAACTGAGTTGGGGCAGGTACCTGCACATCGTAACCCTCAGTGACCACTTTTGCAAAATGGAATTGATGTTAATACTTCACTGTGAAGTTATGAGATCTCAGTCAAATATGGTATGTGAACAAATACTTGAAATTATGAAGACTTCTACAAATGTTACATAGAACTAATACATTTATGGTGCTGTCTTATTCTAGACAGATTTTCATCTGGATTTTAAGGTGGTTAAATTAGTAAATACAAAATGCTTGCCATTTAGAAGAAAACATATCTGGATAGTTGATTGCATTTTTCATGTTTCATATTTCATCCATATGTTTTGGCACTTTGGAACTAGAATAATTTCTTTCTTCCCCATGCATTTTATTTCTGTGAAGGCTGCCAGAATTCTCGATGACTATAATAAGTCACATTAACTCTTCTCTTTTTCAATTCAATTAATGTTTCCATTGAAAAATCAAGGTGCAATTATCGATTTCTCTTTCAGGGAATTCTACCCATGTGCGAGGTGGTGGTAATGATGGGGCGATATGGTTATGGAGGTGTTACTTCAGAGTAGCTGTCCTGGAAATAATGAAGGAATGCATCGAGCATGGCAGAAAAAGCAACGGATTGACTGCAGATGGAAAGAGGTACTTGTTAAAAATATAAAAATCGCAGCAGGAAAGAGAAAAAGATTGAGCCTATGTTCTCCACAAATATGTATATAAAGTATAACCGTCCTTCATCCTAGAAGATTGAGCTGCTAAGATCTTTGTTTCTGTGGCTAAAAGCTCCATGAGCACACTTAAAAGGTATGCTTTGTTGGGTGGTTTGAGTTTCTGTTTACATTCTGCTGTCACTTGGGACTCTGCTTCTTCTCCTCCTAAGGCACGTGCAACATTTGCTCATAGGAGAAACCCACAAGCCAGGTTATCTGTTGGTGACTATTTCCAAGCCTTCTATAGCTATTCCACTCTGCCTCTGGAACTTCTGGGACTTCTTAGGGGTTCAAACCTGCCTCCCATGACTTGTGCTTTCCCCCATTTTAAGCATGTCATGAGTCCTCCACGAAGTAGGAATTCAACATATATTTGCCAAACCAATTAGTGAATAAATGAGTGAAAGAATTCTACTCACATCAAATAGGATTTAGCGGTTGTATGGTAATAAGCAGAATTTCTGAATAAGTACATCTCAATTCATGGTGATCTTCTCTTGCATTTCAATGATAATATTTAACATGCTTTACTTCCTAAAAATAACTCAATTGATATAAAATTTAAAGGAAATGAGTCTTTCTTAAATGTCACCTTTTTGTCATTCTCTGCTTTGATAATCTGGCAGCGTCTCAAAGTATGCCAGTGGGATTACCATTCAGTGGGAACCCTTCCCCTACCCTATCCCAGCCCCCAGAAAAAGAAGGTGTCTTACTTGAAAGTTACTATACAATAAGGATGGGCAGACTACTGGCCACAGGCCAAATCCAGCCTGCAGTCTGTTTTTGTGTGGCCCTTGAGCTAAGAATGGTTTTTATATTTTTAAATGGTGAATGTGAAAAGTACATGAAATTCAAATTTCAGTATCCATATATAAAATTGTACTGGAACAAAGCCACATCCATTCATTTTTGTATTGTCTGTGGCTGCTTCTGTGCTACAACAGCAGAGGTGCAGTTGTGACAGACACAGTATGGTCTGAAAATCCTAAAATACTTAATGTCTGACTCTTTACAGAAAAAGTTTGCCCACCTCTGTTCTAGAACATGGCTATTGTTTAGTGGCTTACATGTTGGCATTTTGTACAACAATGCAAATATGTGTTTAATAATTATGTGTATGGGCAAAGTCAGCTTCTGTCTATGTAAGGTTATTTCAAGAGACCTAGCATTCAAATAACCTCTACAATAAGGGAAAGGCTATAATTACAAATTAATTTCTATCCACTTTGGGGAAAATAATATGGGGCCCAGCTCTAGCTCATGTGGTGCTTTTGTGCACATTAGGCAAAGACATCCTTTGTGGCTAGCAAATTAAAAAAGCAACTCATGCCCCCGTGCACATCCAAACCTGTCCCAAGGCATGAGTCTGGGTGAACTGAGTGAAAACTGGACTTCACTCTCCACTCACTTCTTGGCCTGATATTTTTGGGCAGTGCACAAAGACCACATCCATAAGCTGGAGTTCTTGGTAGCATGTAAAACCTTACCAGAAGACCTTAACACTTCTTATGTGACTAAGTTTATCACTATTTCATAAACCTGTTTATTATATACTTAAAAGGATTTTGCTGGAGAAATTGTGAAGACAGCATACATATAGAAGGGGCTTTCAGATTCTAGGATCAAAGCAGATTTGTGGATGAGATTTAGAAGAAAAACTTGTCATCCTCCATCATCTTGCCAGGGGCTAACCAGTGTTGAATGTCTAAACATACTGAGTACATATTATAAATACATTAGATTTTCACTGTTTTTGAGAACTAGGATCTTTTAGAAATCAACACTAAGGCAAAGTGTTATGAATATATGATTTGATCTTTCAGTTTAGCCGAATAACTGCTATCTAGACCGATTCAGCAGAATGTGGGGAGAATTTTCATTTCAGTGTATTACAGAAGAGCAGGACCCACAGTCCCACTGTTGAATGAAAGCAAGAAAGCTGGCAGGTTGAAAGATTATCATAATGCAGAGCTTTTCAAATCACAGTAGAGATTACAGATCTGGCCATTTATTTTCCTTCTAATCAATAAGAAACCAGTTCTCATTTTGCAAAGTGGGATTGGTTTTCTGTGCTAGCTTAAAAACAAAAACACAGTGCTCGGCAGGATGTCCAAGGCAGCACCACAGCCTGGCCCCAGACAGCAGCGGGGTAATACGCTCTCACCAGGTTTAGTCAAATTTTTACAGACTCACTTCTTTCTATAAACAAACAGCTATTGCTGTTAATGAAAAGAATGCATGATCCAGACAAAATAAAAGCAATTTAGGCCTCTCCCATGACTTCTGGTTGCTGGGCTGCTGTTCATATCCCTTCTTTCCCCCTTAGAGCCAGATAAACCTCTGTTGGTTACAACTGGCAAAGCACAGAAAAAAACTGGTTATAATACACAAGCGGTCAATGAAGCAGCCTTTAAGGAAAAACACTGCTGATAAGATAAACAGCTTGTGATGTCCTTAATTATAATATTTCATACTCATTTAGCCATCTCCACATCACAGAGCTAACAAAGTGGATTTCAAACAGGAAATAAGACTCCTTCCCACCAGCCCAGAGGCCTAATTATAAAATAGCAACCTACTTTTTCTGTAGTGAATACAGGGCTGTTTTTTTTTTTTCCTCCTCCAACGGAATTTATTGAGCTCATTACCAGGCTGCTTATGAAGTGATTTGAAATGAGGCAACATTAAAGCATTCCACAAATCCCTTGTACTTAGTCATCCTGACACTTTATTTGAACTCAGAACGTTGATATGGGATAACTGCAGCAGCCCCACACTCGGAGTCTATTATCTGACAGGAGGTCTGGAATCCAAAAAATGATATATCATCAAACTTTCTTAATAATGACAATAATTTGTCGGAAAGGACCAGATATAATTTGGGCAACACCAGAGGGGCTTGGCTGCTAGAAACAAGGAGAGTGTAGCATGTGTTAGCCCGGAGGAACAGAGCCACATTAATCAGTCAAAGGACTGAAGGCAGTGTACGTACGTGTGTATTTTGAGAAAAATTGACAGACAGGCTTCAAAGCAGCAAAAGCACTGAACTCCCTGCATGCTATTAGTCCGACTTTAACTTCTGTTCTCTTGCAATCCAAGAGGCAGTTATAGACTGACCCTCCCTGGGTTATCACTGAGGCTAATACAGCATAGTTGAAACTATATCTGCAAAAGTTTCAAAGAGAGGGAAAAAAATCTCTGAAGAAGAACACAAAAGTCTATGGAAGTTGATTGTCTGTTATGTGAAAATGTGGCTCATATTTGCCTTTTGTTGCCTCTTTCTCTAACTTCCTGAACCAGTAATGAATCAGAGTCTAAAGAAATGTCTCCTGTAAAAGAGGAATTATGTTTTATGTCTCATTGGGTCCTACATGTATCCTTATGTGCAGTCTGCCTTAGAAAAATGTCAAGTTTTTAAAAAGAAGATTCATCAAAGAGAGGTATGTGTGTGCATTTGTGTGTGTGTGTGTCTGTGTGGGTGAAGGGGAACACCCAGCCTATAAGGATAGTGAATCCCAAATGCTGCTCTCTCCTTCCTGGAAGCCTATGTCTTTTCAGCTGTAGCTACTACTAATCCTTGCTACATTTCTTTCTGAAGTCCACAATCCCGTGGTTATACTTACAGGTTAACTGTGGTTGTTTCATCAAGGAATCATTGAAAGACACTTCAGAGCAATGAAAAGAACTTCCGACTTTAGGCCTTGAAGTAGTGCTGCAGCATGGCACTAAGTTCTAGGGGAGTTCTATTTAAACAGAATATCAGAATATATGGTGTCTTCTGTTACGCTTGAAATCTCAATCAATCTTAATAGTTAAAATTCCAAACCAAACCACTTACATCTGAACAGCACACATGTCCCTCAAATGATTTCCCTTAGGAAAATTATTCCTCAACATCTTTCAAGAAAGCATTAATGAATGGAGGGTACCCCATATAATATTTTCCTCAGAAGAGAGAGGAGCCCTCCTAGTAGGCAAGATCTCTATTATGTACACATTTACTGAATGTTTACTACTCGTAAGACTTGGGAATAAGTTCTGTAGAAGATTCTTTTTAAAGCAAATCTTATGAATTCACATCTAGAAGAACTTCTCTGGACTCAAAACTTTTGAGTTGGAAGAAGCCAACATGAGATTTCACATCTTCCACAGATAAACTCCAAAAGGATCATACCACAACATGCAGACATCATTGATATATATATTAATAACATGTGTATACCTATCAATAATTCTGAGATACTGTGCCTAGAAAAGAGAAGTCTCCTTTGTCTAGGTTTGTTTCCAGAAGCTCATCTCATTCAGTCTTTTAACATCCTGGTTGCATAAATCTTTTTTTTTTTTTTTAACTTTTTGTAGAGATAGGGTCTCCCTGTGTTGCCCAGGCTGATCTTGAACTTCTGGCCTCAAGAGATCCTCCCACCTAGGATTCCCAAAGCACTGGGATTACAGTCTTAATATAGTGAACATTAGTGACCTCCAGTTCTATTCACCATCACTCATCCACTAGTATAACATACCTCAGATCTCAACATCCTCGGAACCTCTGTTCCTCTAAGAATTTGGATTGTCTACCACTTCTCCCACTTTGTCACTCCTACCAGACTTTCTATTCATCATCAAAGTTTTTGCTTCTTTGATCACTCACTTTTCTCCCAATTTACCATCTCTAATTCTGGTTTCCTCAATGCCCTATCAAGGCTCAATCCCACAAGCATCCATGTCAAGCATAAAGCAATTTGAGGCAATGTGATATAGTGGTTAGGACCAGGGGCTCTGGAGTCACTGTGACTGAGTCTAAACTCTATTTCCATCACTAATATTAACTGTCCGGGGTTTGGGGCAAGTCACTTGATTTCTATGTCTCAGTCTCTCTCTCAAAGGGAAGGTAGAAAATACTTCAGTGTACCAGACACTGGTAGACACTGAGAAGTCAATGTAGAAACTGTTGAAAAATTTTAAGTAGATGGGCGGTATGATCAGATATATCCTCACTTCTACCACCAGCTATGTGACCTTTGGTTAATTTATTAATCTCTTGATGCTTCGGTTTCCTCAACTTTAAAATGAAGATAACAATAGTATTTCCCTTATATGATTGCTGAGAAGATCAAATGAGATAACGGTAAGCTACAAATACCTCTTGGCTATTAGTAGTAGTAACATATGCCCATGATATAATCCTTTGTACCACTGTGGATGTCTCAGAAAGGCAGTCTACATTCTTTAATGTTAATTCTCTGTCACCGACTCATTTATTGAACTTTCATAATCTGCTTTTCACCATTTATGCAATCACAGGAATATTTACTAGTTTGTACATGTGAGGCCCCTACCAGGAGACAGGGATACAATGAAGAAAGAAGATGTGATTTCTACCCTCCCACTTTTCACCAATCATATCCTCAGAATTGACATTTCTGATGATTAGTCACAGTCCCTTTCTTCTTGGTCTCCAATAAAACATTTTAAAATGCTGGACATCCTATCTTCATGAAAATATCAAATTCTCTCATTCCTTGACATCCATAATACTGTATTCTTTTGATTCTTTTATTTCTCTGGCCTTTCCTTTTGGCATCGTTCTGGAGCCTCAGTTCCTCACAAACTTTTAATATGAAAATACATATCCCTCTGTCTCGATAGTATCATTTGGATCAAAGACCCCCAATGTCAGGACTACTATTATTTCTTCTTTACAAATGATTCTTCATCCTCTAAACACTTTATCTTCTGACAACTTCCCTGATTTCACACAATGTTTCTTAGTGTCTGCTTGTCATTGTCAGCGCGGTGCCCTTCCAATTCCTCAAAGTCAACATATGCTAAAGTTAGTTTTTCATCTTTTATAAGCACCAACTCTGTCTCCTAAAATTACTAACTTTGTCTCATTTGCCTGAGATTGAATCCTCTGCCATATTTCATTCTTTTTTTTTTACTTAAACGTCTTCTTCATTCTTTAATTGAAGCCAAAGATCCTATTTCTACAGTATCTTTTGCATCTATCTCTGTTTTTTTTTTTTTTTTTTAGTAGTGTGGTCATTGACCTTGTTCAGACTCTTCCTTACCTCTCACCCAAGCTATTGTGCTAGGCTTTTAACTATGCCCACACCACAGACCTCAGTCTTTTTGTATCTTAGTCTGTCACACAGAGTGCTACAAGGCCAATCTTCCTCAAGTTCTACTTGGGCTTTTTTAATGCCTTTTCTAAAATCTTTAAGGGTTCTCTGTTGCCCAACAAATTAAGTCAACACTTGTAAGCCTAATATTTAATGGCCTTTTTACCCTGGCCACACACTACCTTCAAAAATAAGATCATACATTTTTATAACTCTAAAGAGTTTGAGGAGCATTTTATACCTGTTACTTAATCTAATAGTCATAAAATGTCTTACAAGGTAGATATTATTACAACATAAAAGCCCTATGTTAATAAATCATAAAAACCCTGCAGATGAGGAAACTAAGAATCAAAGAGATTTGAGTTCTTCTTAAGTTACATGAGCATTTCTAAGCAGGACATAAGCAGATTTGATGAGACGATTTTGACCTAATAATGCAACACATTTTACTTTTGCAAACAATAATAATACCTCTCATTATTCTCCTTGGTTAATCACAGGATAAAAAATATCAAAAACCATGAAAAGAAGATGATTAAAAGATTAAAATTCTGTGAAACTGAATTCAAGTTTTGATTCCTTATTAATTTTCCACCTAAGTCCATTAACGATGCTATGCTTTATTATATTTGACTGCAAAAGTCTCATAATTCCCAAAACACATCTACTTCACAAAGAAATATTGAAGAGTAATGAAATTATATCCACTTTAAATATTTAATTCTAAAGCTTGTAGTTATCTTGCTTTATTTGAAGCATCAAAGCTTTTTTTCTTTAATAATCATTCAGCATCTGTATTATCCCCACTTCTACAAATAGGCAATTATAAGGCCAAGTGCCTTCTTCAAGGTCATATACAATGTCATTGGTTGTCAGATGAAAAGTCAGAACTCTCAGCTCACATACCCAGGTAACATTTTCATTTCAAAGTAATCTATAGGATATCTTTAGTTGAGAAAAAAGGGAGAATTTCATAATATCAACTCATATTTTATGTTCCTAAATAGAACATTCATACATTTTACATGGGTACAGAAGACAGAGTCAATAGCTCAAAACATCAGAGCAATTTTAAGAGCAATTATGATAAACCTTTGCACTTTCTATTGAAATTAGATCATTTAGCACCCAAATCTATATTTCTCACAATTCACTGCTTTCAGAAAAAAAAAGAAATAGGTGGAAAGGAGGGAGAGCGAGAAGGAGGAAGAGAGGAAGAGAAGGAGGAAAGTAGGAAAAAAAGGAAGGAAGGAAGGAAGGAAGGAAGGAAGGAAGGGAGGGAGGGAAAGAGGAAGGAGAAAGTATTACAGCATTAACTAGATGATGAAAAATTGCCATAGTAAAACAAAATGTGCCATCACTATCTGCTCATCGCCAGATGGGGAAGGGGTTGCATTCTCAGCTTTGTGGTCAACAGAGTCAAGCTAGCAAAGTTTGAAGAAGCAATGAAAGGTGCTACAGCCACTCTATTCAGGATCAACTGATCATTCTAGTTAAACACTCTATAAAACCTTTTTCGGCTCAGGAAAATTATTCCCCAGCTCTTTTCTGCTGATAACTTAGGAGCAGTAGAAGAAAACCTACCTATGTCCTCCAGGAAGTCCTGACTACTAGCACACACAACACTGAATACAAAACTTAAAAAATTATGTTAGGGTCAAAAGTATTTGAACATTTTCAATTCTTTGAGTATACAAACATATACTTCACAAAGACTCACATTGACATGTTGTTAGTTACAATTTGAAAAATCAAACCTGTCCCATAACTAGAAAGAAAACTAAACATAAAATGAATAAATGATAAATTTTATGCAAAGTTAAGATAACAAAGGCTTTAACAAGGGGAATATAGATCATTCATTGAGATATGTGCTTGCATTAGACTTACCACCGAGCAAAACTCACTATATTTAATATGAATGTCTGTGTTTGATGATGATACATAGATGAATGATGTGGTGCTTTACTTAAATTTATTAAAAGAGAGAACATACTCATGACTTACAAAACAGATCCTGGCACTTAGTAAATACTTAACAAGTCTAGAGGTTTTTTTTCCTCTTCATTCAGCTCCTTCCAAAATTTAAAGTAGATGTCAGTCCATGGCTCAAATTTTTGCTCTTTAGATCAAAGTTTAATCTAATAATAACTTTCTAATCACCACACATGGAGCTGGTGGGAGAATAAATAATCCTTCTTTCCCACTCCTTCTCACACACTTTGCTTCTCACCTGTTAGGCTGTTTACCATCATTTTGAGCCAACTATGTGTCAAAGTGGTTTTTTTCTGGTTAATTGAAAAATAGGAATATTTATTACATAGGCAGTCTACTCCATTGGAAGAACACACAGAAACCTTTTTTACTAGATTTCGAATAGAGATAATAGAATTCTGCTTCTGAAAAATCTTAAAACTTTTTTGTTGTGAAACTAGCTCATTGCCCAATTTGAGGTATGGGTCTGCCAACATTTACAGTGACAATGCATATTTTTTAAAATGAGAAATGCTCTGATAGAAACATTATTCCAGTTTGACACAATAGCTAACAAAGCTTCAGTCCAACTGTGACATTCTTTACCACAGTTGAAAGAAAATATGTTTGCATTCAAAATATTCTCTTTGTTGTTCACAGCTACAGCATAGACTCAGAATGCATTTTCTATTACTACTCTTTATTCCTCAAAATTTTTCTACTAAAAGAAACCAGAGTGGTGTATACAGACTTCAGCTTTTGGAACATAGGTTTCTTCCATCTGGTAATATATAGTCACACTTAAGACATAAACAACAGCCATAAAACAGACATAGTTAGGAGTGTATGTTTCACAATGTTCAATGATTACTGTACACTGATGAGGCAAAGTCTTATTTGATAAAGCATAAACTTGTTTCAGCAGTTAATCTGAGCTTTTCGTGAGTCTAAACACTTACCAGAAATAGTTTATTAAATATGAATACATTTATTATTTAATTAATGTGTATAGATCTTGTTACACATATATAACTTTTCTTAATATATAAAATTATTATTGAGAATTAGATTTAGTTGAAAATATGTTGAAAAACAATTAGAAATATTTTTAAATTTTAGCACATTTTAAAGACTGTGAACTATGTTGTTAAGAGCTAAGAAATATGGAATGATATAATAATTGTCAATAGAGGCATAGGTAGTTTTTTTAAAAATCAATGGATTAAAATCCATCTACACAGACAGTCCATCAGTGGGATTAATGTGGTGGAATGTCCTTCTGGCAAGGAATCAACAGCTGAGTGAATGAAGGCTGGTCCTTGGGTAGCTCAATGTCACCATAAAGATGCTGAGATACACAGATGTCACTGGCATTATGGAATTGTGTATTTTCCTATCCCAAATGCCATGTATATTCACAATTTACTGGGGGTCAGCATAGAGGAAAATGCTTAGCCACTATAGTTTTTATAAAGCATAGAGGTGGGAAGAGTGAAAGAGATATTGTGAGCTTAGAAGATGTATTAATAATAGAATTTGGACATAAAATGATAAATGCAAAGGCAATTTTTATTTCTGACAATGATAAATCACACATTGGGTAGGTTCTGTCCAGAATTACTGCCGTGCCTGAGCCAGTGACCCATTCGCTGCCTACCTATAGGAATAAAGATCACTTTCTATTCTTTCATCTTCTTTTCCCAGATTATCTTTCTTAAAGTTTTAAACTCTATACAATCACTCATGGTCTGCTGAATTCCTTATTCTTTCCGAAGTCTGAGTCATTCCACATTTGTTGTGGGAAGTGGTTGGGAGCATTGGCAAAACTAATTAAGACAGCCTTCTCATTGTAGCAGGCCCCGGCCTTAGGAGGGCACGCTCAGCCCAGTCTGCAGTGAGAGGCTACAAGCCAAAGGCTCTTTAGCCTCAGCAAGCACTCTGCAGCAACTTCTCCCTCAATGCACCGCAAGCCTCCCCACACATAGTATCAGGAAGAGAGGGAGGAAAAAGAAGCAGGCAAGGGAAAGATGGCTCTTCTCATGTGGCAGTATGTTATTCTATGTATGACATCAAACTCTTGAGTACTAGGAGTCAAAAACCTCAGTTCTTTGGTGGAAGCCACAGTGACAGCTTCACTGGCTACAGTAATGGCATTGCTTAGGGCACTGAAGCAACCACTTTCCACTGTTTTTCATTACCTTACCCTTAGTTCTCCAAAACTCACTCCACTAAAAATTCAATGACTATTTAACCAAGCTAACTTCTTCAGCTTGCATAAGTAGAAATAAATATATATCTTATTGGAGGAAGAAGGGGAATTAGACAACAGGACTCATACTTGTACTCAGCTGGTAGAAGTCCCTTTTTATTAGGAATACAATGAGGATGGAGGGGCACATTTTAAGGAATATGTATAGTCAGTCCTTTATTCAATGATTAAGCCACTTACAATATGGATATTTCAACATAACTTTAAATTTGGTGGAGAAAGGAGTGTGTGGCATTTTAGAAGAAAGAAAAACTGTTTCAGAGTAGTTAGAAGGAATGGTTTGAAGTTAAGCTGACCTGAATTCCAATCCCACTCCCTGCATTTACAAGCTATGTAAGCTCTTGGATATGTGACCTAACCTAATCTATAAAATGAAAATAATAGAATTGAACTCACTGAAGGATTTCATTAAATAGATATAAAGTGGTTAGCTAAGTTTCTGATGACTAATGCCAATGGAAAGAGATCAAGAAGTATAGTGCAAAATTAAGGGTTCAATACAATTATTTTAACTGTATATATATGTTGAGAGTGTTGTCATTAATTAGCTAGGCATTTTCTTCTCTAAAACATTTTTCTTTCTATCTTTGCTGAGTACATGGAATATGGGCTTAGTCAAATCAAATCAAACCATGTAATTCAGGTCATCTGAATTTTCATTGCCTGTCATTTCCAATCATGCTTCATAGTAGAAGCCTTGAGAAGAACCTCTCTCTCCCTGGGCAGCACACAAACTCTCGGAACACTGAGCCACCTCACAGGGTGACCTTGCTCACAAAGCCTGAACTCTGCCTTAGAGGCAGATTACATGATACTTGTAGAGCTGATGCCATAGATTTAATGTTAACACCAAGTACAAGAGCCTTTTCTCCTCCTCCGACTAAAATTTACATGCCCTGTACCTTTTCCCCATAACATTTAAAACATGGGAGAATATAGCTAAGAAAAGGAGATTAGACTAAATTTAAACCCTAATCATAGTCTCCATAAAATCTGCTTCTGTATCTACTGTTAGCTTCTACATTTGTTCTGTGATGCAAGAATGAAATTTTTCTCCCTTCTTTCTGTCTGTGAAAGAATTATGGAAACAAACACTAGTTCACTGTGCACTACCAACTCTCTTTACATGTGGTCTGCACAGTGCCCAGACTGCTGACAGCCTCTGTGTACCAACTCTGGTGTGTTTATTTTGACATTTTCTCAAGAGCCGTGAGAAACAGCAGGATGATTACTACATTTCTCCCTCCATGATCTCCCAAAAGTCAGCTCTAAATTTTTCATGATAACATCTCCATCAGCTGTAGGACTTTTAAAAAAAATACAATTTTTTTCTACATCTTTCTTGATGAAATGTTCCTATTTTGAGATCTAGGGTTTGTATGACCCTCCTCCTACCTTATCACTCTTCAAGAGCAGGAAGCTCCTCTGAAATTTCCCCTGCCCCCTCAGCTTGGAGCAGAAGTCCAATGGCTATCCTGTATTTATTACTAAGCCTTAATGTGTTTTAAATGTTAATGAAATGGGAATGCCGTCAGCCATCTCTAAATCTAGTATTTAAGACTAGCTTCTCAGAATTCAAAGAATTGCTAGCTTTGCAAGACAATATGGCCAAATATGGAATGACCTGGGACTTAGAATTATTGATTCCTTTGATAGCAAACACATGTAGGGCTCATTCTTATAAATAAGTTTTAAATGAAAATGATCATTTAAATGGGGGAGGGGAGTCATGATTGCCCAGGAAAAACAGAAAGAAATAGTACACAGATAATATTTAAAAAGGAGCCTGTGACAAAATATACATTGGTTTCTGCAACAACTCAATATTTACAAGTGAAAGTAGCAAAAAAAAGGGCAAAAGAAAAGCTTGCAAACATGAGATTCCTGAGATAATATTTATCATAACTGTAGTCTCAAGATTGATGTAACCTGGAGAAATTCCTTTCCCTAATTTCTTTTAAGCTATTAAATTTCCATTGTACAGTATTGTCTTTATCCATTTTATATTGCTGTGACAGAATACCTGAGACTGGGTAATTTATAAACAATAGAAGTTTTTGGCTCATGATTCTGGAGGCTGGAAAGTCCAAAAGCACAGCATCTGGTGTGGGCCTTTGTGCTGTGTCATCCCATGGCAGAAGACAGGGTGGAAGACCAAGAAAGGGCCAAACTCACTTTTGTAACAACTCTCTCTTGCTATAATAACATTATTACCCATCCATGAGGGCAAAGTCCTCATGGCCTAATTACCTCTTAATGGTCCCACCATCCCACCACTTACTACCATCACAATGACGATTAAATTTCAACATGAGGTTTGGATGCGACATTCAAACCATAGCAAGTATATATCTATGGCCCCCACTCTCATATATCTTGATGGTGATGTATAGAATGTCTTTTTCTGTACTTATATTAGCATTCAAAGAACTCCTCTAGATGATTCAAAGAAACTTAGTAACTCATAGAAGACAGTTTAATGACCACTGACTCTACTTAATTTTCCCTTCTCTCAGAAAATATAAAACATAGGGCCCAGATCAGGAAAAGACAACTGAGAGAAGGTAAATTGCTCATTATGGTCCTTAGCTCTACAAAGATGGTGAAAAATATGAATGAATAAATATTCAGAGGCTCCACAGTATCAAGAGATTCAAGTAAAGCTTAATTGCTAACAGTAATAGAAACTCAAGACAGTATTCTGCTGAAACAATTCACAAGATCAATAACAGCTCCAAAGAAAGAAGTGGCCAAACTTTTTGTATTTTACTGTATTATTATGTGCCAGAATCACCTCACACTGTAGAACAACTTACTTTATAGGACAGAGTAGGTTGTGTGTTAAAAGAACTAAGTGCCCAGGGTGCATAAACAACAAAATTTGATAAGGTCCGGTCCACCTATTTGATCATGAATGCAAAAGTAATGAGAGGCACAAAAATAAATGCAAACACGATGGTTGGCACAAAAAAAAAGAAAGAGGAGAGTAGATACTTGCTAAGTGTTAGCAAGAAGAAAAATAATAGTCAAAACAATAAATTAAGGACTATATACCTTATAGACTAATTTAGGTGAGCAAACTACATCCTGTAGGCCAAATACGAACACTGCCTGTTTTGTAAATAAAGTTTGACTGGAACACAGCAATACCCATTCGTTTACATTTTGTCTATAGCTGCTTTCTATTACAGCAGAGTTGGACAGTTGTGACAGACCATAAGACCAGAAAAGTCTAAAATGTTTGCTATCTGACCTTTTACAAGAAAATGTGTTGACCCCATACACTGAATCAAAATGGCTGAGGCTGCCAAAGAAAGTCATGAGTTACTCCACCCAAAACCACAAAACAAAAGGGAAAGGAAGACACCATGTCTAATCAACAGAATATAGACCAGTAGAGGGGACCCATCGGATGGTAAAGGTGATTTCTCTAACAATCATACCAAGATTATCAGACCACACTCACAGAAGTTTGAACAAAGACATTTCATTAAGGGAAGAAAGATTGTTTTCCCAGGAAGTTGGATGGTATAACCACCTAGTTCGTTTCACAAACATTTACTGAGCCACCCCTGTCTGCCAGGCCTTGGGCTGAGAGGGCACTGGGGATTGGGATGACTGCAACAGATTTCTGACCACGCATCTCTGGGGAAAGAACTGCAGAGTGGGTTAAAATAGCATATAAGCCTGGCCAAGTCACTTCTCCAATTCCTTGGGGATTGATGCAAAGTGCAACTCTTCCTCTTCCTGACCAAATCCTTTGTTCTTACCACTGTGAGAAACATAGTACTGGCTTATCTAGTCTTTCCCAGTGAGCCATGTCACTCAAACAGGAAATCTAGATTTTCCTTTCTAAGAATTTATAATCAGAAAGTGCCAAGAGATGGTCCTACACAGAATAGGTGGTTTTTAAAGGGTGCTTTTAATCACATGACTTTTCAGTTGAACTCACTGATTTTGTTCCTGCCCTCATAGTACAGTTCTCCAGACCATCCCTGGCTCTATGGGAAGTATCTGCTGGCTTGTGTTTACTTAGCCCTCTAATATAGAGAGAAATGCTGAGAGCTGGAAAGACATAAGATAAGGATGGAATAATAAGGCTTTGTGAAATTTGTAAACTGATTATTGGAATGAAATTTGCTTTTTAAACATTGGATGACCTTTGATATTCCATGCACTAGAGCTACCTTATCATTATATTTTAACTGCAGCTCAGCTGTAAGAATTAGGGAGGTTCTTGGATAGGTCTTTGTTGTTCTCCCACCCATATTTGACATTCCAATGCATACTGCTGCTAGAGTAATTTTCCCCTTCGAACTCCACTTTCATTCACTACCTCCTTGAAAACATATAACGATCTGTGGTGCTCATTAAATTGAATTTCCAAATATCAGCCTAACATATTACAACATGCATTAATTTCCCCCTCTTATTCCATGGATCCCATCTCCCACTGTGGACCCTGTGCTTTGCTTGAGCTAAGAGCCAGCTGCACCCCACGTGGAGAAGTCGGGCATTGCCTCTTGGCCTTTGCATGATTCTGCACACCTTCCAGCTTCCATTTTAAAAGCCATTCTTTTTTTTTTTTTTTAATAAAAGTCATTCTTCACTTCTTCAGAATCTGACTTAACACTGATTTCTTTTAAGAACTTAGCCCTACTCTGCCACATTCTTTTCCTTTTAAAATACCCCATGATTTTCTTCTCTTTCTCCCTGAGTATTTACTAAAATATATATCTTCATTATCTTACTCTCCTAAAATAAATTGTAATGTCTGTAGGGCTCTTGCATTGATTCTTAACATGCACAATCTTCTCTACCCCTGCCCTAGCCCTGTCCCTGGAACCCAGCATAGTGGCATGCAAATCACAGCCTGACTGACAGACAGGAGGGTCCATGCTGCATCATTTCAATATTCCCACTTCCTCTGAGTATATTTTCTATCTGTTTCTCGTGGTTTTATCTATTTAATGTTTTGTTGTGCTCTCTCGAGGCCCTAACACATTGCTGGAAATGAGACACGGATATGAAATCATTATAATACGGGCGCTTAGGCATTTTGCTGCAGGATTTTTGATTTAAACAATTTTTCCTGCTAGTATGTGCTGTTTTGTTTCATCATCCATCATGTTTGATAGTAAGCCATTGTCTCTGCCTTTTACTGATTTGCACAAGAGCCAGTAAGATATTCTCAGCCCAATAGAGATATTCAGGGTCTTGAAATAAATAGGTACCATCAATATTGGTGATTGCAGACTAATTCAAATGTGTTTTCCTGCAAAATATGGCAGGCTTTGTTTGAACCTCATGTCAGATTATTCACGTTAGTGGTGATCCACGGCAGAGATGGGTTCTGGCTTCTCAAAATATCTTTTAGCTATTACCTATAAATGCTTGAAAGAATCACAAATGCAGATACCTTGTTATGCATGCTGCTTCCTGAAACTGCCTCTGAGACAACAGATGGCACAGCAAGAGCTGTACAAGTGACAGATGATAAAGTGTATCAAGCCACATAAATTAACCTCATCATGGCCACAGTATCAGATGCCACTGGGAAAAGTAGAAGGACTGAGGAGTGACTGCACTATATTACCCACAGGGATGAATTTACAATCCATCTGGGGTCTCTCATGTGACGATACAGGAACCCCAGATGGCCTGTGAATTTCGAACATTTGTGTATGCAGGGATAGTTTAATCTTTCTGGAAATTAACTGACACTTTGGTCACAAAGGATGCTTTCGCCAGCACCAAAGCCATGTTTCACTCAGCTCGGACAACCTCTGAATATCATTAGAGGAAATACCCCGGGCTTCCCATGCCCGTGCACCATGACGGCTTTCAGGCCGAAAGAATGAGTCAGGGGCCTGTTTCCTGGATGTGCTTCAGCCCAGAGCTAATGAAGCCTTACTGTGTGTGGTGTCACTAACTCTCATAAAGATACCAAGGGACATCTCAGGGGACAGAACTGCCCACTATTGAGTTGTAAGAGTGTCCAAGCATTCAAAACCAACTTTAGAAAGTACAGAAATAATCACTGAAGGATCATATTTCTCAAGATTGTAAACTGGGGTTAAGGTCTATGCCAGTGCCACTGCTTCTAGATTGTGTATTGCTTTCTGCTGAGAGATCTAAAGAGGCACAACAGCTATAAAACCATGCTTGCAGTAGGCATATAGAACAATTTTTATACATGAACTAGCTGGATGGAAAGAAAGGGAGATAGAGAAATTAAGGAAGCCAAGGAAGCATGACAGGTAAAATGTTTACAAGAACCAGTGCAGGGCCTGGGCTTGGAAGGAGACAAGAATACAGCATGTTCACTGGGTGGTGTTGACATAGTCTGTCTCTGGGAGGAGACCTGCCAGGCGAAAGCAACACTTCAGACCCCAGCAGCCTGGCCTGAGCAAGGCCAGTACCAAGAGGGAAGCAGGAGCCTGAGCGCAGTAGGGCCACAGCCTAGATTAAGGTAGGAACCCAGTAGCCAGAGGCCAGGGCTGCCAGAGAAACCATTATCTGAAGCCAGAGTTGGCCCTGGGCCTCTAGGCCAGGGCTCAGCCTACAGGTGAAGATTCAAGCCTCCTTCTAACAGGAGCATTCCCTTCAATTCCCCTTTTTCTCCCCATAGAAATGGATGGCTACCCTTATCCTGCCATTGTAATTATCTCTATTTTTGTCTTTCTTTTCCAGCAACTGTGACTCCTTGAAGGCAGAAGCCAGTATTTGTATTCTAAGTGCCTGGCATATAGTAAACACTCAAGAAATAAACAAGGTGAAGCTAATCAAGGATTGATGCAAATCCTCAAAACCCAGATCAAACCTGCAGGGATGCCTTGGAGCTGCAGAACCACGTAAAGCCATCACCGAGGGCGGTTCTCAGCAACTACGGCCATACCTGGCCCGCTGCCTGGTTTATAAAGAAAGTTTCATGGAAACACAATCACTCTCACTTGCTTACCTATTTTGATCTGTGGAGTCAGTAGTTAGGGCAGGGCCTACATGGCCCACAAAGCCCAAAACATTGACCATGTGGCCCTTTACAGGACAAACTTTACTGACTCCCAACCTAGGAAGTGATGCCACTGCCTGGGCTGCCACTGAGGTTCTGATTCAGGAGTGGGGTGCAGACGTGTATATTTTGTTGTGCATGTGTGTGAGTGTGTGTGAGAGTGTGTGTGTGTGTATGTGTGTGTGTGTTTTCAGGTGAATGTATTTTTGAAAGCTCCACAAAAAAAAGTCTGATATACAGAATTCACAGAAGAGAACCATCCAATGCCAGCTTGGAACAATCCTACTTTAAGTAAAAGTTGGAAATTTAAATAACGTGGTATCATTTGGGGGACACTAAAGGACCTCCTATTGACGTGGCAACTGTCTCTAACATTTCCAACATAAATTATTCCATGTTAAAAGTCAAATGTTTTATATCTTGGAGATAATATACATAACTTTATTTATATTTAGTGGAAAATACCTTTTAAAAGATAAACTTCAGTCACTCATAGGGCCAAGGGAGACTATCGGGTATACTGGTAAGTGATTACAGGGAGTGGATTAAGAAAGCAATGAATCACAGTGTGTTCCTGGAGGGCTCCTCAGCCACTGTGAACTGCACGGGGCTCCTGATGGCGCAGCAGGTGGAAAAAGGAAAAGTGACTGGAAAGATAATTCTGTAACACCATGGATTGCCCAGGGTCATCCTATGATTTTAAGAAATTGGTGGATTGTTGTTAATTTTTTGTGTCTGTTGTTACTCTAACCCACAAGAAAGTCTCCTTGCTTCTACCTCCAAAGTAAATCCTGAATCTGTCCTCTCATCTCCAACTAGATTTCGACACTAACATCCATTCGCCCATCCAGGAATAAGCCACCATCTTCTCTCCCCTGGACCATTGCACTAGCCTCCTAATTGTTCTTCTTGCTTCCACCCTTCTACACTTTCAATCCACTTCCCACTCAGAAGCCTAGGCAATCGTTCTAAACATGATTCAGGTCGTGTTACTCCTCTGTTTAAAACCTCCCTTTGCCTTCCTAATATGTTTAGCATTGACCCCAAACTCCTTATCTTAGCTTGATGTGGTTAGATGCACTAACCAAGGTCACTTAGCCGATTAGAGATGGAGTCCTAGTTAGATATTAAATGACCTACTACTTTCTGTTGCTGGACCATTGACTCGTTCCCACATCCCACCTGCACCCTATCTCTTTCTCCCCTTTCCATGCCTGTTCCTGACTCAATACAGCTCCTACTCCAGGTCCTCTGTCCCACTGAGTGAAACAGGCCATGCCCAACGGTGGTGTCATATGAGAAGGCACTGGGAAAAATGGGAAACATAAGAAGAAATAAACATTTCTTTACCATAGTAAGAGCAAAAGTTAATAGTGAAGGGTACAGAGCCCAAAACGGAGGATGATACAAACATGATTTTTGTTGAGATAAGAAAGACAGATCTTGACGTGTATACCTCCATGTTTCTCTTCTTATCTACGTATATACGTCCATTTAATAACAAATCCTGAATATCTGACAACATCGATAGATGGCTGTGATTTGGGTCACATAACTATGCAAGTCTGGCCACAATGAATCAAAGCCTGTCCCAAAGTTTGACATGAGGGAGACCAGTGGCCTATCGCATGGCCCACCACAGCACTGCTGAGCAGGAGAGGGGTGCACTGGATGAGCTCCCCCAATCAGATCCTTTTTTGACAAGTTTTGATAAATGGCAAATAGAGATAGCTTCACAGGGAAGGGGAAGATAAGCGTAGAAAGACTCTTGAAGAGAAGGTGGTACACATGACCTGTAAAAAGCAAGAATAGAGAGGCAGAGGAAGATATTAGGCACAATAATAGCAGACCTCAGAGTCTGTAAGGGATTCTCAACAATGCTCATTTCTCCAGGAGGCCCGCTTGTTACAAGGTTTTGTGTGCCTCCTCACCTCCCTGTGTGCAATGTATAAACATTGCCTTGGTGACTTGAAGTCATGTGATGACATCTGTTTTCAGAAAGATCCCAACTGAAATAGAATTTCCCAGTTTTCCTACACCCATTTCTTAGATATTTCACATGAATTTGATGAAGGCAGTCTGGCATATTTCATAAGTACTTCATATTCCTATTTCCTAGAAGAGAAAAATGGGTCAGAAAATAACTATGTAAATTTTCATATGTAAATAAATCATAAGCAAACAAAAGCATTCAAGTCCACATCTATTATATTTTGCCATGCCTCTGATGTTTACCATAATATTTTCATCTATTTTAAGTCAATAAATCCTGTTTAGATTAAACTATTAGTAGGCAAAAATCACACACAAAAAAGTGGAATAGATTAAGACTTCCAACTTAAAGTTAACTACCAGTTTTCTTACTTTATACTTTTATGTCTCACCATCTAGGGAGCCAGTTAGGTCACTCACTGAATCTGCTTGAGCTACTATAACAAAATACCAGAGACTAGATGATTTAAAAGACAGAAATTTATTTTCTCACAGCTCTGGAGGCTCGAAAACCAAGATCAAGGGTTGGTATCTGGTGAGGCACTCCCCTTGGGTTCCAGATGGCTGTCTTCTCGCTGTATCCTCACATAGCAGAGAGAGCATGCAAGATTTCTGGTGTCTCTTTGTGTAAGGACACATCTTAATGTATCCTCTGATCCCCATCCTTATATTATGATTTAATCTTGACTACTTCCTCAGAGGGCCCAACTCCAAATGCTGCCATACTAGGGGGTTACAGCTTTAACATATGAATTTGGAGGTGGGGAACACAAATATTCAGTCCATAATACTCACTGGTAAAATGGAGAGACAACAGCTTTTTTAAAAGTACTTTGTGTCTTCTACCTGTCTGGGAAAACAAAAACAATTTAAAGAAGAGAAGAACAGAGTATTGGAGTGATTTTTCAGTGGATGTTCCATCATTAGTACCTCAAAAGATAAGTAATTGATATAAACCAGAATTCCACCACTCTCCATACTCTAAATCAATTTCCACCCTGAAATCTCCTTAGCACTGAGGCAGTGAAAATTTTCCTCCTGCGCAGTAACCTTGGACTGATGTGACTGCTCTAAGAATCAGAGAATCAGATGCTTTGCTTTCATCAGACCTTTCCTGAGAGCTGCTAAGCCTGCTGCCTTCACTCAGCTGGACATTTTGCTCTATGCCAAGATTATGTCAGGCGTTTTTATGTAAATTCTGGAATTTTCAACACAGATTTCATGTGCTAAGCCTCATTTTGGCTGATGCCTACAGTTCTGGGTCTTCATGCTCACAGAGAAAATGCTGGACGCCTATTTTCTCAAACAGAGAAAGACAAAATGCTTTTGATTTCTTTGAGAACAGGACAGGATTGTCCCATTCATTTCCAAGTGCTTCTCTCCTTCTCAGTTTGGATAAGGCACATTTATCTCCTTTCCTTAATGTTTCTCATTCTCTTTCCAGGTTTGAAATACAGGCAAATGAGAGCCACTGGGAGTTTAGGTTTTTGTTTGATATAAAAAAACTGTAGCTTAAGCAGCCTCTAACTCCTTCACAGGAGACAACTGTCAATATCCATTATTTGAGCTACCAGTAAAATAACCTTAAGCCTATAACCTGAAAAAAGGCCTTGTACACCTATCCCATATGAAATTTTATAACAAATGATCACATATCATAAACCAAATTTGACCTTTGCCATTTATAGTTTTTTCTCACTTTCTTTTCTACTCTGATTTCCAAGTTCATCTGTCTACAAACCTTACTTCATTTGTAGAATAGCAGCATCTCAACATGGCCTTTTACTTGCTGTTTATTGAAAATACGTTTACCATTTTGGAAGATCTTACCATACTCTAAAATTCTGAGTCATCCATCAGCCAGACTTCTACGTCAGTCATGATAAACAGCAGCAGCTCTTTATGGTCTTTTAAGGGCTTTTAAGTTCATCAACAGGTAATTCTCATGACAATCTGGTAAGGTAGGTATCATTATCTCCAATATACCTACAAGGAAAACAAGAAACAGGTTCTGGCCAGTTAACTCTTCCCAAATCTCACAGCTGCTACGGCTCAAAGTGTAAGGTGATAACAACTTTTCTTTTCCATAACCAGGGGTCTTTTCATCAAATTACAGCTATTAATATTACCATTTAAAATTCAAAAGGAAAAGAAATCATCAATTTTTTAGAAAATAAGTAAAATAATTATTCAATAATGTGCCTAAACAAGTAACAAACATTTCGTTCCCTACAACCCACTTTAAAGAGAAAGTGTCACAAATATGCCTCTTCCTCTTATCAGGTCAGTTTGCTTGCAAGTGTCAGAGACAACCTCAGGTTATCTCCCACAGCAGCAATTTGTTTTCAGAATATTCACACATAAATAAAGCTGATCTTCGGGTCTCAGGAACAGCAAGAACTGGAGTGTGTTTCTATGACTATAGGCACCATGTCCACAGGAGCCCATGAGCCTTCACTCTGGAGAGCCTTGACTTTTCTTTGACACAGTTGCTCTCTCCTTCCTCAGCTCTCCATGTGCGTTACATGTCATATATTTGCTAGCTCATAATCTGGACTTTCCTATAAGTTGGCTGTGGACACTACCTGGGGTAGTAGGCTAATGGCCCCTCAAGACATCCACGTCCTGATCCCCAGAATCCAAGAATGCTAACCTTATAGGGCAAAAGAGATTTTGCATATGTAACTAGGTTAAGGATCCTGAGATGGGGAGATTATCTGAACCATTCAGATAATAATAAGGATCCTAAGAGTCCCTGTAAGAGGGAAGTAGAGGATCAGAGACAAAGGTGCCCTGATGTTGGAAGTGGATTTGAAGATGGAGAAAGCGACCATGAACCAAAAAATGCCAGGAGTGCAGCTCTAGAATCTGAAAACAGCAAGGACACTGATTCTCTCCTAGAGACTCTGGGAATGCACTTCCGTAAGCACCTTGTTTTTGGCCCAGTGAAACCCATTTTGGATTTCTAACCTCCAAACTGTATGAGAATAAATTTGTGTTATTTTTAGCTACTAAGATTGTTGTAATGTGTTGCAGCAACAATAGGAAATTAATATATTCAGCATAGCTTCACCTGCCTATCTTTACACAAGACAGTTTAAGCTCAATTCCCCTTGCTAATGGGCTCGGTATATTTTTTGGTTTAAATTGACAAGACAGTTTCCTACAACTAATTTAGTGTATTGCGTATGTGTGTTTGTGCACGTGTGTGTGCCAGGTACCATCACAGGTGGCTGGCCAGCCTACATATTGACCGGGCTTGGGTGGGACAGGCACACATTGTCCATCAGCCGTGACTGAGAGTTGTGTGATAGGAAACATGACTGCTGAAATAACCCCCTTTCAACAGGGGACAGGGATGGAACACATCCATGTAGAAGGGGCTGAGACAGGACCAAGCATTTCACTAGACCTAAATTCTTGTTTAAAAAAGAAACTTAGCCTTCTGTCTCCAACATTGATGTGTCAAATTGATTAGCCTTTGTTTAATTGGAAAAGAACAATGTCCACTGAGATATGATCTAGGAAGAGGCATATTTTAAAATTCCTGCTTGGTCTCTAACCTAGAGTCCCTTCCCCTTGGACAAAGTCTGAAAACTGAGCATTCCTGCGAGCCTGCATGTCTAGAATAAGAGCTCTCAGTTGTAGTTGAGGCAGCCTCACTCTGAGAGCAAGCTGCAGGTGACAGACCCCAAGTGATCAGCAGAGTTCCTCAAATAAAGCTTTGCAAGGAGCCCCTCTTCCAGCCCGAATGCCCTCATCGAGCAGAGAACACTGGAGACACCCAACATGCAGCCCCCTCCAGGGGAGCTAAACCACCTGCCGGTTCATTGATTCACTTCTCAAGGGAGAGAGCAAATTTAGCTCATGAATAAGTAATTACTGTTTTTATTTTTATTTCTCAAAATGTTTGCAGCAAAAGAAAATTTCCTTGAAAGGTCACAGAAGAGATATTTTTCTATATCAAAAAGCCTAGTTGTCAGTTTATTTCTTTCTTCCCTTTTGTATTTCTCTTTGTGGCAATATTTATCATCACTCAATTGCTTAATCTCTATGGTGGGGAAGCAAAATGTGTCAATTACGGAGGTCTCACTAATAATGTTTTTTAAAGTTATTCCTTCTATTGTTTCCACTTGAATAGCTAATAAAGGTGGTATGACTAAATGGTAACTGATGCTCACTTGCTAGTCATTATATTCTTTAAGATAGCCCCCAAAGGATAGGATAGAAAATAATTAAACTTAATGCAAATGATGTGTTTCTGCTAACTATTTTTACTATGATTTTTAAAGAAATGTATTTTAAAATCACATTTGGGTAAATTTCCATTGGGAGAATCAGGCAAACAAAAATCAGATAATTTAGAAATACACATACTTCTGGAAAAATGCCAAATTGAGCCAAGATACCAAGAATATATTTGCATATGTATAAAATTAATTTAAATATGCACATGTTCAGTATATTTATATTGTATATATCTCCGTATGGTAATGTGTGTAAAATAATCTTTCATTTAGATTTAAATTATATGCAGTTGTCTCTTGGTATCCCTGGGGAATTGGTTCCAGGACTTCCTGTGGACACCAAAATCAAGGATTCTCAAGTCCTTTATATAGAATGGGGTAGTATTTGCATATAACCTATGCATATCCTCTCCCATACGTTAAATAAATTCTAGATTACTTATAATACCTAGTACAATGTAAATGCTATGTAAATAGGTGTTTAGGGAATAATAGCAAAAAAATGTTCAGTATAGACACAGTTATTTTTCTCTTTTGAATACTTTTGATCTATGGTTAATTAAATCTATGGATGCAGAACACATGGATAGGAGGGCCGACTGTATAGACAGAAATAAATATTAAATATCATAAATACGATGGCTTGTCTGAAATTTGCTTTTCAACTATATATTTAAAAGAACATAATTTTTCATTTCGTGAAACTCAATGATAAAACTTACTTGTACTATGGTAATATAGTACAGTGGTAAACAGAAATAAAAGATAATTCACAATTTGCAACTTTTTAAATCCTTTCAAGTTTTCCCTAAGAAAGGAAATTTTTTTCTTTCTTTTTACTTCTTTTTTCTTCTTTTTTTTACTAGAGCTTCTCACTAATAGCCATTTAAGTTTCAACTCTTATCACTCTTCCCAATGACCTCTGATCAGTGCTGGCCAATGATGTTTAGAAGTAGAAAAACCCAAAATGAGCGCTGTTGGAACAAAAAGATGCAAGGGGCTGTAATAGCTAATTCTTGGATAAAAGAGAGGATAAAAGAGAGAGCCAATAAATTTGATTGCAGATTCTTCTAATATTTTGGAAGAGTGGCGTGAGAATATAAATTTAAATAATGTTTTTGGGTTTTTTACTTTTAAGTGATCAAATGATTTTTTTCTAACTTCTTAAAGAAGATTTATCTTTCTACTGTGTTCTTCTTAGTAACTTTGATTTGTATCCTCTGAATACACAGTAGCTGGCTTGAGATGACCCAGGAATATGATGTCAGCCAAGAGAAGCCAAAAATCTGCATATTGAGAATTAATTGTTCCCATAGTCACAGAATAGATATGACAGCCTAACTCATTTGTACCATATTTCACTTTCCCTGATGACATGCTTACAGATCCATATTTATAAATGAATCCTATTTATGGCAGTTGTGTCTACAACAACTTAATGTCACAAAATAACAATATGCAGCTAATATAAGCCATTACCTTCATTTCAGTTAGTGATCGATCCACTGCTTGCCCCCAAAGCAGTCACTTATTCTTTTCTAGCCATAACCCCTCAGGTGCTTTCTACCCTGTCTTTTGCATATCTCCACCTGCTAAGATTTTATTTAGAATTATTTTTTATAGTTTATATTATGAAACTAAGAGTAGGTATACTGCATATGGTTTTTCAAAATACACAACCATTCCACCCCCTCACTCACACATACACACATTCTCCCCACAACATTTCCCTGGGATCAATGCCCCTTCGTTTTGTAAGTCACTATTTTAAGGGTGGCTGCTATTAATGAACAAAACTTTTCTGACATCTGAATAAGGTATTGCATTATGCACAGATCATCTTGAAGACAGAAAGTTCCAGTGGCCTTGGGATCATAAAGTACCATTCAATATCTTCAAAATTAAGAAAAGATACTCAATAGAGAATGATTACCGAGGTGATGAATTTGAAATAAACATCCTAGAAAAAGAGGTTTCTGAACCATCTGCAGAAACTGCAGAAATGGCTCTCAAGTAGTGTTAACTCAGTTAAAGAAAAGAAGACAGAAAATTTTTATTTAAAAATACTGTAAAAACACAGTAACTAACTTGGGTAAAAAAAAAAAAAAAACTTGTTAGCACATGACATAAAACAAAGTAATCCAAATTAATATATCTCAGCACTGGCTTGGTGGTTATGGAAAAAAGGAAAACAAACGTAAATATCTTCAACAACAGAAGAAGAAAATTGATTTTTAAAAAGTCATTTAGAGTATACAGAGTACATAATAATAGGCAAGAAAATATATTCCTTACAAGTTTCATGGTGTCTTATCCCTCTGGTCCCTCAAAAGTCAAAGGGTATATTTTCTTCCTTATTAAGGTAAGTTTACTGAAAAAGATCTATCAGTGTGAAATTCTGTTGTTCTAAGTCCCTGCTATCACTATTGGAATAAATGTTTATTACATGTATTTTACATAAAAAGTCTATTGTAGGAAAAAACATATTTCTATGTGTACAAAAAGGTCCTCAGTGATTTTTATGTGGGAATAAGTTTTCAACATATCCTCTAGAAATAGAACAAATATCTTTTCAGATTCCGTCTTTATAAATGACAATCCTTAAAGAAAAGTATCTAATTATATAATATTTATGTTGTAGCCCAAGAGGAATGGTTTAATTTGACTCTGGAATCTTTAAAATTCCATTTTTAACAACCTGATAGCATTTCACTTAACTATCCTTCATTCTTCCTCATTTGTAGAATGGCTCTTTTAACTCCTAACCACCAGTGACTTTCTGTTCACTCACCACACACAATTTCCATAAGAAAAAAGACAGGCAAGCGTCTGTGCATGGCACTTCATTTTATCTCCTACAAAGTAAAAATTGTTTTCATGCAGTAAATGGCCAAAGAAAGGCACATTTATCCCAAGTTTTGCATACTGAAAATGGGAGCGTCATTAGAAAATGTCATTACAACAGAACAAATGACAGTCAGTCCTAGAAATACATTAAAGTAGATTTTCATCTGTACACCATTTAGAGAAATATTTAAATCTTACTTTTTTTTAACCACTAAATAAGGAGACCGGAGAGCTTTTATTTCAGCCTCACAATTTACAGTACTTAACAGTTGGTCTTCATCCCGGAGAGCAGAAGATCCCTTTTTGTAAACGAGAATTACTCTAAGGAAAAACAATCTTAATTTGGAGAAAACTATTGAAGGGTCTCACCCTGGGCACTTGAGAATGGAAAACAGACTTCTCAACCAGCCTTTAGGGAAGAACACAGTCTGGCAGTACTTCACCTCTTTAGTCTCCTGCTAAATGCCAACCAGGATCAGATTTCTTCACTATCAGATATTTGGAATACCAGATTTCCCACCCCCACCCCCAGGGTAGGATGTGAGAGACAGAGAACTCTCTACCTCCACAATGCTCTGCGAGGACAGTACAATCCTTGGGATGAACACTCAGCTCTGGGTGGAGAAGCAGCAGAAGATCTGAAGATGTACCGTCTGCTCAAATGTGACCAAATGATATTCTGTGGAAATGCTGCTGAAACCAAGACACAGACAAAATGAAAACATCTAGAGTGAAAGCTCAACCTGGAGAAAATGGAATGTTTTATGCAAATCTAATTTAACATGTTGTTCAGTTGTGACCCTCCCATCTGATATAATGGTTCACAGATGGGCTCCAGAGAGAATATTATCAAGCTTTTGGATGGATGACAGCCATCACTGTGACACCTCGGAGATATTGGGGATGTAAACCAGGACGAGGGCAGAGCGCCACCAGACTTGAATTGCACATGCCCATATTGTCAAGACAAAACAAGGCAACTTTCAGTTCCTAATATTTTTAATAATCCCAACATTGTGCTATACAAATAATGAGACACCTAAAGTTTTGCTAGTAAAACAATTAACAGTCTGTTCTTTCTGAATGGTTACCAGACCATTTGAGTTTTAGTTTCCTGGATCTTTCTTTCCCAATTCTTTTCAATCTCTGAAACATTATTTATTACTGATTTAGGTACAGCTTTCTTTCCACTGTCACCAATTAGTGTTGGAAAACTAGAAAATTAAGAAATATATTCAAGAAAGCCCCAGAGGCCAATCATTTATAATATATACATAAGGAAAGAGCTAGATAAGTGCCAGGCAGCAATTTCTCGGTGGTTGAAATGAGTTTTAATTGTGAGGTAGCTGAATAATTAAATACCAACAGACAGTGAGAGTAAATTGGCAACTTATAAAAAGAGCCCAAAAAGCACACGGCTAGGCAATGAAGGAAGACCCTTTAAAGGGCAGGAAATAAAAGGGAAAATCTCATGGGAAGGACTTTACCCAAAGGAGACTAAAAGAGAGAAGAAGACGTGTTAAGAAATAAGAACTAACTTTTGCCTGTCTCCAATTTTCCAGACAATGAAATATTTTCTCTGCATCAATAGTACAAGAAAGGCCCTGTAAGGGCCACTGTTGGTAAATTTCATTCTGTAACAAAAGGGAAGGGAAAATATTTCACTGAATTTTTTCTCTCTCCAATTATGTCTATCTATATTAATATATTCCTATTCCTTATGGAATATAAGCCTTGATGGTGAAGAGAATATTTTCTTTTGGTTGGTTTGATTTAGTTCAAGTTGTTCTTCTTTATTAATTTTCTTTTAGTTTAGAGTTAGCTCACTTTTGGGGACATATCTGAAACAGAAGCAGGAAAAAAAAAATCTATTTTCTTCCATAATGAAACTGGCTAAATTCATAGCTATGGGTGGACCTCTTAAGGCTGGCCTATGTTTGATGAAACTGTTTCAGTTTCATTAAGGGCCATGCCGGCATATTCATCAATGTTGTTGAAGCAGCCACCAGTATGGTTTTTTGGCTACTAAAGTATGACCAAAGCAGGCCACCTGAGTGAAGCACAGGGCAGTTACTGCTATTGCCAGCATTAACTCTTCCCCCGTCCCTACCTTCATTCCCCAACACGCACACACACTTCCCCTCACCCACACACACATACATACATGCATGCACATGCAGCATCTTTACTTCCTGAACTCTAGCTAAAATCCTAATATACTGAGTAGTCAGTGAGGACAGAATCAACTTAGATATCTTAGTAGCCCAGTCAGTCTCTTAAATAATAAATACCCCTAGAAATGGAAGCAAAACCCTCAATGCCTATTTTCCTACAGTTTCATAACATAAAGAATGATTTCCAGTGCTTCTCAGGAGACTAGTAATCACAAATTTATCCATTTTCCTCCCTACAGGTTGGTTCAAGAATAAGTAGAAAACTGATCAGTCTTACAGCAGCAAAGGGTTTGGGAAACAATCCATTTGGATCACTGAATGGAGAAATACAATCTAGAGTTCTCATTTACCCAGAGAAGCACCTGAAATAATGAGAAGTGTCTGTGTATAAGCAAGGCATATGTTGGGATGCTTGGCAGAAAATGTGGGCAATAGATATTTTAAAAAGAGACAGTATACAAGCTATAAAGAACCTAGGAAGAAGGCAACATAGGTATGGAGACCATAATATTGGTTAAAACTGAAGTCAGTAAGAAGCAAACCTCAATAAGAATAAATCGGTTCTCCACATTTGTTCAGTTCTCTGTTTTGGAAATTAGTGTGGATGACTCACTGGCAAAACACTTCCTGGAGAAGGTTATTTTGCCTGTTTGTTTGCTTCGTCTTTGCTGTCGTTTGCAGTGGTTAAATAGATAGTGGCATGAGGGTGGCTATTGTGGGAACTAAGTAACGCTATAAAGCTGATCTAGTGACCAAGATTTTTGTGCCTCCCACAAAACTTGAAAGAATTCCAAAAGGGTGTATGAATATATATATTTTTTTTATTTCAGCATATTATGGGGTACAGATGTTTAGGTTAAACGTGTTGCCCTTGGTTCCCCCCCACCAAGTCCGTGTTTCAAATATGTCCATCCTTCGGGTAGTGCGCATTGCACTCCTTGTGTATACAAATACCCGTCCCCTCCTCCCTCCTCCCCCCTCCTCCCGCCGCCCTCCCCCTTCCCCAGCATCCAATAGATGTTGTTCTGATATGTGCATTTATGTGTTGATTAGTTAATACCAATTTGATGGTGAGTACAAATGGATCCCGTTCTTCTGCTCTTGTGGTGCCCCACTTTGGATAATGGGCTCAAGTTTAATCCAGGAAAGTGTAAAAGGTGCTAGATCACTGTCATTTCTTATGATTGAGTAATATTCCATTGTAAACATATACCAAATTTTGATAATCCACTCATGAATTGACGGGCACTTGGGTTGTTTCCACATTCTTGCAATAGTGAATTGTGCTGCCATAAACATTCGGGTGCAGATGTCCTTATCATAGAATGTTTTGTGCTCTTTTGGGTAGATGCCTAATAGTGCTATTGCTGGATCGAATGGTATTTCTATTTTTAGCTCTCTGAGGTATCTCCAAATTCTTTTCCACAGAGGTTGCACTAATTTGCAGTCCCACCAGCAGTGTAGAAGTGTTCCTGTCTCTCCACATCCTCGCCAACATTTGTTGTTTTGTGTTTTTTTGATAGAAGCCAATCTCACCAGGGTTAGGTGATACCTCATTGTGTTTTTTGTTGTTTTTTTTTTTATTTTTTTTTTTATTTATTTCAGCAAATTATGGGTGCACAGATGTTTAGGTTACGTGTGTTGCCCTTGGTTCCCCCCCCACCGAAGTCCGTGTTTCAAATCCAAAACAAAATATGAATCCTATGTGATTAGCCTTTCCTTTATTATTCCAGAGGAAGAAAATAAATAAAAAGAAATATTCATAAGGTACATAGTTCTTCTTATGCAATGGTACAGCATTTAGTAATACCAACCGTTAGCATTTCTTGAACACTTTCTATGTAGCAGACACAGTTAAGCCCTTTACATGGACTATTATGCTAATATTCACAACAATCCTATGAGGAACACATACCAGTCAGAGTCTAGTCAGGAGACAGAAACCACATCAGCTATTTTAACAGGGAGGATTTAATAAGAATTGCTAACTAGGTATTAAAGAATTGAAAAGACAGAAGGGGAACGGGAGGTAGTAACTATAGAAACCAGCTACCCCTACTAAGGCTAGGGAAACAGATGGACGAGTTTGCAAATATTAAAATTTAGAGGCTTAAAGGAGGGACCTTGTGAAATTAAAACTGAGACTTATGAGGAAGGGAAACTGCTTGGCTGGTGCTAGTATTTCTGATGAGGCTGCTTGAGGCTGATGAGGCTGTTCCTTTTGGAAAAACTTTACACGTGTGTGTGTGTGTGTGTGTGCATGTAGGTATGTGTATATATATGTATGTATATATACACACAGACATGTTTTACTTCCAATCTCTCAGTCTCTCTCTAGTGCCTCCTACTAACAGATCCTAACAGAAGGCCAGATGACAAAGGAGACATGTTCCAGCCCAAACATCCCAAAGCAGAGCACAAAAGGGAGGATTTGAAGCCAAGAGACAATAGCTAGATCACAGTAAGTGTAATTAACTAAGCATATTTGACAGATGAGGAAACTGAGGTAACAGGGAAGTAAAGTGTCTTGCACAAAGTCTCCCAGCATGTAGGATGGGGAGCTAGGATTCAGACATAGGCTGTCTGACTTTAGAGTTTCTTCTCTTATCCCTGGAGCTACATTCATTATTTCCATCTTTTGGAAAGGGGGTATAGCATGACGCAGTGGAAGTAAGAGTCCACAGAAGCTAGTTTCCTGTAGCAGTTCAGCCACAAGGTGTGTGAATTTCAGTAAATCATTTCACTCTTTAGACCTCAGTAATACTCGTTACTGAAACAAGCTGATTGATTTAGGTAATACTTAAGGTTCCTTTTAGTTTAATAATCAGCAAAAATAAAACAATAACCAGATCATGAAAAGATATAATCCCTGAAGAGCCTACAAATAACTTGTGTTATGGGTTGTAGTAACTCTAGCCTACCAATATGACACAGGACAACTGCATTTGGAAATAATTTCCTGCAGTTAAGCTTTTTTACTTGTCGGTGGTGCACAAATTCTTCCTTCATTTAGTTCAGGAGAATTTAGAATGTTTAAACACAAGATAGACAAGCAATGGGTAGAAATTTTTTTTTTTTTTTTTCACATGTTATGGGGGTACAGATGATTAGGTTACGTATGATGCCCTTACCCTCCCCTCCCTCCCCCCCAAGTCCAAGCTTCAAGTGTGTCCATTCCCCCGGAGGTGCGCATCGCACTCATTGTTTGTGCATATGCCCGTCCCCTCCTCCCCCCTCCCCCCTAGAAATTTTGTATTTTCAAATAAACATATTACATTCCTACCATGCGCCATATTGCTGAAGACAGAAAAACATAGTACCTTCCTTCAATGATCTGACAATCTGATAAGCCTAGGGGAGCAAACCAATGGACAAATGTTTATAATATAATGTGATGCAAAGAGGAAGCTATGGACCACTGCCAATTATTTGTCAGGCCAAGGTTAGGGTAGGATGGCTGTGTATCAGGGAAGCCTTCTTAAAGCAGGTGATTTCTGAGTTGTGTTTAAAAAAAAAGAAAGAAAGAAAAGGAAAGAAAAAGAAAAAAGAAAAATGAATCAAGCAAAGAAATGTGGAGCAGAAAAAAATTAGGATTGGGAAGAAGCAGCATAAGGGTGTTCAAAGAAGATTAAGCTTTACTATATTACTTATACTACTACTATTATTAGAGAAGGCACATAGGAAAAGAAAACATAGTACACATGTAACCTGCAAGCAGTTCAGCATTCTTAGAGTAAAATGTCAGGCTGGGGAAGGTGGAGGGATGTCAATAAAAGGAGGTAGAGATGGAGGTAGCAACCAGGTTATAAAAAGTTTATGTTAACCTGAAGAATTTGAGCTTTCTTCCCTGAAGTGGACATATACCATGAATCACTAGTCAGCAAGAAAAAGGAACAAACCGCTTAAACATGCTACCATATGAATGAACCTCAAAAAATTATGCTAAGCGAATAAGGCCAGAGAATATTCTATGATTCCATTTATATGAAATTTCAAAAAAACCCACAAATCTATACATAGAAAGCAGATCAATGGTTGCCTGGGGTTAGGCTTCAGAGTGAGACTGACTGCAAATAGCACTGGAGACGGAAGGTAGACTATAGGCTCTGGCTATAAGGTCAGATAAATTAGGATGCACAGCATAAAACAAAAGGGTGGGTGGCCTGAAATAGGGCCAGTAGCCAGTAGCCGATGTGTCTTTATTCAAACCCAGTCTGGCTCCCTCCGTGCCTTCAGACCTCAGGCAGGATCCTGCAGGGAAGTGCGGTGGAGAACAGTGTTTTCAAAGCAAGCTTTACACTCTCTTGTGCTTCCGAAAATCAGCCAGCTGATGTAGTTGAGAAACAACTACATATAAGGAAGAGCAGAGCCTTTGGATTCAATTAATTGGTGTTCAATCTGGCATGGCCACTTCCTGGCTGCTTTCAAAAAGATGCTTAATGTCTCTGACCTCAGTTCATAAATTTATTAAAATGGCAATAATCACCCCACCCAGGTCAGGAAGTTGTGGGTAAATCATAACATAGGCAACTATGCAGCAATGTGTATATCCCATTTTAAGTTATACATTGTCTATGTGCCAGCATTATTATCTCACCTCTTGGGTTATCCTCTCAGCCACTATCTTTCCAACTGACCTTCCTATTCTCATCATTACAATTCCTTTTAAGAATGAACGTGCTCTACGGAACAATTTGTATTCTCCTCTGTCTTTCTATATTTAAGTAACTCTGTTTTATAAATACTCTTTATTTAAGAAAAATGCTCTTTTCATTCTTTGGTAAACTGAAGATGAGAAAGTGGATTAAATTTCCGAACACGGAACAGTCCCAGCACAAATTACAGATGCACAAACTATTTTCTGTTCCCTGACATACACATGGCGCTTCTGCAGCATTTATCAAGTCTTCAAGGGGATGCCAGGCCAGCTCTGAGACAACCATTATTCTCTCAAGAAAAGCTCCTGTGACCTCCACCTAGGCATTAGAAAATGTATCTATTTCTCACCTCATTCTTCAAATGAATGAGCTAGCTTTGGAACTTGCAGGTAGGAACTTAAAATGCATTCCATTAAAAAAATATTTTTTTGTAGCAGAAATTGCCTCTTTCCCTTTTGAACTGACCCACCTTGTTGGAATAAGAACACATCACAGGCACAGATTTGAAGACCAGCCATTTAAATCCAGTAGAAAATTAAGAAATGTAGGAAGCGTGGCCTTGGAGGTATAAGTCTAAAGCAAATCTGCATAAGTGCTGCATAATTGATAATGAACCACTTACTTACCAGTCTTGCAAAAAGTGCTAATGAAATGGCTACTTTCTGCTGCATTGATTATTCTGCTATTGTTAAAATGTGAGCAATTTAACTTTTAAACTTTACTCACCAATAGCACCCTTGCAGTGCCAGACAGGGGCTTGCCTAAGCGAAATGCTGAGGTTGATACTTAGTCTCTGGGACCTCCAGCAGCCGCTTTTTACGCCTGGGTTTTTGAGGGAAATTTTTGTTTGTTTGTTTGTTTGTTTTTAAATTACTCCCCATTCTTCTTCATACACGAAGATCTTCGTGTTATTTTCTTGTATCCTCATCAAAATCTGTTTTTAGGAAAAACCTGACAGATTCAATTTTACTGAGATGCTTATAATTGGTAACAGCTTCAAAATCTCATCCTTCAAGTGCATTTGTGTTTTACAAGAACCAGACTCTCAGGCCACAGCGATACTGTAGTTGTTAATAAGAGTAAACATCAGAATCACCTAATGAGTCATTTCAATGTACCTTTCAGCCTCTTACGCCAAGATTCTGATTTTAGAGGTCTGAATGTGGAAATCTATGTATGTGTGTGCATGTGCATGTGTGTGCATGCACGTGCATGTGTATGTATGTGCATGAATGTGTGCACGCATTCGCAAAGCTCCAAAAGTGATTCTGATGCAATCCCTCAGTGATAAACCACAGGCTAAAGGAATAAGGATCCAACGGTAAACTGTCAATCGTCCATCAGTTGGGGTAACTTTGGTTGGGCAGGTGATGGTCCCTTGACATTCCACTGATTATAGGATCACCCCATCTACCTGCATGTTAGAACAACTTGATAGATAATAGAAAAGACAAATAGACTAAAGATAGATAGACACACTTCCAGTTAATATTTCTCCAAGACTTCATGGCACATACATTACAAACTTCCAGAATATTGTTTAAATTCCAGTTTTAGAACCTCACTCATACTTTGCTTTAGATAGAATATTTAAAGTTAGAATCAGAAAATTTGGGCATTTTTTTTCTTTCAGCATATTACGGGGGTACACATGTTTACGTTACATATATTGCCTTTGCCCCACCCGAGTCGGAGCTTCAAGTGTGTCCATTCCCCAGACAGTGCGCACGACACCCATTAGGTGTGAATGTACCCATCGCCTCCTCCCCCTCCCACCTGCCCAACACGAAATGAATGTTACTACTGTATGTGCACTTAAGCGTTGATCAGTTAATACCAATTTGATGGTGAGTACATATGGTGCTTTTTTTTCCTTTCTTGTGATATTTCACTTAGTTGAATGGGCTCCAGCACTATCCAGGATAATATTTTTTCCTCACACTATCAATCTCATAGTTAATAATGAAACCCTAGAGACTCTTCCCAGTACAATCACAAAGAATAACCGTTTTACTTAAAACTGTTAGAGGTTTTGAAATGTAAAGTAAGATATGAAACAAGTAAGAAGTAGACAAAGTAATATTTTTTCCATAATAACTTTTCCAAAATAACAGAAGTATCCTTACTTACAGGTTTAATTGTCTTCTTATAAAATTCAATAACATCAACAGGGGAAAAATAATAATATTTTCAATACTGTGACTAAAATAAAATCTACATTTAAAATCAGAAACAAAACCAAAATCACTTTACTATTCACAAGCAGTAGAAAGTTGAAAGAAATAATATTAATAATCCTAACAATAGTACAGAGGAATCCAAATAATGGTAATACAAAACATGTAAGAATTGTATTTTGAAAACTATAGCTACTTATTAAAAGGTATAATGATAGGCTTGTATAAAAGGAAAGCAATCGTCTGAGGAAAAAATCAACTATTACAAAATTTTAAATTATTTTCAAGTTAATTTTAAAATGTATTTATACTTAATAAATTAATTTAAAAAAATCTGGCTTAGAAAAGTACCCAGACACTGTTTAGGCAACTAAAGTTGAAGAACCACTAAACAAGTTCTTAATGGTTTTCTCAATTATTATTTTATTATGATGATTATGAAGAAAATATTAAATTTATAAAGGCAAAAAATGAAAAAATAACTCAAAATACCATCCAAAGATGACCTACTATTAACATTTTTGTATATTTCCTTCTAGTCTTTTTTTTTGTGAAATAGGCACAATTTTCTATCTATTATTAGAGGATATATCTTCTAAAACTATTTTAGAAGCCTTTGCCTTGTCGTTAGATAGCTTGCAAAAAATGTAATTGAAATGGCTATGTAGTCTTCTATTATAAGATATAAGTTATCTCAATTAATCCCCACTGTGGACATTTGATTCTCAATTTTGGCTATTATAAATAATAATGTAATGGATATCTTTATATACACATCTTTAACACCTCAAAATCCTAGGAAGAGAATTCCTAAACAAGAGTGTTCGATAAGTGTTGAATGTTTATCCTCAGGCTAAAGCAGTTTTGTGACTTACTCTTTGTGGTTATGGTGTAGCAAGAGTATCTATACTTATATATATAATTGCAGTGGAAATGAGAATCTGCTGGAAGGACAAACTACAGCATTTTTAATTTCAAACAACTTGCCACAGTCTTAATTAGGGTCCTGCCAAGAATGCAAACCAAGGGAATGCCTTACCGTGGTCAGTTGTCCTGGTTTGCCTGAGAGTAAGAGGTTTCCTGGAAGGCAGGACTTTCAGTGCTAGAACCAGAAAGTCCTGGGCAAACCAGGATGGTTGGCCAGCCTAGTCGAAATCTAAACTTTGAGTTTGTGAAGTATCAACAGGAATTAGCTGGGATATGAGTATGATATGATATGATAATGGTACTTATCATTATAGTTCTCTTCAATATTTTGTCTATTGAAAGACTAGTGGGATTCAAGTATGATTACTCTAATTTTATAAATTCTAGAACTCTATAGGTGAGTTGGAAGAATTGAATTAGGAGCCTAGTATTACCAGTAGAGGGAATAACACCATTTGTCCAATTTCCAAGCCCACGTAGAATCTATCCTGCAGTAAGAATGGCTTCTGAAAAGCCAGCCTTCCTTTACTTGGCTGTATCTTGTTAGGTATAACACTGAGAAGAGCTTGTAAACTCAACTCTTCTCGTAATGGTCTGCTGGCTTTTCGAATCACTTAGAAGCTAGTTCTTCACTTCTCATCTACTCTTTATATTACTAAAAATTCATTAATGCCAGGCAATGAGGTAGAGATCTAACTTAAAAAAGAAAAAAAAAGAATTAACTAGAGGGGGATGGAATTACTTCAGAGACTCCATCTACTTCCTCTAACGCACAGTGCAATGATTTCATTTTAATTAAGTGTGATGGTCAGAAGAGGGGTAAATGTTCCCTTACATTCTGCCTAATACTCCAATACATTAAGGAAAATATTCTCTCGTTTAGAGTTAATAATGCCCAGAATGTCAAAAACAAATAGCATGATACCATTCGCTACCCTGTCTTTACCTTCATGTTTTGTGACTATTTAGATGACACAGTTGGGAAAATATATTTGATGATTAAAATGATATAAATGCATAATTATAGAGAGAATGGAAAGTCTGTATTCCATTCTAATTACCTTAAATTTCTTTAGCACTGGATCTGTCTATAACTTTCTTGCGTTTAATTTTTTGAAGCAAATCTGCACATTCAGAAGAATGTTAAAGAGTATGCAGAATGAAATCCAGTTGAGATTATCTGTTTATTGTTTCTCATTCTGTACTTGAAGAAACCTGAATATTTTACTTTGAAATTTAATCCATTCACTTAACTATTAATTGTTCACCACCTATATGGGTCTTGGGATAGAACAACAAAAAAAAGAATCTCTTCTTCAAAGAGCTTACAATTGGGGGGGGGTACAAAAATCAATAAAAAATGATAAGAGCTCCAAGGAAAAATAAATCAAGGTAAGGGATTAGTACTTGAGACATCACAGCAAAAGAAAGCTTCCCTTGGTGGTGATGCTTAAGCAAAGCTGAGTGATGTGAGGGCGTGAGCCATGCAAATATCTGCTCAAGGCCAAGGGCATAGTAAGCACAAAGGCCCTGAAGAGGGAACAAATTGTAATTAGAGTGGAATGAGAGTTAAAGCCACGCGGAGTTTAAAGGCAAGAGAAAATATCATCTAATTCATGTTGTACAAAGAAACATAACTAGTCTTTTGAGAATTGGGGTGGGAGTGGGGCAAATGGAATGTATACAAACACCCACATACCCTCCTTTGCAGTTGAGGATACCACTGATTATGGTAGTGTTGGCTGTATGACTACAAATGCAGTCTGTGCTAGGTTGCTTTGGGTTTCTAAGAGTTCTGTTTCACTAATCCTTTCACACATCTATTTATTTGCGTACTGTTTGCACAGTACAGTGCTCTGATGTTGCACACAACAAAATGCTCCCTCCATAATTACCATAAGCAAGTCTGTTTTTTGGGGTGTGTGTGTGTGTGTGTGTGCCTATTTTTGTCACTCACTACTCTTTCATAGCTTAGATTCTCCTGAATGCCATCCAGTTTTGACAAACCATAGAGCTCCGAAGAGTTGAATTTCAGTCAAGATTATTTAGGCCTAATGTGTCCAAAGATGTTTTAATTCTACCCTCACCACTGAATAATTTTGTCAGGTATATTAGTTATCTATTGCTACGTAACAATATTACCACAAATTTAGCAGCTTAAAACAATACAGTGTCTGTGGGTCATGAGTCTGTAATGAAAATGTCTTCTAAGGTTTCAGTCTCATCTGAGGCTTGACTGGAGAAGGATTGGCTTCTGAACTCGCACAGGTTTTTGGAAGTATTCAGTTTCTTTTGGTTAGTTATAGGACTGAGGGCTTCAGTTTCTTGTTGACAGCCAGAGACCACCTTTAGCTTGAAGAGGTTCTTTGTCATGTGGAGTTTCCCAGTATGGCGACTTGGCTTTTCAAAGCCAAAAAAGAAAGATCCCGCAAGATGGTTGCTACAATTGTGTGTAATATAATCAAGCAATCATGTACAACCTGTTACCTCTACTGCATTCTATTGATTAGAAGAAAGTCACAGGTCCTACCCACTCTGAAGGGCGAGGAATCACACAAGTGCAGGAACACCAGGAGTCAGGGATCATGACAGCCACTCTAAGTGTCTGTCTGCTACCTTGGGTATAGGATTCCAGGTTGAAAACAATTTTTACTTATAACTCTGTAGGTATCATTCCACACTTTTTATATCCAGAGTTACTATTGCAATTATGTTTTTCATTTTTATGTATATGCACTGTTTCATGCCCACCTCAACCCGCTTAGGAAGCTCCCAAGACGTTTTATCCCTGATATTCTGAAGTTCTGTGATGTTTCTAGATATGAGTTTTGGTTTATTTATTTATTATTCATTGTGATGGATATTTTGTGGGCTCCTTCAATCCAGGGACACATGTCTCTCTCCTCTAGAATATATTCATGTTTTGTTTCTTTGGTAAATTCCATGAACCTTTTACTGTTCTCTAATTGGCCTTTTTGTTTTGTGGATGCATTGTTTTCTCTTTGAGATTAACAGTATTTTTGAATTTTTTTTCCTAAATTCTCTATCGTATTGGCTCTTTCTGTGCTCAATTCTTTTCTTTTTTTTAATTTTTTTTATTTCAGCATATTATGGGGATACAAATGTTTAGGTTACGTATATTGCCTTTGCCCCACCCAAGTCAGAACTTCAAGCATGTCCATCCCCTATATGGTGTGCACCATACCCATTACATGTGTATATACCCATCCCCTTTTCCCCCATCCCATCTGCCCAATTCCCGATGAATGTTATTACTGTATGTGCACTTAAGTATTGATCAGTTAATACCAATTTGACGGTGAGTACATGTGGTGTTTGTTTTTCCATTCGTGGAGTACTTCACTTAGTAGAATGAGTCCCAGCTCTGTCCAGGATAACATAAGAGGTGCTATATTACCATTGTTTTTTGTGGCTGAGTAGAACTCCATGGTATACATATACCACATTTTATTAATCCACTCATGTATTGATGGGCACTGAAGAATTTATGAAGAAGACCCCAAAGACAATCACAACAACAACAAAAATAAATAAATGGAACCTGATCAAATTAAAAAACTTCTGCACAGCCAAGGAAACTATCACAAGAGCAAACAGACAGCCTACAGAATGGGAGAAGATATTCACACGTTACACATCTGATAAAGGGCTGATAACTGTAGTCTATATAGAACTCAAGAAAATCAGCAAGAAAAAAACAAAAAACCCTATCAAAAAGTGGGCAGAGGGCATGAACAGAAACTTCTCAATTCTTTTCTGTTGGTTTTCATCTCTAAGTTTTGTGTTAGAGGCTTTCCTGAAATGTGATTCTTGGCTATCTGTGCATAATCACAAGTAACACACTAAAAATATGACTGGAAGCTCTGTGTTAATGGCCAGTGCACATTGACTTTAGATTTTGGGGTAGGGTCATTGACAGTTTACTCCATTATGCCTGGTGTCACTGAATCCAGAAACTCAGCATGTAGGGATGGAGATCAAAGTCTAACTGCTTTGTGAACAACTTTCGGCCAATCCACCTGCCCTGAGGTAGCCTCATGCACTTCCCGAAATACCTGGGGTCCTCAAGTCCTCAGCTTTTCTGGAGATCTGCAGGGTTCTTTACCTTGCTTCTCAGGCTCATCACTCTCTACAGACACTTACGTTCCAGCTTCTGCTAAGGCAGTTGCCACTCCTCCATTCATTTTTCATCTTCCAAAACTGTGTTTGCTCTCTTGTGTACTGTTTCTTCTCCATTCATTTATCCTTGTGGGTTGGTATCTTGCTTTTCATAGTCCCTTACTGTCACTTTAAGAGTGAAACATAGATAAACGCACATGTTTAATTACCAAGTTTATGCATAAATCATCCCAGACAACAATCAAAATAATCCAGTGACTCAAGAGAGTACTGAGATCTTCATTATTTGATAGATCTATCAGAGAACGAGAATGCTTTTAAGGAAAGTGATGTAAGGGAGTTAGTGCTCACTTGAGAAATTGTAGGATAGAACTTCTATAGTCAATTCAAACTCTTACAGTGATATTCTGTTAATAATTGTGTCCTCTTGTGAGCAATGAAATACACTCACATTTATGTTTATCTTCTTGAAAACACCAGTATATAAATAATTTACTAAAAATTATCTACTGTGCCTTATTTGTCACTTGGATCTGAATAATGCTTGGATTATTGTAACACTCCATGGTTCTGAACAAACCATTTAACATGCTCAAATTTGAGATGTTGTAGGAGTTCCCACACTGTCTTTTCCTGCTTCAAGATTCCATGCTTAAATCACCGTGAACTACCTGAGCTTGCTAAGTAGATTATCTATTAAGCCATGCATGTCGTAGGGCCTTAAACCTTATTGCCACGTGTTAGTGGTAGATGGTCACAAGGAAACAATAAGCTGAGTTTAATATCTGCAGTTTAATATTTGCAAAAAAACAGCTCACTTATATTACAGTTGTTGTAGAAGACAACCTAAATAATGGCCCCCAAAGATGTCTACATCCTAGTCCCTGGAAACTGTGAATATGTTATCCAGTGTGACAAAAAAAAACTAAGGTTGTAGATGCAATTAAGTGTGCTAATCAGCTGACTTTAAAATAAGATTAACCTAGATACTCTGAGTGGACTCATTGTAATCAAAAGGGTCTTTAAATGGAGGAGGCAGAACCAGAGAGATGGCCTTGTGAGAAAGGCTTGACTGCCATTGTTTGTTTTGAAGATGGAAGGGGACCATGAGCCAAGGAATGAAGATAGCTTCTAGAAATTAAACAGGGAGAAAATGGATTCCCCCAGAGCCTCCAGACCAGAGTGCATCCTGCTGACACCTTGATTTTAACCGAAGAAGAGTGATTTCATATTTCTGAATTCCAACACTGTAAGATAATAATTTTGTATTGTTTCAAACCACTAAGTTTGTGGTAATTTAGTACAGTAACAATAGAAAACCAATAGCTTTTGTCAATGGGCAGGGTGTTTCAATATAAATCACATGGGGCAGGAGGAAGGAGAGCTACTCTTCTCTAACAATCGCACAGCACTGTCAATTCCACTTTTTCCACTTCACGTCCTTGCTGACTGTTTTGCTTCTGTGAGTCCCTTAGCATCTGTTGCTCTAGTGTTTGCTGATTACTTCTCTATATGTCTCATATTTATATTCACCAAGAAAGAGCATCCCCCTGGGTTGACCAGACAGCATCCCAGCTTAAGGCACTCCAATTGGACTGAAATCTTTAGGCAGACCCCCTCATGGACCACTGACCAACCTATAGATGTCCTCCCCTTGGTCAGGCAAGTCCTTGTTCAATTAGCTAGGACCTAATAGCAGAATCACATGGTTAAAGGCTTGATAAAAAGCCTACATAAAACAAAAAGGGGGTGATGTTATTGGCTGGCATCTCACATGCTGTCCCACGTGAGCACCCAAACTTACAGAGACTACAATTTTTTGTCACATGTCCACATCTAACTGCAAGGGTAGCCAGGAAATGTAACATTTCTTTTTGCCCCAAAACAGAAGAAAGTGGTATGTTCTGAACTAGATATTTCTGCCACACTTACTTGGCAAGGTGCTTCACTTCTTGTAGCCTCAACTTTGTTCTTTATAATAATAATAGTTTAGTAATAATAGTACTTACTCCACAGGGTCACCATGAGGCATACATGTACCTGGCACAGAGTAAGCTGCCTTAAAAAAGATAGCTATTATTTTTCAGTATTATTTCAAGGCGAATATACTAACACCATAAGGACAGTAGCCGAAATTTGTATATAAAGACAATAAAATTTGAATGTCAGCATGTGCCACTGCTCTAGCTATAAAGTCTAGATTTGTCATGGCTCTTACTACCCTGTCACTACTAAAACATTTATCAGATTAAAGGTTATTTGTTAGTTCATTTTTATTTTTCAAAGGAGTGAACCATTCACTTAGAAATTCTGTTATCTGGGTTACATATAAAAATACTTATAGAACAGTCCTAAAGAACTTCAAAAGCACTTGTTGAAATAATACCATGTTTTTACTATACTGCTGGAAATAAGAATCTGTGTATAGAGCCATGGAAAAGTTCCATTTTATATGGATGCTTATTTTAATATGGTAATTTGTAGTGGAACTCACAAAGTCTCTAGGTTCAAAACTTCTTATTTGTCATGTCATACTGCAATTTTTTAAGGCTGCCTCCACTTCCCTTTACAGTGTCCCTGCTGAGTTCAAGCCTGAGCACCCCACCTCCTAAGGCTGCACGGTCATTCTTGGACAATTCTGACTGTAAGAGAGTATCTCCTTAATGTTGAGCCAAAAAAATCTACAACCTGGTTTCATCTGTATGTTAGATCAAGTTGTACTCATTGTGGCTCACGTGTAATTACTCCTCTAAATGCTGTTCTTTCAAATGTTTAAAGGCTGTAGTAGTTTTTAATTAGTCTTATATCCAGGTGAAACATTACCAATTCCTTCTATATTTCTCAGATTAGGAGGTTTTGAATGCCCCTTCACCGTTGTGGTGTTTTCTGTGGACTTACTCCTGTTTGACATAAATCTCTTAAAATCCATTCCTCAGGACAGATACAACTAGCATAGAGCATTACTACATATTTCCTCTGTGTAATGCTATGCTTCAAATATTGCTGGATGTGTCCACATTAACATTTTACTTAATCGGTCACATGAGGTAATGCTAGCAGACACTCTGACTCTACTTTTTGATTTTTATCTAGGAAAAACTCAGAAGGCCAAACATTCAGAAAAAAGGAATAAATTGCAATAAGTCTATAATGTGAGAATTGTGTCTGTAATATTGTGTCTCAAAGTAGCATATTCCTGGAAAAAATAATCTAGAAAGAACATACACACAGAATTGCATTAACAAAGTTAGGAAGTATGTTTATGGGGAACCTGTAGTCTCAAGGCCCCTCAACCAAATCCAAACTTTACTGAAAGGATTTGTTCTGTAAAATTTGGATTCAGTCAAAAGGCTGCACTCAGAGGTGCAGAAGGCCATGTGGGGCCCCAAGGCCACAGGTTCCCCACCCCTTTCCACATTTCTTTTTATCAACCTGTGTATTTACGATCATACCTCACAGCAGATATGTGTCCATGGATAACTGAAAATAATCTAATTCGGATTTTCCTTACTCGTTAGGACATCTTGTATAGATGATGTCACAGCTCAAAAAGTATACCAAAGCTTTTATGTGCCTTATCTGTTATTTCTTTCTCCTTATTCATCCATAAAAGAAAACCAGTATTTTCTGATCTAAATTACCTTTACATATTTATTTGGGGTTATCATTGTATGTTGTATTATGTGGGGGTGTTAAATAAATGTATGGAAATTGTGATTTTATAAACTCATTTTAAATCTAATTCTCAGTGTTTTCTGACAGAGAAAAGAAAAACAGATAGTGATGGCAAATTTTGTTTCAAACAGATGAACTTGAATTCCTTTTAAATCAAACATGTCACAATAGACAGGAAAGATTAATTCACAGAATCCTGGAGGATTTCACATAAATAAATACTGGATGGAAACCCACTTCCTACCCCCCGAAATATGAAAGTTTATTATACTCCCCACACATTTCTTTCACATGTAGAAATTGTATGCTTCCTTCCCTCTCAAATCCAGAGAGCCACAACCAATCCACGTGCACAATATCCCTGTTTATTTATGACACTGAACAAGCTAAGCTGAAAAACACTGCACCTTTTATCCTGTGAATGACTGATCTTTGGTCTTTACCTGCCAAAAGAGTCCTTCAGCAAATTCTTCTGAAGGCATTTCCATGACCTGCTGAGCTCTCATATCATTTCTGTTTTACAAAGCTTTGCTAAACTCCTTCATTTTTAATAAAACATAACTGTTTCCACTTTGGACCACTGAAGGGCCAAGAGTTCTTCCCAGGTTCTTCTTGTTTTCACATCTGATTTCACATAAAAGTGAGACAAGTTAAATGTATGAGAGCAGTAAAAATCCATGGCACTCAGAGGAATAATGCCGCAGGCAAATTAAACTTAGAGGACAATGCTGGACATATGGTGTTTGCTAATCAGAATTATTTGGGTCAAGTAATTGGGTTGTGAATCTGATGGAAAGAATGTACATTTGTTAAGAGAGGAGCTTCATTTCTCCCATTCTTGTATCTCTATCACCTACTCTCTAGTCTTAAGCAGAACAGGCACTTGGTAAATGTTTGTGGAACTGAATTGCCTGTGTCATAAAAGTAATTACAGTGCTGAATGACAGAAACGTGCCAAGGATATGACTGAGGGGTGTCAGGGATGCCTTCAGTTGGAAACCACAAAAGACACTGGATCTCTTTTTTGAAATAATAGTTACATAATCATACAAAAATAGATTTACCATGTATTCAAAGTGCTTTAGAAGTGTTTTATAGAGAGTTCAAAAAAGGTTTTACACATAGTTTATTCAATCCTCACAAGAAGCCCCAAAGGTAAGTAGTATCATTCCCATTGTCAGACAGAAATATTGAAATTCAGGTTTACTGTCTTGCCTGTGGATACACTCCTAGAGTCATGGAGCCAGGATTAAGCAGAATTCTATCTGACTTTTGAGCTGAGAACCTTTCCACAACCCTGTGCTAACTCATTGTCGTCCTGTGGCACCATATGGCATTTCTCTTATCAGGAATTTCAATTCTTATTTCCAAAAGGACAGCATTTTCCAAGCCATGCTCCAAGTCTCTCCACCTAACTGTACAATTTGATGAATTCAAAACACTGGGCTAGGTGGTTGTGAATTACTATCGTGGAGAAATTCAGCTATTTAATTGAAATGATCTTCAGAAATGGTTCAGCAGCCACCAGTGAGAAATGAGGTGGATGGACTGCCTCAGATATAAGGAAGTATGCAATTTCTGGTTCAGAGAATGCCTTGCCTTTTATCTCTGTGTAAGCACATGTCCTTTGTCTTCCTCACTGCGCAGGTGCTGGTTAAGGGCGTAGAGCTCTTTCCTTCAGTCTAGCTATTTCTAGCAAGATACTGAAATGCTTTTCTTTCCTAAGTAAACTATTTTATTTCATATACCAACTCCATAATCAGTTCCATTTAATGCCTCTATGATTCTGTAAGAAGAGCAACAACCAAGCAAGCTATTTATTTGTAAACATATATGTATTTTTTCGAAAGTAATCATCATATTTACATATTCATTAAAATTGCCACTCTACATGAAATGGGGACAGTAGCTAATGGCATAATTTTAACTTTGTGGATGACCAGTTTTGCATAAACAAAATGAAATTATTAACATTGCATCTATATAGCAAATCTAAGGAAGAAGAATGAAACACAGGCATATTTCCTTAAAAGGTTTCTTTAAGAAAACAAATGAGTAATGTCAAAAGTAAATGTTCCAAAAATGTAAATTAAAGCAAACATTCAAATTTTAATCCTTAAAAAAAATAGGAGCTGAGTCTTAGGGAGAAAAAAGGAGAAAGTAGGTAAATCTCTAGAAAATCTAATCAATCAAAGAAGAACAAAAATGAAATTAGTAAAGGACTATAGTATATAGAGAGAATTATAAATCCTAGGAGTATACTGTGTGCAATAAAAATTTAAAAGTTAGATCAAATTTAAATTTCTAGAAAAATAGATGTGATCAATAATTCAAAAAGTAAGAGAAATGTGAAGATACAAAAAATGTTTTTGACTTCACAAAGACTCATTATAAAAATTGATTTTACTGGTAAATTTCCTCAAACTTTTAAGTAATAGCTAATTTCATCACCACATGAATTTTGGTGGAGCATATAAAAAAATGAAAATCATTCAAGCTCACTTTATTATATAAAGCCAGCATAAGGCAATGACCATAACCTAACAAAAATATCAGAAAAAAAGATATAGACCCATTTTGTATATGAAAATCGACTGAAAAATTTAAATAAATACTAACCATAAAATTTTATTATAGATTGGTGGAACATCGAGCTATGAAAAAGAAAAAAAGAAGACTTTATCATATGAATCCAAGGATCATTTAATATCAAGAAAATCTATTAATATGACATTTTAAATCAATCAGCTAAATAAGAAAAATTATATAATCTCAATAGATGAGGAAAAATAATGGATAAGATGCAAAATTCATTCTTCACCAATTAAAAAATAGCCTCTTTAAAAACTCTTAGCAGGAGAATAACTTTTCATTATTTTTTATTTACCACAGACTCACTATAAAAATTTAATAGCACAGAAATCTGTATATCAAAAAGTGGAAGTCCCCACACCTGCCTCCCTCATTTGCCACTTCCCAAAAGGTGAGTACCAGACTGGAGTATATCCTCCCAGAACCCTAATGAACACGAAAGTGTGCTAATGTGCAGTACCCGTACAGTGTGTCTATAATATGACTCAATCTGGTAAGTGCTAATGTGTAATACATATACGTATACTATGACTCAATTTGTGAATGAAACTTTATATACACATAGTCACAGAGAAACAATGCTGTAAAATAATACACCAAATACATTACAAATAATGCCACAGTGTAGAAATGTCCTTGTACACTAATGAAAATAAGGGGAATTGCTGATTTGAAGGGTAAACGTAATTTAGGTGTTAAATGTTTATAACTATTATTCAATTGCCTTTCAAAAGGTAAAATTGTGTGAATTTCAATTTTTCACATGCAGTGTTGGTTAGCTTCAGTTTTAGGAGTCAGGAAATCATGGTGTTTCAGAGTACAGCTATAGATAAACTGCCTGGATTCAAATCCAGCCTCCACAACTGGTAAACTGTGTGACCTTGAGCAAATCACTTTACCTCTGTGTGCAACAATTCCTCATCTGTTATGATGATTAAGAGATTATTCATAAAATGTCCTTTTCAATGTGCTTTAAATTACATTACTTTGTGTGAGAGTGTCTATCTACCCGTCTATCTATATATATATAGGATGTTAACTTTTTGCCTTCTCTGTATGCTCTATTTTTAAATTTCTGTCTTGAATTTGCAATTTATCTTCATTTTCAGATCATTTCTCTAATACCAATTTTAACATTTTTTATAGTTAAAGATCTGTTTTTGCATACCTTGCTTCTGGATTTCATATCTTTCTTGAGAAAACCTTAGCATGTCCTAAATAATATGTATAAGTAAACCTCTCATATTGTATTCTAATTCTTTCATAATTTAGTTTGTTATGTTTAGGTCTTAAATTCATTTGTTATTTTGTGTGTATGATATGAGGTAAAAATTTCAATTTTATTTTAGATTGTTAATTATTTCAACACTTTTCATTTGGTAGTCTACATTTTCCCACTGATACGGACAGCTAACATTGCTATATATATTGTATTTAATATATATATGAATTTTTACAAACACTCACACACATATATATTTCTAGATTCTGTTTTTGGTATCACTGATACATTTGTCTTTCCGTCATGACTGCTACACTTTCAAAATTACTATAGTTTATATATTTTAATTCTTCTTAGGGAAGTACCCCCTTTTGAAGAGTCTTAACTACAAATTGTACTCAAGCACTTTCTCTGTCAGATGAACTTCAGAAACAGCTTATCAGATTACATAAAAGTCCTCCTGGGAGTTTTATTTGTAATGCATTGAACTTATATATTAATTTATGGAGAATTGATTATCTTTGCAAGTTGGAGTTCTTTCAACTAGAAATTAGTATGTTGTTACATTAATTAAAACTTTTCTTTAGTGCTCTGCACTAAAGTTTTGTGATCTTCATATATATAATGCACATTTCTTATTAAGGTTATTTATAGTTAATATGTTTTCTTGCCGTCATTAATGGGATCTATTTTTCATTTTCTAATTGGTCACTATTGGAAAATAGAAAAACCATTAATTTCTTTATGAGGGTAA
>NW_012149953.1:1330163-1388153 GCF_000956105.1 Propithecus coquereli
GTGTCAGCCTAGTTCACAGCAACCTCAAACTCCTGGGCTCAAGCAATCCTACTGCCTCAGCCTCCCGAGTAGCTGGGACTACAGGCTTGCGCCACTACGGCCAACTAATTTTTTCTGTTTTTAGTAGAGAATGGGGTTTTGCTCTTGCTCATGTTGGTCTTAAACTCTTGAGCTTAAGCAATCCTCTCGCCTCAGCCTCCCAGAGTGCTAGGATTACAGGCGTGAGCAACCAGGCCTGACCACATTTTCAATAATATTTAAGAAAAAAACTAGCTAACTGCTATCACCATTACTATTTAATCTTGTTCTATATGCTCTGAGAAAAACAATAAAATGTGAAATAGGAAAAAGAAGTAAAATTAGGGGGTATGGGTGGGACCACCTCCTACATGTGAGCAGGCTACTCCCTGCCTAAGGTCCAGGCCAGAGCTGAGCAGGCACTAAAATACAGCCATTGTCCTGCTCAACGCACTGTGTACTCTGGGGTGGGGCTGCATCTGTCGTGAAGAAGCACCGATTTGTTCTAATTTTCATAAAGACTCCAAGCCACCCACCCATATTGAGACATCTGCCTAGGTAAGGCAATTTTTTATTCTATTTTTGCACAACAATGTCATGTAGGCTAACACAGTACTGGAAATGAGAAAACAAATTATCATTATTTTCAGATAATATAAGAGTTCACCAAGAAAATCAAAAAGAATTAATTGAAAAAGTTTTATCATTAATAAAATAATTTTAAAAGTGATTTTATACCAAGTATACAATCATTTAGATTTATATAGAAAGACATAGATATTGCAATCAGCAAAAAGTTAAAGTATATAGTTTTTTTAAGTCATTCACAATAGCAATCAAAGCACAAAACTGCCAAGAATACATGTACTAAAGAACATGAGGGAGTTAAGTAAATTAAATTTTATGAGGCTACTGAATTATATGAAAGAGGATTTGAGTAAATAAAAATTCACAGCTTTCCTATATATCTGGGAAAAAAATAGAACATTTTAATGAGAAAAATGGATTCTCTTTCACGGAAACAAAAAACAAGCACAAAGGTCATTTTTGAAAGGCCAAGGTCAAATGCTGCTTGGCAGACAGCTCTCCATCTCCTTGCTCTCCTCTCCCAGCATCTCCCAACACTCATTGTTACACAAGGAGCTGGGGTGGGGGAGCTAGAGTTTCAGGTTAGTGCAGAGCCCTAATAGAAGAAAAATGTCAATGAGGATAATGGTTTCTGTGCTGGCTCCTTAAACTCAATTGGAGCTCTTACATCTAGAGAAAGAAGAATCAAAACTGTTTTTTCGTGGCAAACTTAGTGAAACTCTGAGCAATGAATGATGGGTCAGAAGTCAGCCTCTTTGAGTCTCTGAGCACAAGCACAGCTGCCCATTGTCATGGAGGCCGTGTGCAGGGCACAGAGGTGATAAGGAGGCACTTCTCACTGTCTTTGCATGGGGGCACACTCTGGCACCAAGGGGAGCAGAACAAGAAAGGAAGGAGGCAGATCAGAGTTTCTTGGCTTCAGCACCATTAACATTTTAGGTTGGATAGTTCTTTGTTGGTGGAGGGGATGGAGACTGTCCTGTGCACTGTAGGAAATTTAACAACATCCCTCTACCCGCTAGATGCCAGTAGCACCCCAATCCCAATAGTGACAACCAAAAATGTCTCCAAAGTTTGCCAAGTGTCCTCAGGGGAGTGAGCATGGGGGCTAAGACCCACTGATGTAGATTGATTGTTTAGGAATCAGACTGAAACTGAGAAACTGAGGCATGAACCTCTCTGGGGATTCTCAAAATTAATGAGGGAGGGGCTTTGATAAATACTAATTTTGATATATACACATTTATGCATCCATCCATATATCAGATGTATGTACCTTTTCACAATGTTAATGATGTTATTTAGTGGGTTATGAGAAATGAATAGTTTTTATTATCTTATACATTTCTTTATATTATTTCTTATCCATTTCTACATTTTTAAGCTTATAAAAATGAGCATACCCTACATGTAGTCATTCAATCATTTTTTGAGTACCTCCCATATGCCAGGTAGGCTATGGAGGACAGAAAATGGGGGCTGGGAACTCCAGGCAGGGGTGGCGTGAAGTGGTAGACAGACCATAAACAATAAACATAATAAATAATTAATTAGACAGTGTTAGAAAGTGGTTGGTAATTGCCATTAAAAAAAGAGAGTAGAATGGCAATGTCCTTAAATAAAAACACAAAAAATGTAGGGTTTATGTGGAAGCATTCTGTCTTCCTACATGACCAGTCTGTTATCTCTCCTCCATTCCTGAGAGCCACTGACCTTTCATACAAAATGACCTTTATGTGGATTAAGGCAGTTGCACTTCTTGCCGAGCCCCTGAAGGCCTCATGAGTGGAATGGAGCCTCTCATTCTATGATGATAATCGGCCTCAAACAGCTTTATCAATAGCCCTTCCAGCCCTTAGAATAGACACTGACATCTATTTTCTGAAACCGTTATCGTTCTCATGGCCATTTCATTACCTAAGGCACCGATTTGCTTGCAACTCCTGCCATGATAGCTGGAGCAAGGCTGCCTAATGCCCTTCAGGAAGGCGAGAGCACGGTTCCCCATCCTGGTTGGAGCAGTTAACAACCCCGTGAGTTGTGGATGCCAGCTGGTTGCAACTTAACTTGCTGAGAACAGGGGTTATTAAGTGACTCATTTAAACCTGAGCCAAACACCAAATAAATGGATAATGTATTCAAATGGTCTGGAGGAGAGGAGCGGATGATAAGTTTGTTTCTATCTCAGTGATTAGGTAGAGCAGTTCCTAGGTAAATAAAGCGGCTATAGTGTGTCAGGCTTCAGGAAACAACAACAACACACCTTTTTTTTTCACTGAGTATAGGAGAAGTAGCCATAATAATTCATGTAACCAAAGCCTATCACATGGAACTAGATATTCTTTTCTATGACAGTAGCAAAGTACACAGGTTTGAGGGAATTGGGGCTAAGCAAATTATTTCATGATCATACCTTTACTGACAACTGACAGAAAGTCCTCCTCAGATTCTACCCAAAGAATGTCAACTGAAAATTGGTGCCAAATGAAAAACTAAAAAACTCAACAAAACTAAACTAAAATTGAGTCTTAACTTCGTTGCTGTCCTTACTGAAATCATTTTGTTTTTCAAGTGGTTTCAAGTACATTTGCAAACCTCAGAGAGGCCAAGCCCAGGCTGTCAGTCTTTGCAAGTTTTGCAGTGGAGAGCAAGGTCCTCATAAGCATGAAGATGTCTTGTTTCTGGTAAACTCGATTTTGAAAAAAATCCACTGACTTTACTTTGAAGACTTTGCATCGGTCTCTGGAGGCAAACAGGGCAGCAGTCCAGAATTTTCTTGGCCGTCAGCACAAAGGAGGCTGCACATCAGTAACAAGGAGAAACAGCAAACTTCAGCAAAAACAAAGACCTGTCCCGGTTTTAAAAGAAAGACAGAAAGAAAGAAAAACAGGACATATGATCACCTTCGTCGGCTGCCAAGTATATGAAGTAGCTCCAAAAAGAGTGTAATGTTCCATTGTAAATGAGAAACTATAATTACAGCTAGAAAATCTGGAGAGATAAATTCCACAGAGCCAACAAGCGCTAATTGCAGATGGGCAGTGAGTATAGATGGCCTTTGAGAGAAGACAGGCCTGGAGTAACACCAACATGCAGGCGGTCCTGTCAGCGTCTGTCTCACACCAAACCGTTTTTTTGTGTGAGATCTGTAAGATAGGACACCATAGAGTACTGAAAGCCAGGGCTTCCCAGGAGCATGAAAGCAAGAAGAGAGCCTTTTGTGACTGTCAGATGTCTCTGAGCTGGCGTGTTCAGTTTGATATTCCTCTAATGGTTCATGTAAAGGAAGACCAAATGGCTGCTCTCTAGGTAGAGCCGCCAGGGCCTAGCACAATGGCATAGCAAGACCGTCTGGGGGTAGAACTGGGGAAAGGTGGCCTTAAGTTTGTTCTGAAGTTATGAAAAATTCATGCTTTAGACTAGAATCAGGTTACGCACAAGCTTCTCAGATATATTATCCAATCCAACAACTCAGTAATAAAAAGTCGCTCTACATTTCATATTTTTGTTGTATTTTCATTCTTATAACTCTTTTGTTGGTCTTGTTCAAAGAGATGAAATTAGCATTAGTACAGCTGGGGGGTAGGGTTGGAGACTGGTGGCTCATCTTGGGGGCTGCCAGTTTGTTCTGCTGTCAGGAAGTAGGTGGTCAAGCAGGCGCAAGGGGGTGTACTATCATTTCACAGCCTTAGGTAATATGAGATTTCAGAACCATTATTACAGCCTTTTTGTTAAGGCCCAAATATTCGATGTAAATTAAAGGCAAATTACTGTCTTTGTTCATGAAAGATAATTCATTTTACTGGATATTGAACTTGCTCTTTACCACACTCTTTATTTTCTTCTGTGGAGAAATTTAAAAAGAGAACTCTCCAATGAGACCTTTTTTTTTGCAGTTATGGCATAAGAAAACACATATGAAGTGTTATTATTATTGTTATATATTATGGGAATATTAGGGGACTCAGACCATTCTAATTTATGTTCCTAATGAAACTAACCTTTTTAGAGTTATATATGCCTAAGTGTCCTCATCTCATTATATACAAAATGATGCAAAAAGGGAACCTGGAAATCTCTGAGTACTTAAAGAAAAGTATCCGAAATCTGGAGGCACGGCTCAGAAAAGAAAACTAGGTCACCTAATCTTTGAAATGGGCAAGCTCAATCGGTCTTGGAAATAATCGATCATCTCCAGCCTCATGGCTTAAACAATCATTGATGGCACTGCTGATGGAATTAAGAGCAAGCAGGATTAAACTGCAAGAGCCACAGCTCTACCACAGACAGGCCTGTGGGGAATCTCAACAGAGAATCTGCTGTCACTTGTATCTTCAGGAAGGTTGTCTGGTATACAAGGTCAAAGCTAGTCAAGAAATAGGGGCTGTCATAGATATTGCCATTCCTCAATGCACAGAATTTTATTGCTACCTGAAAGTGATACAGCAAAGATGGAAAAGGAGAATGAAAATTAGTAAAAATCATAATCATTTCTTATTGCCTTTTCATAATCACGATTCTTAAATTATTCAAGATAAAGCATACTTTGGTTCAGGGGGAAAATGGCTTTTTTCATCCTGTAGATACTTTTTGCAAATGCCACTTGCATTGCCAGTCAAAACTGTTTGTGTTCAAACTGAAGTGACTGTACACTAAGGTTCTACTGGCCACCTGTGCTGTCGCTCTGGTCCCTGGATCCTACAGAGAGGCACAGAAGATCCCGCCAGTGGTCAAGGACACATGCCTCTCTGGGTCCATTTGCTTTAGTTTTTAAGTTTTTAGTTAGGCATTTGGTTTAGTTTAGTTTTAGTTCAGCATTAACTACAACAGGGACTAGAACAGCAGCAGCACCTGTAGGAGAAGAGATATGATTGATATTGAGTTGTCATTAAGACATCGCTGTGGAACTATCCAGAAGGCCGTTAGAACTGCAAGAGAACTTAGCCCTCCTGACTCTTCTTACCACTCCAAGTTCTCCTTCTGAGTTCCTCTCTCTGGCTTCTCATTCATGACCCACTCTGGAAATGTACAAATTCCATAACATTAATTTTCGACATTCAGTGTGAACTTCATTGCATGTCAGACCATCTAAAGCATAGCCTGTAATTGCTGATAAACTTTCTCGGTTTTGGGGTACAATTCACTTAAAAATATATATATTAAAAAGTGATTTTATTTATCTAGATTGTATCACAGCAAAGTCAATCTTTCAGAAAGATTCTCTATGTGATATATTCATCAAACAAAGGACAAACCGTCGTGTCATGAATCACCAGCAGAAAAGTTCTAGTGAATTCAAAATGACAATCTCAGTTCTTTCTTTCTTTCTCTCTCTCTCTTCCTCTCTCCCTTTCTCTCTCTTAAATATGTGTCTATATATGTATCTACTGTATATACACATATCTATTTATCTATCTCTAAAATTGATGACATACAAATTTATTTCCACAAATACTATTGTCCGCTGAAATCAACCACATGCCTTTATTCAATTTTTTAAGTACTAAATTGGGAAGAGAGATATCATTTCTTTTACGGTATGGACCTTCTTAAAATAACAAGTGAATTTAGATAATAGCACTAGGAAGTTGAAACCAGCAGATTTGTACTGGGTTTGAGTTGAACTTTTTTAGTTAAAACTATTTTCATTTTATAACAAAATTCCTTATTAGGTTGTATAGAGTGACCTGCAATTTCACTTCCTAGATGAGAGTAGCTCAACTTTTAAAATTAACTTACAAAATATGCAGCACAAAGCACTCTTTATATATAATATAAGCAAATTTGAGCTATAACAAAGGCTTCATTATGTAGGCTGATTTTAGAGGATTTTTAGCTCCAGGGGACATTAGAGATTTTGAGTACTTTTAAGCTATGTGGCATCACTGTCCTCAAATTTAATTTTCTGAGAATCATAGACCTGAAAAGAATTCACTAATTCGCTTTTTCTAATTAGACTTGGATTCTATTCCTTTGTTGTAGATATTTATATTTAATCATATGAATCGTTGATAAATATACCATTTCAAACCACTGCAGAATGAATCCTCTGCTTCTTGCTTGCTCTCCCAGAATCTTACCTGATGGTAGCATCAGTTTCCAAACACATAAGCTCATTTTAGCATTACCATATCACTGTAATATTTTCCAAGTTGCAAAGACCCCCTCTACCAAACCACACACGTTCGTATTTTTCTTTGCATTTTAGAAAATTCCAGTACAGTTGTGCACAACAGAGAGGCGAGATAAAAACCCGAAAGCTCTCCTAGTACATATCCCTCCAAGGTGTCTGAGTTCCTCTCACTTCTCCAGGACTTGATCCTGTCTCCCTGTAAATCACTCAGCCATTGAGACTTCCATCCATTCCCTTGGGTCTTTACCTCTGGCTCTGTTATGTAGTTTAACACACTTTACTCTTCAAAAACTTCCCCTGACATTCAGCCCAAATGTTCTTTAGTCTCCCTCACAATTAATACTCTCCAGGACTGACCTTTGTGGAAGTACAATAAACCATCCCTTTCTCTCCTGAGTGCTAACACTCTTTACACCCTGCGATCCCTCCCCTGGCTCTTGGATGTCAGTGAAAATATTAAAGTGCACTCAGGATACACATTTCATTGCAGCTGAGCTCTTTGATAACAACAGTTCTTAACCTTCAGAAACCAATTCGATCATTGATCCATTTGTTCAACAAATATTTTTTGAGCACCTACTGTGTACTCAGCATTGTGCTAAGCACTGAGCCTCAGGGAGCTAGACCCGCCTTCCACCCTCATTTACACATTCAAATTCCGCTATTGTGGTCTGTCCTGTAGTAACAGATGGGGCATGAATATCATTTTTTTACTTTGTTTAGAACTTGATAACATCTTCCTATAACAAGTATTGTATCTCGAATTGTGAATGAAAAGTAGGCAATTTTAACTCATTTGGTTCAGGGCTCTGGCATCTTGAATAATTTATTCCAGAAGTCACACACGCCTTCTTGTGTGACTATAAACTGTTGCATTCTTTACTACCAACAGGTGAAGACTAATTTTTTGGTGCAGCTTTCATTATGAGGGAATAGAAATTCTCAAAGTGAAAAAAAAAAAGCCTAAAAACACAGAAAATGACTCAGAATAAGAAGGCATAGTCCAGGTATTCTTAGCAATGTATTATTTCTCTCCTACTTCCAGATCTTTCGTTCCATTAGCCATTGATTCACCCTGGGAAAAGGGATTTTGATACTCATATCTAAGTATGAGCTGACCCCCCCATCTTTTTTTCAAAGTTAACCCCTTCATTTTTGTTCTTGATCCGTAAGTTCCTCTCCTCCGTGACCCTAACCCTAATTATCCTTTGTCCTGTAGTACTGACATCACTAAAAAGATGTCTCATAATATGACCAAAGCCAGTCTCATTAAGCCCTGCTCTCCCAAACTGCTGCCCCCATATGGTCCCTTAAATTTGGTGGAGCTGCCTAACCAGGTACCCAACTTAAAACTGCTGCAGTATCTTTAACTATTTCCTTTCCTCATTTCACCATGATCAAGTTGTATAGATTTTAACTGCCACATGTTTCTTAATTTGAGGCCACTGTTCAAGTTGAGGACTTAATTATACAGGTGTGGTCGGATATCAAGTAGGATTGTATACAAGCAAGGAGTTTTAACTATCATGTGAGCAAGGAAGTCATAGAAGAGTTTTGGGCATGAAAGTAAAATTATTCGAACTTACATTAATTAACTGCAATGCTGAGTATACAGACCAAGTTTTCCATAACTAGGTTCCAATTATTCCTTCAAATGTTAATAACTGTTTCTTGAAAAAAATATTTCATGGTAAAATAAACTAGGAAATGCTAGGTTAAAATGGGTTTCTTATTTTTCTTTTTTTTATTGTGCTAAAATATATATCACATAAATGCCCCATCTTGAGCATTTTAAATGTACAGTTCAATGGCTTTAGGTGCATTCACATTGTTGTACAACCATACCGCTAACATCTCCAGAATTTTTTTATCTTCCCAAACTAAATTCTATACTCATTTAACAACTGCCCGTTACCCTCTTTTCCCAACCCCTGGGAAACACCATTTTCCTTTTTAAGCCTGAATAATATTCCATTTATGTAGATGCAACATTGTGTGTATCTGTGAATCAAAGGACACTTTGCTTGTACCTTTAGGCTATTGTGAATAATGCCGCTATGAACAAGGGTGTACAAATATCTGTTTGAGTTCCTGCTTCCAATTCTTTTGTGTATATGTGCAAAAGTGGAATTTCTTGATCATATGGTAATTCTATTTTTACTTTTTTGAAGAACCACCATACTAAAAACTGGTTTCTTGATTGTAGGATCTTTTTTCTTAATTTTTTATTTAAGCATATTATGGGGGTACAAATGTTCAGGTTATGTATATTGCGTTCTCCCTGCCCAAGTCAGAGCTTCAAGCATGTCCATTCCACAGACGGCGCGCACCGCACCCATTAGGTGTGAATATATCCATCCCCTCCTCCCCCCTCCCACCTGCCTGACACCTGATGAATGTTACTACTATATGTGCACATGAGTGTTGATCAATTAATACCCACTTCATAGTTAGTACATGTGGTGCTTGTTTTTCCATTCTTGTGATACTTCACTTAGTAGAATGGGCTCCAGCTAGATCACCATTGTTTTTTGTGGCTGAGTAGAACTCCATGGTGTACATATACCACATGCTATTAATCCACTCATGTATTAATGGGCACTTGGATTGTTTCCACATCTTTGCAATTGTGAATTGTGCTGCTATAAACATTCTAGTGCAGATGTCTTTTTTATAGAATATCCTTTTTCCCTTTGTGTAGATACCTAGTAATGGGATTGCTGGATCAAATGGTTGTTCTACTTGTAGCTCTTTGAGGTATCTCCATATTACTTTCCACAGAGGCTGTACTAGTTTGCAGCCCCACCAGAAGTGTATGAGTGTTCCCATCTCTCCACATCCATACCAACATTTATTGTTTTGGGACTTTTTGATAAAGGCCATTTTCACTGGAGTTAAGTGCTATCTCGTTGTGGTTTTGATTTGCATTTCCCTAATGATTAGAGATGTTGAGTGTTTTTTCATATGTTTGTTGGTCATTTGTTTATCCTCTTTTGAAAAGTTTCTGTTAGTATCCTTTGCCCACTTTTTAATGGGGTGGTTTGATTTTTTCTTACTGATTTTCCTGAGTTCTATATAGATTCTAGTTATCAGCCCTTTATCAGATGGGTAGCATGCAAATATTTTCTCCCATTCTGCAGGTTGTCTGTTTGCTCTCATGATAGTTTCCTTAGCTGTGCAGAAGCTTTTCAATTTGATCAGGTCCCATTTATTTATTTTCATTGTTGCTGTGATTGCCTTTGGGGTCTTCTTCATAAATTCTTTCTCCAGGCCAATGTCTATAAGAGTTTTTCCAACATTTTCTTCTAGAATTCTTGCAGTTGTATGCCTTAGGTTTAACTGTGTTATCTACCATGAGTTGATTTTTGTGAGAAGTGAGAGGTAAGACTGAAACAGGATCTGCACTTGTAGGATCTTTTCATCAGCAAGCATGGTTTATGACTTCTAAGAGGGAGGATAGCCAGAGGCATTATTCCTGTAACTTCATTTGACTATAAAGCCTTTCAACTTGCAAGAAAAACTACATGGAGGTACAAGGTTGGGAAAACCAAAAATCCAATATGAACAAAATATAAAGTGAGTTGAGGTATCAGGGACTATCTTTGCCATGCAGAAACCCCATAGAAATTCCCACTGTACTTACACAGAGACTCCCTTCATTGTTTTACTTATAGACACATCCTGTGAGCAATCTGTGCATAATTTGAATTCACCCAATGCTGGGAAAAAGATTTTTGTTGACAAATTGATAATAGGTAAAGGTATTTGAAACAGAGAAAAGAGAACAAAAGGACACATAAGAAAGGGGAGAAAGAAAAGACAATAAATATCTGTAAAGCATTTCGAATGCTTTTTCTCACATTGTAAGCTATGTTTGTGCTTACAATATTTGTGCTAAGTAAAGAAAAACTGTTTAAGTAAAAATAGCTTTTTTTTTGTTTGTTTCAGAGTATTACAGGGGCACAAACATTTTGGTTACATGAATTGCTTTTGCATCATTTGACTCAAAGTTATAAGTGTGCCCCTCACCAGATAGTGTGCATTGTACCTGTTAGGTGTGAATTTACCCATGCCCTCCTCCCCTCTCCCACCTGCTTGGTTGCCACTGAGTTTTACTACCATATGTGCACATGAGTGTTGATCAATTAGTTCCAGTTTAACAGTGAGTACATGTGGTGTTGTTTTAAAACAACAGAGATGGAGGCCAGAGGACACATAGTTTAGTCTCCTGCACTTTTGATGCAGGGCAGGAAAGGGCAAGTTGCTTCCCACTCTTGAGGAAGGAGAAAAGCAAGTGGATTCAAGATCATTCCTGGTACCTCATAGTGCTTGGTAGCATTGAGACTGTTTTTGATGAATATCTTTAGTGCCTGGAAATGAAAAACACTTCATTCATGGTTCTGTAGATTTTTACTATCATGTAGGAAGATTAAAAAGGGGGAAGGAAATGTTGGAATTTTAATTAGGTACTTCATCCCCTTCAATACAGAGGGAATAAATGTTGCATCAGTAACAAGATTATGTATTTCTATTGTACTGACCTAAAAGCAACCATCTGAGTTATAATTCTTTCTGTCTTCTATGCACAAATTCACTTGCTTTAGATCATTAATCAAAACCACCTGGTAACATAAAACAAATTGGACAATTAAAGAAATGCTACAAACTCATACGCTTTAATATCAGAGCACATGCTACCTAAAGATGGCCCATCCCCTCTGCTAGTGCATTGGGGGAAATCTGCCAGCAAGAATCAAACACGATGATGGAAGTTAACAATGTTCCTTATTACCTTCCATCATCATAACTCTTCATCATACAAGAACTATTCAATTTCTACAGCAGGAAAAAAGAAACAGTGCTAGATACCAGCTTCAGAAGCTCGTATGTCCTATAAAAATGATAGTGTTAACAATATTCGCATTTTTCTGGATACATATGCACTAACCAATTTCGAAGCATATATATGTCCCTGACGCTAAGTTATCAGTAAAAGTCACTCCTATAGAACAAATATTTGGACATTCACAACTAAAACACACAGAAGATTCATATAATTTTATGTATAATTTCCCACATGTGTTATCAATTATTTGAAATATGCTTAAGAGACAACATACTGCAAATTTCACACCATGAAAACACAAATATTTTCTGAATATCTACATTTGTTTGACAAGTCATAAATCCCCTCAAGATCTGGCCAAACAATGCCACATTATCAACTGGACTGAACGGCAAGATTGACATTGTTTTCACAGAAGCAATATTCTAAGAGAGAGAAGACAAATTCAGTAAAGTGAGTTTGTACAAATCCACATGCACTAGTAGGGAGGCAAGCAAAGCCCGGGATCAGAGTACTCAAGATGGCTAGATCTGTGACATAAATTAGGAACTGGCTATCGTCTCTCTCACGTTAACTCTTATTTTTCGTAACAGCTGTGACATTAGGCTGTTGACTCTTAAGCTGCCAGACAAACTGAGGATACTTTTGTTTTAAGCCTCCACATCAAAATTCTTGTCATTTGAGAAATAATAAAAGGACTTGCAGGTTTCTCTAAGTTTCTCTTTGGTCCAAGATGCAGAATTAGAACCTTCCCAGATCAGAGCCCTACCTAGTCGTGCATAGAACACATGACATGCCTCACCACTGAGATGAGCAAAATCACCAAATTTTCTGGCTCTTTTAAACATAGTGTGTATGGAAGGTCGAGAATGTGCTAGTACTTCTCAACTGTCTTTAACAATATGTTGAAAGGTTCTAATCCACTTACTTACACAAAAAATATGTATGAAGCACCTACTATGTGTCAGGCAATAGTCTAGGTGCTAGGTTTATAGCATTGGGGGAGAAAAGGATAGACTAAAATCACACTCATAGTCTTCAAGGGCATAGGAAAGGTGTCAGGCAACGTACAAGATAAACTGCATGCACGGTATGTAAAATAGTGACAAGTGATGAAAAATAAAGTAAGGAGAAAGAACAGGGAATGTGGGAAAAGTCACCATGTTAAATAGAATAGCCAAGGACACAGCAAGTGCAAAGTCCCTGAGGCCGAAGTGCGGTGCTGTGTTCAGTTACCAGCAAGAAAGCTGGAGAGGCTGGAGCTGAATGAGGGGAGAGAAGGAGGTGAAGAAGTCAGAGATGAGGGAGTGAAAATAAGGAGCAAACCTTCTAGAGCCATGTTAGCCTCTGAGTGGCCATGCCAGCCCTGTGCACATTCACGCTCCCTGGGGTGCCACCATACAGACTTTAGAGACCTGTGGTTCTACCGGTCATTGTGACCTTGCATGCCTGTGGAAACACTTTGAAGAGCATAAAATGTAAATAACATGCCATTTCTTACTCAGAAAGAATCAAAATTTACATGCTCATCTGAAATCGCCCTTATCAAGCAGAGTACCTCAGCCCTCGGTCATATAAAGGCCACCTTGAAACAGCAGTTTTAATCATCCCTGCTCTTCGACTTAAGTCGTAATGTGATTATCACAGCTAAATCCTTCCATTGTTATTTTACCTACACATCAATACAACCAGTTTAAATTCCCACGTATCTTCTCTTGAGATTGGAAAATGGCTATTTGATGTGGAACGTCATCAACAGGTGATTAGACCAGCCAATTTGGTCAACAGAGATAAGCAATTGAAGTTGAGACTTTCGGTTAGCACAGCTGTGGAAATAGCCTGTGTAAACAAGGTCACACAAGACCCACACTCTTCTGCCAATACACATGGCCGCAGTAAATTGGTCCAAAAGCCATCTCATTCTGGCCCTTTTCCAACCCAGTGATGAATCCGTTTATCAAAATCACTGTCAGGTAAATGTTGTAAGACCTTGACCAGAGTATTCCTTAAACTATAAGAGATGGAACACTTTGTAATGTATTTTCAAATTGAAAGTCACTTATCCTCTTAGCACTCCAAGAAGGTTTATGAACCAAATGCATGCTAAGAAATATTTTGAAAAGCACCAGTTAGGGCTTAGATGGAAAGCTTCAGTGTGGTGGATTGTGGTATACTCCCAAGTCTATCTAAAATAGGTTTTCAGAATTAAAAGTTTATGGTCCTATTTACTCAAAAAAAAAAAAAAAGCAAACTAAAGTACTGGAAATGGGATGCAGTAAAACTCTAGGATTTCATCCAACGATTGCTTGGAAATGAAAATTCCCTAATGGGAATAGGTCTTTGAAATGGGACATCTGGGTTTTTTAAGTGGGTGATTAAAAGTTTGAAATCTTGCCTGGAAAATGGGACGAAAGCTCAAATTACCAAGATAGGTGAGACATTCCCTACTGCCTTTATCATAGGAATGGCAGGGGTCCAGGCTCTAACAAAGGAAGACAGAGAACGTGTTGAGCGTTAAACCGCACAAGGACAAAGGGGACTTTGGAATCTGATTTCCAGGGGATATTTGTCAGAAAACGTGCTATACTTCCCACAGCTAATGAAACATCCTGTGTAACAAATCCAGCATGGAGCAGCTAACACTCAGCCAGGTAAATCATCGTCTTCAAATGTCGTCTGTTCTTTTCCTACTCATGATCAAGACGGGCTGTCCAGGGGAATGGCTGGGCACCAGCTCAGAAAGCAAGGCACCATCTACCAGTCCACCTGGGTGACCTCCTAAAGCTTATAGATGACCCTCAGAGGCCCCAAACTCAAGCAGAGGCAGTTTCATTCTGAATATAAGCATGATTAGCTATGTTTCATTCTGAGAATAAACACTATTATAGGTTAGAATATTGAACCCAGATGACAGAGTGGTTTAATAAATGTAGATATTGGGTGGCCTTCCCAAAACAGCTTATATAGAACTTCTTCTTATATTATTCATAACTTGCTTAATTTTTCCGTGGCATTTTTCTTTAAGGATCACTGCATTAAGCATCTAGTTAGGCTGAGGGATTAGCAATAACAGAGGCAGAAGAAGGCTCAGGAAAAATTGTTACTGTAGCACCATGTCTCAGATGTGCCTCCTAGTAATGGCATTCTACTCAGCAGGTTATGCCAACCATTGGGACAGTTTACAATATCATCTGACAGTTAACATCAGTATCTTTAGGGGTTTTGCATCACAATCCTCTAGGAGGCCACGAAGAACCATAGTTCAAAGCTTGAAATATTTCACTTCTTACACAATTTTATAAAATAGTAGGGAAAGTGTAAAGTATACTATTATGGTAGAAATGTGAGCATTGTGCCATGCTAAGAAAATGTTTAGTTAGTTAGTAAGTGTAAATTAGTTTAATTTGTTACCCAAAGTAAGAATTTCCCGAGGCTAAGCACCAATGCACAACATTAGTGCTTCACAATTAGAATTCAGAAATGTTCAGCATTTGTCCTAATGTTGGAAATTGTCTCCTAGAGAAAAAAAATATTTTAAACAATGAAATCTATTTCAATCTCATAGTAAATTCAGGCAATGGTTTTTTCTTTTTACCACATACTAAATGGGATGCATGCGGCTTGAAAGAATAAATTAGAAAACAAGGTAAACTTGTTCCCAAACTTTGTCTGGTCCATTCTGCTGTTAGTAACATCGAACAAAATGCTGAAACTTTCTGGGCTTCAGTTTTTCCTTGTACAGGAATAATGATGTAGCTATCTTATTACAGTAGTGTTAAGATCTTGATTAGAAATTGTTCAATATTTTACAAAAGGTGGTTAAATGAACAACCCATATCATTAGGCCAAGGCTACAATATCCCTTCACCCATCTACCTACCTGAACCTGATTGCCTAACCCCAACTTTTGGGCCAGAAGATTTTGGAAGTAGTTAGACAAGACCAAACATCTCCTTTGTTTTCAGAACACCCTAAATATCCCACTAGCTAGGATACATCAGCTGATCTAGCACCTCATTTTTGAACTCAGACTCTGACCAGCAGCATTTACAATTTACATGGAGGACAAGACAGTAGAAAAGTGGCCAACTCATCCCCTTTCCAAATGCCCATGCCAGCTATTAACAGCTGAGGGAACACATCTGGAGTCTGCTGGCCCCACACTCTCATGGAGAAAGACACTGCCATAAGCTACCACCCCATCAGTAATCCCAGGGGACATCATGTCCTCGGGCCCTAGGTCCATCACCCTACCACCACCACCACCACCATCACCACCAGCCCATCGTTCCATCACAGTGCCCTTATGGCTCTCTCTTTAAGTTACAGAGTCTGGTGGATCTAGTGCTTCAGGTCAAGAGCAGAGAGGCTGGAAATCTTTGACTTAGGGGTATTGGCTGGACCAAGATGATATTCATTTTATGTCCTCTTTACATTAATTTTAATTCACCTCCCCTATGTCTACACTTGCCTTAAAAATAAGATAGAGCAGAAAATGAGAACTTATACTTTCAAATTGTAGTATCTTTTTGTCATATCTTAGCCACCACCTCAGATGGATAATTAAGGATAAAATGCAGAATAAAAACTGTGGACCATCAAAGAATTCCATTCCTTTGTGTATTCTGATCTTTCACTTGAATAAGTCAATATGTAGCTTTTGTATCTAGTTGTACAACTCTTGTATAATCTCTCAGATTTTGGATTTCTCCAATTTTTTTTACTTTGATTATTAAAATGATGAATTTTGTAACAGAATAAAAATAGTGCTACTTTCCCCTCTATAGAAGGTATCAAACATGATATAATTGTTTTTGTTTCTAAGAAAAGTATCCAAAACATAACTTCTCAGCAGATGCTAAAAATTAACCTAACTAGACTCTGAGTACAACATCTTGAAATAAATACTCCAATAAATATGATACATGGAAAAACTATGAAAACTCAGCAGACATAAAAATAATTTGTCTCATAAAGCTCAATGCTGAAGTATGGATTTCCTTTTGGGGTTTAAAAGACTTCAGAGTTGAAGCATGGTATAAAATACAAGGAAAGCACAAATAAACCTTTCAAGCATTTTTGTCCCCCAACATGACAGATACAACAAGTAAATGGAATAATCATGAAATATCAAAGCACAAAATGTATTTTCAACATGCACAAATAATCTAAATGAGAGTAGGGTCCCTGAGACCCTCAAGATCCTACTATTAAATTCCTGATGAACCATAACTGTAATCAACCCCCCCCCTGCCATAATTCCAAACATGACAATATAAATGCTGAAAACTTCATGTGGTGCTTCATGGAGTTTAGTTCTCAATTTAAAGCCCTTAAGGAAATTTAAAAGTGAGGCTAGAATTCCATTCTTCCTAATTCACAAATGGGTGGCTTTTGCTTTTCTCTGCTTTTATTCATGAGAAATTCTCAGAGATACCCATGGCACTGTGCTCATGTTGCCTGCAGACGGTGTAACTGAGAGAACTGTGATGTCTGTAAAAGATCCCCTGGGGAGTTCTCTCCAGAAGAGTTTGCCCAAGTTCACAAATTCTCTCTTGTACTTCTGTAAATATCAGGAAGAGGTAAACATGAAGAAAGAGAAAAAGTCACCAGCATAGCAAAAGCATGTTAATGAGAAAAAATAGACTAGAATTAAGAAGAGAGACGTTTTAGCTTAAATATCAAGGGGGAAAAAGAATCTACTGGTAATAAACCCACTGGATTGGAGTACTGAATGATTTTTAAAAGAAATAGTGATCTCAAAACCTTTTAAAACTGAATATTTCTTTTAAAAAAAGCAGAAGACCTTAAAAAAGGCCAAGATTACAATGTCTCCTATAGGAGCATACAGCTATTGATTATTTACATACTTTTATAATTTAGTATTTTCTGAGATATTTTCTGAAACTAAAAATAGCTAATATTTACATAGTTCTTACTATTTTCCAGAAACTTCTCTAAGCATGTTAGATACTTTAATTCATTTTATGCTCGCACCAACCTTATGAAGTAATTACTATTATCATCGCCATTTTATAGATGAGGAAACTGAGGCACTAAGAAACTAAGTAACTTTTTTGAAGTCACACAGTGATTGAGCAGTGGAAAGTATGGTTCCAGCACGAATGTTCTGCATCTACTCTTGTGTAGAGCTTTGCATAACAAATATCTTGATTTAAAATATCAAGTTTATGAGGTGTGTCCGGAAAGTATCTAGCCATTGTTAATATAAGGAGAACGGTTTGTGCGACATCGACGTAACCTGGCAGTCAAGGAGAGTGGACTGGAGTGCACATGCGTGAACAATGACAACATCACTGTGCTAGTCAGTGGGGCGCTAGACACAATCAAGTGAGCGTGTGTACTGTGTGGCCATCGCATTCAAAATGACTGAGCGAGTAGAGCAACGAATCTGCACCACATTTTGCGTTAAGCTTGAACATTCCTCCGCGGAAACTTTTGGATGATTCAGAAGGCTTTCAAGGAGGATGCAATGAGTGCAGCGCAAATAAAAGTGTGGCGCAAACACTTCAAAGATGGTTGAGAATCTGCTGAAAGCGATCCACATTCTGGAAGGCCTGTAATAAGCAGAACACCTGAGAATGTTGAACGTGTACGGATTAGGTTAAGAGAGGCTGGGAGAATTATGTGAGGTCCCAAGGTGCCTACTTTGAAGGGAACTGCGGTATCATTGTCCTATGTACAATGTTTCTTGTATATTCTTCCATAAATGTCTCTATTTCCCATATTACATGGCAGGATACTTTCTGGACAGACCTCACGTATAACTAATTCATCCTGCAGCAATTGTACTTATATATGGTCAAATGAGGCAAAAATTATGAAATAAGTGAGATTTGTCTACTTTGTGCCCTTCTGTGGCCTCTTCTGAGCCCATTGCCTCTGTAGGTTGCTCTTCCCACAGCCCTTGGCAACCAGGATCCGCATATTTTTTCTATTTTTCTTCACCATAACGAATCTGCTGTCAGTTGTAAAAGTGATTTAATAAACATATTCCAATGAAGGACAAGTGGCCAGCACTTCTTAATATAGAGTCTGTGAGCAATAAGTACTTATTGAATGACTATCGAATGGTAAGGCATTGCCTCTCCCCAGAGTACTGTAACTTACTGACTTTCTGGCACCAAAAGTTTTAGGACTCAGCAGCAGATGGGTTTGAAACCTCCATATCACTCCTTGTATAACTGAAATAATAACTTGAAAGTCATGTACAGTTTACACAGCTAATCTCACTTGCCAACGCTCAAATTAGTTGTAATTAAAGAGAGAGAGAGAGATGGGAAGAGGGTACGGGTGGCATTGCAGAAGATTAAAACACCGGTTAATGTTCACTATGAATAAGGGTTGGGGCATGGAGCAATTTCTGGGGCAGGGGGTGGGAAGGGTAGGAAAAGTCAGTGCTACACGTGGAATTTCAATACCGCAGCATTCCACAAAAACTGATAGCCGGCTCAGCGGGGAACATCTGCCAGTTGCTTCCGAATGAAGGAGAATCATTCTTCCAATGAGAAAATAGTGATGAAGGATTATCTTGGACTGGGAATAAAACTGAATTTTTACAGAGCCAACATCAGGCTTATTTTTAAAATATTCCCACAACATTTAGATGTGCAGTGAGAGAAACAGAAGCAGGAATGCAATTCCTCAGAATTAAAAGCATATTGGAAAAATAGTTCCATTAAATATGCACCTAATTTGAAATACAGAAGTTTTATTAGGTTGAACCATATAAAGCTGCCATTTTTGTAAATCAAAAATGGTCCAATAGAGGCAATTTTATATGGGTCAACCTAAGAAAATATAAGTGGTACTAATCAATATGTGGTTGCAAATCACAATAATACCTAATAGTTGTACCTGTGTTTGGTTTATAAAATTGTTTTCCCATGGTTACACAGGTGGCAAATGGAAAGCTTTCTAGCTGGAGAGGTGTTCTTTCATTAGGCCGTAAGTACCTTCCCTAAAGCATTTAGTCATTCAGCAAATATATCTGAACATTTACCGTGTGTCATATACGGTGCTGAAGGTCATTTTTTAATGTGGAAGAATCACCTGCTATTTCTTGCCCAACAGTTGGCCTCTGAGCAATCAAATGGGAAGCCTGGAATGTTTCCAGTGTAGATCAAAACTGCAAGGGGAGGGAAGGAGTTGGTGATTTACAAAATGACAAAAAGGAGTTGCAGGCCTCACAGTGAGTTTATCTGTTTTTTTTTTTTTTTTTCAGGGGAACAAATCTCCAGAGGAGGGCATTTTAGATACCACGGCAAGCCAGGAAAGGGAACCAGTCAGGGCAGGAACCGCTGTAAAGAAACCCAAGCAGGCCAGGGTGGCGGCTAGCGCCTGTAATCCTAGCACTCTGGGAGGCTAAGGCGGGAGGATCGCTTGAGTTCAGGAGTTCAAGAACAGCCTGAGCAAGACTGAGACCCCATTTCCACAAAAAATAGAAAAATTACTTTAGCGTGGTAGAGTACACCCATAGTCCCAGCTACTCAGGAAGCTGAGGCAGGAGGATCACTTGAGCCCAGGGGCGGGGTTGCAGTGAGCTATGATGATGCCACTGCATTTTACCCAGGGCGACAGAGAGAGACTCTGTCTCAAAAAAAAAAAAAAAAGCCCACACAGCCTGCCTGCTCTGCCCACCTGCCTGCAGTCTGTCCCTGGCAATGGGAAGGCAGAGCAGGGTAGTGGTCTGAGGCAGCACTGCCTCATCTCCTGAGCATGTGCGAGAAATGTTGATTTTCATGTCCCACCCCAGATCCACTGAATCTCAAACCCTGGGGGGAGAGCCCACTAATGTGGGTTTTAGCAAACACTCCCAGTGATGCCATCACAATAAAGACCGAGGAACAGTGCTTTAGGGAAAATGAGAGGCCATACCAGAGTTAAGAAGGTTGAGGGTATGTCGGAACGCAAAGGGTAGCAAAAGAATCCAGGCAGTCCAGAAATATAAATCCTGTTGAGTTTCACATTTTCATATGAAAACATGAAGTTGTCTCTCACTAGGCATTGAGTCAAATAGAAACACAAATAATAGCAAACACTAACACGTATTGAGGAATTACAATGCTCCAGATTATTAGTTAAGTACTTTACACGGACTTCATTAACTCTGCAAATAAACCTTAAAAAGTAGCTATTTAACAGGTAAAGAAAGCAATAAGAGAGGAAATAATGGATAGGTTAAATAACTTCCCATTTTCCATACATTTAGTAAGTCCTGGGACCTAAATTCAAAGCAAGGCAGTCTGATTCCGCTTCATTTCAGAGAACACCCTGACGCATCGTGTCTCTCATTTCCAGCATGAAAACATGCCCATTCTCCATATATTTTTCAATCAAAGTATCGTAGCTACCACAACATGGTGAGAGAAAAGAAGGATGTATACTCTCTGCTGAGTTCCCACCCAAACCAAATACTTCTTAACTTAGAGAACCGCATCCATCGGAGAACAAGGGCTGGAGCGCCACCTAGTGGCTAAATGTCCTCATTTATTTCAAATAGCCTTTCCGTTGTGCGAAGAGCACAGTACGGAAAACAGAACCTATTTCTGACAAATCGCTACAAAGCTAGCAACACCGGCTACGAGCAGAAACTTGGTTAGAAGCAAGCTCAGCGGTATTCCTCTTTGGTCGAGACCCTATCTGGTGAGCTGTACATGCAACCGCCCATTTTAGACAATCACACGAAAGAGCACACCCGGCTAGAAACCCTATTATCCCCTCAATCTCTCTATTCATTGCTTTCTGCATCTGTAAATGCGCGAGTGGCATCGGACTTCTCTGGGTCTTGCTGGAAGGAATAGCAAAGAAGGGTTATGCTTGCAAATAGGAAATGCTAATTCTGCTTAACTACAACAAACCCTAGTTAGGCTTCATTGTATGAGACAAACTTTTCATTCTCTACACACCCTTATGAGAAAAGGAGTACAAGAGGGCAGGTGAAAAAAATGGAGCACAGGAAAGTAAAGCAATTTGCCTTTGTTTGTTTAGTGACAGATAAAGACAGAATTTTTTTTTTTTTTTTAACCAGGCTTAATCTGATTCTAGATCCAGATCCATGAAGAAATGGAGCCATCGCCCCAGGCCTGCGCTCCAGAAGTCGTTCAGTATTGTCCGAGGAAAATTTCAACTTCCTGTGATTCTGTGATCTGCCCCAAACAGATGAAACTCCAATCCGCTTTTCCAAGCCACTCACAGCAGCAACATTTTCCAAAGCATAGGAAATATTCGCTATGCATTAATAGCAATGTGGTTCTGTGTTCACTCAAGCTCAGGAGACATTGGGTTAAACAAAATGAAGCCTATTTACTGAAGTTCAGGGCTTCAAATGCTATTGAGATGATGGATCTCCAAAAGAAGGGTCTGATCTACTCCGTTCCCTCAGGTATTTGGCCACAGACCCTGTCTTCCTTGTTTTGGCAGAACACCCAGTAGTTCTGGTGTTTGGTGGGACATGGGCAGGAAACCCCGACCTAGAGTGGGTGGTGTGTTTACCACCAGCCCTGCTCTCTCGTGCACACTACAATGATGTACCCACACAGCACTGAGGTCAGCACAATAACTCCAGTAACCAGCCCTTAAGATATTCAAGTCTTCCAAAATATTTTGGGGAAAGTGAAGCATTCATTGTAATTTTCCAGTATAATCACAAGTAGTTCCTTCTTGTTGGCTAGCTCCGCCAGCCCAGGGAAGTGAGATCTCTTTCAGGTCTCTCAGGCCTTCCTAGATCAGAGAGAACAGTCTCTTACGCTATCTCCTCCTCAACACATGCCTTTAAGTCTGAGTGTCGTGCCCTCTACCCCCTCCATAGTGCTGGTGGCTCCTTCCTGTCTCTGGTGTCTGATTCTTCCCTTCAGTAATGAGGGATGTGTTCTGGGGCCCAGCCAACATGGGCTCTGGGAATTCAAGCAGACACAAGATACGGTCTCTGCTCCCAATAGATTCTTATCTCTGGGATTGCTCGTATCTGCTCTGATGCCTGGCTTTATACTCTGACTCTCAGGGTTCTGCATCATCGGTGGGGTTCTCCCGCCCCTTGCAGCAGCACTCAAAGGGCCCTGCTTGGCTCTGCCTGGATTTGCCTGTGGCTTCCCAGCACACCTGCAGTTGCCACCTCTGCCCCAGCTGTTTCACTGAGCAGGGCTGGGGCTGCTGCTGGAGCTGCACTTGGTAATTTTTGCTTGTGTTTTCCACTGCACAGGCTGCTTTCTCCCAGGAACAGTAAAGACCTGCTTCTACTATTTTTCAACTGTTTGCAAAAGCAGATGAGAGAGAGAGAGAGAGAGAGAGAGAGAGAGAGAGACACCAGTCACCTGCATGCTATCAGTTCTGGAAAGCCAGGAAACAAAGGAGCTGTCACCCAGACCTCCTCGTTCCACAAGAGGACTCTGAACAGCGTCGGGGAGCAGCTGCAGCAGCAGCCTAACTGCAGCCGGAGGCGGCGCCCCACACTGCCTTTCCACGCCCAGCTCAGGCGGCCACCAGCTGGTTTGGGGGACCTACTCTGGGGACCCCTTTTCAATAGCAGAGTTTATGCTTATCTTTGCAGTTCTCCCTGCCCCCACCCAGATAGGACTTTCTTTTATCACTCTAATTTTGCAAAAATGTGCCTTTTTCAAAATCACACCCAGGAGAGAGGAAAGGAAATTCTATTCTTCCTTTCCTCCCTTCTGAGCTGCATGGTCCCCTTTTCCCTGGGCTCAGAGGCCAGATATTTAATGTAGTTGTGGGCTTGCCCAGGAACAGAACTACTGTTTATAACCTCACTTCCAGGAGAAAAGGCAATGCCTAGAGCACAGATTCGGGCACCCAGGGAAAGCAAGCCTATTCTATGATTGAAGGAATGAGTCCAAGGTCACCCTTCCTTCTGATATATAAGCTTTAGAAATGAAGCTATATGAGTTGGGGACTTCTTTTGTTTAGGCTTTGAATGAAGGTCCTCTAAACCCATTGAAAATAAATGAGCAAAATCTGTCTGAAAGTAAACCTTGTTATACAAGACTTCAAAAGTGAGATGGGGAGGAGAGGCAAACTGTGGTCCCCAGGCAGTATGTGGCAGGGGCCCCTGTCAGGGGGGGCAGAAGCTGATCTCTGGCATTCTGAACAACTCCCAGCTCCCATCTCACCCCTTCCAATGCTTGGTCCTTCCCCTGCAAGTCAGGATAAGAGGCAATACCAGCTTAGCACCTTGCTTTGAAAGGATGCTGACCCTTGCCTTAGATCATCTGGAAAGCTCAAGTCTAAATTCTAAGGAAAAATTAGATACTGAAATCTCTATTTTTTTTCTTCCTTCTAATACAGAATTTATTATATGGATGAAGATAAAACACACTTCAATGAGTATCAAAGGCTCATTGTTCTTAGGAATAAACACTAAACTCTAACATGGCCTTCAAGGCCCCACCTGACCCTGCACTTGCTACTGGACTCCCTTGCTTCATGCCAGCTACTCTGGTCCTTTTTCAGACCCTCCCAGGAGCCATGCCACTTCCTACCTCAGGGCCTTTGCACAGGTATTCCCTCTGCCTGGAATTAATGCCCACTCCGCCATCAGTGCTCAGTTTAAATGTCACTTCCTCAAGGACTTCTTCCTCCATGCTTGACCTAGGTTAGACCCCACCTCATACCCCATCATGTATTTTCATAGTCCCTTTTGTTTCCCAGCACTTTTCTAATGAAAAATAAACGATTTATTAAATAATTGGCTGATTCATGCCTCTCTCCTCCCACCCCACTAGCACAAAGAATTGTGTATAGAGGCAGCCCATTATTATTTGTAAAATGAAGGAAAGAAGGAACAACAGAGTTTAAAAACAAATTTAAAAGGAGCCTCCCTTAGGTCACAGCTTCTGTTGAGAGGTGACACTGCATGGGGTCAAAAACACAAACTCTGGAGTCAGAGTCTGGATTCTCTTCTCGGCTCTGCCACTTGACAACTGTGTGGCTTTGGGGAATTTGCATAAACTCTCTCTTTCTCATATTGCTCTTTTGTACAGATGAACTGTTTTCACTGCTATGTAAACTCCAAGCTCTGTTTTGTGTTCTTTGTATTTTATTTTGTCTCATCTTACTAAACTTTCAACCAAGTGGTAGGCTACCTGAGGATATGGTCTGCTTAGACCTAATTTTTTCTCTCACTGGGCCCGGCAGAATTCTCTGTCCATGGTTTGGAGTTGTGGGGTTTCATTTCATTTCTTTAAAACGGGTGTAGGCGAACAGTATTCGTTCAATGAGCATTCAATGCTTTGTATAAAGCTGATGTCCATGGATTATGGCTGTTTACACTGTTTTGAGATATAAGTATTATTGTCATTGCCAAAGCAGTACCTACAAAATGATCTTCACGGGGTAAGATTATGAATTTTATTGCAAAAATTTATCATGGAGTGGTCTCACTTTCCTTGGCTTCCCTGATGTTTTTTTCCCTCCCAAATTTAGGAACTGGGATCACAGAGGTCATCATTCTCAATAGGATAGTTTCCAAAGAGCTCATGTGATATAATGTGTGTGTGCATGTGTGGGTATACATATACACACATGTACATATATACACATACATGCACATACATACACATACACATATACATATACATATACATATGTAAACTCATCTTATTTTGTCCTGATATCTTAATTTACCGGAAATCATTCTTAATCTGTTGAAAGCACCACTCAGCATAGAAGGATCCAAATTCTGACATCGCAATCACTCACACTTCAGATTTCTTCCTAAATTCTAATACTCAAGTGTCTTCATGATCAATCCCATCTACCCAAAATACACGGTGTGAGGTGAAAGAAGACAGAGAGAGTGAGTGAAGCTCAGCATTGTGATATTTCCTAATCAGTTGTTTCCTGTATAATCTCGTGTAGGAAGACAGCAGCTCAGCAATGCTGAATGTTGTTCTCACCACCTATTATTGGTAATTTGTATGCTTATAAAACAGACATATATATATGAGACATAGATAAGTATAAACCAGATATATATATTTATACATATGTATAAATATATAGAACGAAATGCAACAAACCGCATAATTAGATAAGTAAAAAAGTAGCAAGACAGAATTGAAGTTGTCTCTGAGTACCCAGCCCAGCTGCTTCAAGTCAGCCACCATGGGATCAGTAAGGTATGACACCATCTTAACTTCAGCGTGGCTTCAAGGAATAAATCGACCACATGATGGTTCATGGTGATCCAAGCTCTTGGACACCCTCAGTCATAAATTTCACAAGCCTGCAACACTCCACACTTGATGCGTGTCTTTCCAGCTACCCACAGTATGAATAGTTCAAACATAATGGTGAGAACAAAGACTTGGCATAAATTTACTAATCAAAATTTTCTTAAGTCCACGTTTGGCACCTGATTCGTGTCTCCTCCTCTCCTCCAATGAATGATTCTACCTGATGTTACTACAAAATAGTATTTGTTTCTATTTACCTACTATTGATTTTAAATTATTTTGCTTACATTTCATCCACAAGTTCATGAGATAATTTACCACCTGGGATCTGCAAAGCGACTCCATTTACTATTATTATAACCATGTCATTCTTCCAAAGCTTCACTCTGGAATATTATGACAAAATACCAAGAACATAATTTTAACACACATAAAAATTATTACCGTGCAGCTGTGCAAGTATTTCTTTCCTGTACTGAGGTCCACAATCAATTCTATTTGTGCATACTGCATAAAGAGAGCAATAATTTAACACTCCTTGATTTTTTTCTTTTTCCTGAAATCTATTAAAGAGGTAGTCAAAGGCCTTAAAAATCTATGCTTTGTGCCAAATATCTGCAACAGTCCTTCTGCATAAACTTGAACAAAATAATTAAGAAGCTGTTTAAGTAACCATTTGCCACAAACCAGATTGAGGGATTTGAAATATGTGCAAATATTTTTAAATAACCCCCCAAAGGGGAAATTCGTACTAATAAGTAAGGACTGCTATAGCTCCTGCTGCCGGCTCTGCATCCTGGGAGTACATATGAGTAAATATAAACAGGTTCCAACATTTTTCATCTTCCCTAAGGTATCTGAAAGAAATACTCTGATTTTAACTGCTACAAATCTGGGGCAGAGCCTTTTCTAATAAGATTCCATAATCTTCACAGCACAATACTCTCTGTGTTAGAGCAATCCCACAACTCATAATTCCCCAGCAGTTAGTGTGCCAGGGTGAACTTCTGAGTCTCAGATAACATTAAGGCTGTGGTTTATGCCCTGATTGATAACATAGTCAATGGAGGCAACCTGTCCCAGAGAAAGGATCCAGAAAGCTTTGCATAGTGTTTACGATACAGATAACCTCCTGGCTGACATCTGTGGAGGAAAACCTTTGATGGATGAAAGAGGCTGTAAGATCCTGTGCACCCAGATAGCTCTGGTGAATTTCTCGTATATCACTCTTTAGACAATTATAGCTCTTTATTCCTTCTATTTGGTCACAAACGCTTAACTGATTTTTATAGCAATATGTTTTGCAGAGTGTATTTGATAAATATAATGAAATCATTTTATGCTAGATCCCAGGGGACAGGCCAGGGAAATGCTGTTAAAAGACAATATTTCTTTGTTATACATCATGTTAGGCCCTGTACCATTACTGGAGCCTGCATCCTGTTGGAATGTTTGAGAGCCTCCCAGAACAATAAATTCTCTAATTCTGTGCTACTCAATCTGCAGCCTGTGGCCCAGCAGCACCAGCCCGCCAGGGAGCTTGTCAGAAATGCAGAATCTCAGGTCCCTCTCCAGACCTACTGAGGCAGACTTTGAAGATTAGCAAGATTCCCAGGTGTTTTTAGGCACATTGAAGGTTGGGAAGCACTCTTCTATTCCATCTTAGGGCAAGTTGCAGCCACAAGCCCATGTGAGTAACCAATGGAAGGGAATGGGATGTGGTTACCAAGCCACATCCCTTTCCTCTAGCATCCTTTCCATGGTCATTTGGCATTGACGAGCAGACTCAGACTGGGATTGACAGGGCTCGACTGAGTCATGGATTATTTGTGATCTAGTAAACACACAGGGCTGCCATGTCCTGGAAAAAAGGAAGAAAGGAAAAGAAGGCATTTGCAGAGAATCTAATTGAAGAATGTCCATGGTTCATGGTGAAAATCCTTAAATTGACACAGAGCGGCTCGATGGGTGTGGAGTGTGCAAAGCAGACCTCTAAACCCTGAAGTCTACCAGCTTCTCAGGTACACTTTACCTATGCTTACAGCTTTAATCTACCTGATCCAATTCATCACAAATAGGCTTCATTCATCTCTTAGAGCAGTGGTCCCCAACCTTTTTGGCACCAGGGAGTTTCATGGAAGACAATTTTTCCACGGACTGGGGTGAGGGGGGAAAAAGAGGGGAGGCGGAGCTCAGGTGGTGATGGGAGCGATTAGGGAGCAGCTGTAAATACAGACGAAGCTTCACTTGTTCACCAGCTGCTCACCTCCTGCTGTGTGCGCCCCACTCTACCCTGTTCCCCAGTACCTAAGTTTCACGTAAGACAACTTTTCCACGGATGGGTGGGGGTGACAGGGGTGGGTATGTGGCAGAACTCTGCGGCCTGGTCCCTAACAGACCACGGACCAGTACCAGTCCACAGCCCAGGGGCTGGGAACTACAGTCTTAGAGAATATCCCTATTAAAATGATTGGTTATTGCATACAAAATGTTAATACGACATATTTTAAGCAAAGAAAAACAAAAAAGATGAAATATCCTGTGGATTTTGACCTTCTGATGCACCTGCGGAGTGTGTGGTTGTAGACAAAGTGAGATCAGTTACTATGTGTATCCTCTTTAGAGATTAATCATGGTTTTGAGACCTTCATAACTGATTGAACCGAATACTAAGTTTTTGAGCTACCAGAGGAACTTCCCTAGACATCTTTAAAAAATCAATAAGCAGCGTAGAGAGCATGCTGCTTGCTGCTTAGCCACCTCCCCTAAACACCACGGTAGATGTCCTGTGCGGAATGCTGGAGATCAAGCTGACTGGCATGAGGCTGGAAAGTCCCCCAGAAGAGAGTACCCTTTGCTGAGAAGGGAGTCTTTAACCTCCAAGTGGCAGGTTTCTGGAACAGAAATTACTGGATTGTTCTGTCATTGTCTAAAGGGACTATTCAATTTGACTGTTTCCTTGTAATAGCAAGAGAGGCCAAAATTTATCAGCTTTCATGTTTTACAGGAAATGAGAAATAATAGAACTGGATTATTTTATTTTTGAAGTCCTTGGGTCAATCAAGAGCAGCTCTGGGGCCCTGTCACTGTTCTGCACTCTGTCAGGCCTGCTGGCGGCTGAGCCAGATATAGCACAGTGCTTCCGTAAATGGATAGAAATGTCCGGCATGGATGATAGGGCTCAAGTCTTTTCAAAGCTATTGTATTAACATACAAAAGATCCTTCAGCCAAACTAGGTCATAGGACCACAGACAAAGACCCCAAAGGAAATTCTTACTGTTGTTTTTGTCTTTTCCTCTAACATTGTTGTGGTTGATGAGATTGGATAATGACATCTGTGATATATCTATATGGTGTTTACGCTTTACAAAGAACTCTCCCATACACTATTTTATTTAATACTCAGAACATCCTTGTGAGAAATATATTAACATCCCTGTGTTATAGATGGAGAAATTCAATTCCCAGAGCTCTGTCTGACTTCTCATGGGTGATAATGGAACAGACCCTATGTTTCCTTCATAGAGGGAGGTCAGTGCTATCCTCAAATAACGTGATACTTAATTTTCTCCGTCAGATTGGCTGCATCACGGGATGCCCACATACCTGGTTAAACATTCTGTCTGGGTGTGTCTGTGAGGGTGTTTCCAGATGAAGTTAGCATTTGAATCCATGGACTCAGTAAAGTGGATGCCCCTCCCCCACGTGGGTGGGCATCACTCCATTGAGGGCCGCAGTAGAACAGAAAGGCAAAGGAAGGTTGAATTCACTTTCTGCCAGACTGTTTCAGAGAGACTGGGATCAATCTTCTCCTGTCCTTGCCTCTCCTGGTTTTCAGGCCTTCAGACTTGAGCTAGAATCTACACCTTCAGCTCTCTGGCTCTCAAGCCTTTGAACTACACCATCAGCTTTCCTGGGTCTCCAACTTGCAGATGGCAGATTATGGGACTTCTCAACCCTCATAATTGTATAAGCCAATACCTTATAATAAATTTCTTTCTAGATGTATCATGTTGGTTCTATCTCTCTGGAGAACCCTGACTAATACAATTAAGAAGCAGATATTTTAACAGTGTCTCCCTCAGAGAAGTGAATTGTAAATAAAGATAAATTTGAGCCTTCACGCAGTTTCATTTCCTAGAATAATACCATTGTAAATACCCTGATCTTAAAATGTAACTCCTCTCTCTGCATTTTTGAGCTTTATTCATCTTTCAGATTCATGCTTATAAGGCATTCCTTCTCATTGAAACCTTCCTTTCATACCCCAGCCAGAAGAGAATACTCTTTTTTTGAACTTGAACAGTAGGTATAGGGACTGGATATGAGCTATCACATAATGCTTTATATAATGGTTAGTCATGTCCACAGCTGGCCGACCTACCTTCCAATTGTATGATAGATGTAGAAGTTGGCTCTCATTGATGAAATTAGGGGCCCTCGTATTTATGGATTGATCAAAATAGTTTAGAGTCCTGCACATCATTGCATGAAAAGAAGATAAGAATTCATTATGGCCTGTACCTTATATGCCTTGGAGACTGTGTTTGAGGCTTGACTCCTAACTGATCCTCTGTCCAGCCATTTCTTTAAGGGATTCCTGACTTCACGGTGCTGCTAGGAGGACACAGAACCCTGCCGTAGCCATGAGAAACCCCTTCATATAGGATGTGATCCGAGCTCCTAGAAGCAGAAACTTTACTGACCACTTGCCCTTTCTTAAGATGTTTTATTCACTTGGCTGCAGGGTCACCACTCATTCAAGACTGTCCTTTTACCTCGCTGGTCACTCCTCCCTCTGCTTGGCTGATTCTTCCTCATTGTCTCAACTTTCACATGTTAGAGTGACCAGGGCTCAATCCTCACAACTCTTCTGCCTTCATTCACTCCCTAGGTAATCTCATCCCATATCTTTAAATAGACATTGATATACCGATGGCCCTCCTTCCCTTCTTCTATCTGCCTTGACATCTTCTCTTGGATGTTTAAAAAATGTCTTAAACTTAGCATGTCTATTAGCAAAACTCCTCATTGTCTTTCCTATCCTCATGTCAGTACACAGCAACTCCATCCTCCCAGCTGCCAGGCCAAAAGACCTAGGAGTTATCCTTGACATTTCTCTTTCTCTCACAGTGCATATCCAATCCATCAGCAAATCCTGTTGGCTTTTACTTCAGAGTACTGCATCTCTCCTTCTTGATTGCTATCACCCTGTCATCAACTCTATCCTAGGTTATTGCAAAGCCTTCCAATTAGCCTCAACAGAATTGGTTCTCCCCACAGGAGGCAAGGTGATGCTGTTAAAAGCTAAATCCGACCTTGCCACACTCTGTTCAAAAAGCCAAAGTGCTCTTGGTAACTCAGGAAGCCCTATAATCTGACCCTCCCACCCCCCGTCCTGGTTTATCTGACCTCATCTCCCCCCATTCCCCCTTCCCATTGCACTGATCCTCTTGCACCTCTTCTGACAAGCCAAGCACACTCTCCCCTCGTAGCTGCGTGATGGCTCTTCCTCCTATGTGAAAATGTCTTCTCACAGATTTCCCCATGGCTTTCTTCCTCATTTTATGAATAAAGCGAGTCTCATATGTCACATGATTAGAGAGGCCCTCCCTAATTACCCTGTATAAAAATCACCCATCAACATTTCCCATACCCTTTCCTATTTCTCTAAAGCCTTTATCATTATCTGACATACAATAGATATACTTCCTCACTACGGTTTCTGCTTTTCCTCACGAGACTGTGAACCTTGTGGGGCTTCCCACCTGTATACCCAGAGGTTAGAAGTATGCCTGGTACATAGGAAGCACTCAATAAATGTTTACTGAATGATTGAGTAGCAGCTGCTGCATAACTTTCATTGTCGTCATCACCACCTTCATCAACATTATCTCTCAAAGCCCCACCCCAGGCCTTCCTCGAGAAGTATGTGATGGCTCAGTGCTGAGGGTGTACAAGTTGTGAGTGCATAGTGATAAACATAAGTCTCTGCTTCCTTCGAAGCCCCTATAGATTTATAACCCCATGACTGAGAGAGAGTTAGCCCAGAGTAAATTCTCTAGCAATAAAAAAAAAAAAGCTGCTTCTAATCACTTAGCAGTTATTGAGGATAATAGTGACTAAGATGATTTTTTTAAAAAAATCAAGGATAGAACAGTACACTCAATAGCACATGAAAAAGATGTTTTTCTCATTCTTTAGGTAATCTATAATAGTTACTTTTGGCCTAAAGATGGTGAAATTAAATTTTTGGCCCTAAAATATAAGTCTCCAATGTGATGATGTCTATGTTTATATTATTCTTAATTAAAAATAAAGTAAATATAAGAAATAGTTAACATCTTCCTCGTTTTGGTTCCCATTCGACTGCCTGCTGCCATATGCTCTCAGTGTCAGAGATAATGCATCCTTTTCACCATAAATCAATAATTATTGTTTTTCAGGATTTACCAGGCCAAAGTCCTTTTCTAGTCATATCATGTCATTCTCCACATTTGTTTCATTTTCCTAAAGTCCTATTAGTAAACTCTTCATCATCCCAAATAATCATAAATGATTAAGCACATAATAATTGTAAATTAAAAATTTACATATGGGATTAGCTCAATTACTCATTTTGTGAATAATTTAGGTCCCCAAAGAAACTTGCATTCCATTGCTGAGTTATTTATTCTGGAATTGTAAATACAGCAAGACTTTATTCATGTGGGCTCCACCAATTTGGAATTTTAAGAAATTCAGCAAGGTAAAGCTTAGAGGTTATCTTTGACTAATATGTTCTTCTTAATAGATTAAATAGATTAATCTTATAACTAAATATTAATGAGAAAAAATATTTGAGAATAAACAATTTTTCAGAACCCTTGGAAGTATTAGGAGCAAGGTTTTTTAATTTAATTTAAGGTAAAAAGTACTTAAGTATTCATTCAGTTACTTTGGTATCATTTAGCAAAGTATCAAACCTAATAACAAGGTCCTTTCAACTGTTATTCAATTGTTTCAATGGTTCCCTCAACTCCTTGATTTTATTATTTTAATCTCTAAGTAGTTCTACCAGGCACTAACTCTATAACTGACAGTAATTTATAATTATTATTGTTAATAGTTTAGAAGTAATAAACAATATTACCATTGTCTTATCAAAAAAACATAAACTACGTGGATTGTAAGCAACAATTATTTATTTCTCACAGTTCTGAAGGCTGGAAAGTCTAAGATCAAGATACCAGCAAATTTGGTGTCCAGCGAGGACCAACTTTCTGGTTCATAGATGGTGCCTTCTAACAATGTCCTCACATGGTGGCAGGAGCAAGGCAGCTCTCTGGGCCCTCTCTAATAATAACTCCAATCTCATTCCCAAAGTCTGCACCTCCTAATATCGCCACCTTAGAGTTTGGAGTTCCAACATATGAATTTCAGGGGGATACAAACAGTCAGATCACAGCAACAATTAAAATAAATTCTGTAATTCAACATGCTTTTTATTTTAGAATTGCTCTTTTCCATCTAGTTTGAGTTATTAATGTATTAATACATAAGAATGCCTTATGTGCACATGAAACATTTTAAGGATCACTAACACTTTTTGAATAAAATAATTTATGTGCAATTTACCTTTGAAAAAAATTTTTGTTTCCAATTTTAAATAAGCATGTTTTAGTGAATTTTCTTTGTTGTCTTTGAGACATCAAACTGTTTGCTCAGCTAAAGACTTGCAAAATTAATTTCATTTTAAACCCACAGGAAAATTGTTACATTCTAAATTTCACTACAAAAATCACTAGCATTATATAAAATGTCAATACATAGTGTTAGTTTAACAAAGAAGACTTTCAAAACTGGCAACTCATTTGGAAGACATTGCTTTAACCTTCCTGTGTTAAAAAAAATTGTAAAATATTTCCCCTTATTCATACTGAATATTTATTAGTTCACTATTTATTAGCTTGTTTGTTACTTTCACTACTTGAAACACCTCCAGGAGCCATCAGACCCACAAATCGAATAATTTAGTCACAAATCATATGAATTAAAACTATCTCAGCAGACACAACGTTGGTATGTGGAAAAAAATTATATTTTGTGCCTGATGGTCAACAAACTAGCAGTTTGCTTTTCCAGAAGGGAAGGGAGTTTCGGTGACAGGGGTCCTCTGAAACCTTCTGCGTCTGCTTCCCTGACATTCAAATTCAAATATGGCCTTGTTCGTTCTGTAGGAGCCTGAAGGCTTGAAAGTCATCCAAGAGCCAGGGACCAATCTAAAGTAGATTGGCTTATACCCAAATTTAATGAAACTTCCTTAGAGGAAACTGATTTCCCTCATTATCCTTTATGTAGATAATATGTGGAATTAATTCTCCTTCACTAAGTTATCATTACATCAAGCACACAAACACAGATATAATGTTATTAAAAGTAATGGAATGAGTTCATCCACTGTTAACTTTAATGGTTTATATCCTCTCCATTGTCCCAGAGAAATACCTCTGTCTCACTGCTTTAGCAGATTAAAGGTCAAGACTAAGGTTACCAAATTTCATGCTCACTAGAGAAGGATCTGCTCTCTCTCAGGACTTCTTCCCTGAGAGCTCCGAATGAAGCTCGGATGAGCAGACATAACTATTCTAAAAGACTTCTTTCCAGCTGTGATGGTGACAGATTCAGATATATATTTCCATACATTTATTTTGCAATGTTATTAAAAAATACAATTTTATTTTTGTAATGAAATTATGAAAAATTACACCTGAGATATTTAACTTTAACATTTGTTATGGATTTTTCCTTTCTATGTCTTGGAATTAGTGTTTCTTTTTTAATATTCAACAATCATACTTACATACTTATTAATATTCAGAGTGAGTAAAGCCTGAACAGGTAACACCTTTACATTTTAAGCATCAATCTTGTTGTTCATTTTGCTGAAGTAAAACCTAATCAACCTTTCTTTGCTGCAAAAAAAAAGCTTTTCCTAAGCATCTCTCAGCTATATAAGAAAGCGAATTACAGAACTATAAATGCAATGTAGCAAACACACCTACACACATATATATTTATACACACACACTCACATAGATAATATCAAATGTGTATTATACACATATATCTCTAAATTATACTAATAGACCACATCAGAGAAGCATGGGCTCACCTTTATTTTAATTTCATTCATTCAACAAGCATTTATTAAACTCCTACTATGTTTTAAGCACTATATTAGTACTGAGTATATAAAGACAAACAATAAAGGTTCTATGTCCTTAAGAGGTTAATGATTGAGGAGGGAAGGCAGATTTAACGTTAATATCAATAAATGTAATTGTATGAGGACTACTCAACACAAAAATTGAGTTCTTGCCATTACAGAAAACAATAAAAAGAAAAGCAAGGCTTTCAGGCAAGATGTAGTTAACAGGAACAAAATTTACTCTCCTGTTAGAAACAACTAGAACACCATACAAAACATGTAAAACCATGATTGTCAACATATAGGGAATGTAATTTCTGAGAACTATGAAAAAAGTAAGTTGAGCCCTACCTATGATTTCTCCAGTTTACTTCCTAGAAAATGTTTCCAGGTTGTGATACAGGAAGAGAAATCCAGACACAGTCCAATGAACTTCCCGATTTGAAAAGACAGAGCTGGGAATCCAGGGAAGCTAAGATTTCTGGTGTTTTCAGAGCAGAATACTGAAGGAGAGAGAGATACAGAAAGAGAATTCCACAGAAACACAGAAGGTCTCCATTGAGTATTCAGTTAAGTACCAAAGAGTCCATGTTTGTGAGAAAACTACCCAAGGCCAGGGAAGTAACCATCCAAAAGGATTAGACGTAACAGTACCCAGGGATCATACATTGTCAGGAATAAAGTCTATTTCCAATAACCAAAATGAAAAACCTCATAATGCATTGGTACCGGTTAAAGAATTAAGAGGAGTATTGCCTCAAGTGTGGGGACAAATAAACACTGCTCTGCTTCTACCGAACAAAGCTTAAAAGCAGGACCCTATTTCCAAGTAGCTTAACCACATTCAAGTACAAAGCTCAAAAATATTTTTAGAATACAACAATATCCTGCAATAAACAGAGCAAAATTTACAATGCCTGGCATCCACGGAAAATTATCAAGCATGAAAAGAAGAAAAAAATATAATTTACAATTAAAGGAAAAAAAGTCAACCAATCAAAACTAACCTGACAGAGATGGTGCTAAAATAGTTATTATAACTGGATTAGGCATATTCAAAATGTAGAGAAAAGATTGAACATTTTAAATAGAAGATATAAAAAAGACCCAATTTGAATTTCTAGAAGTGGAAATTATAATGTTTGCTTTGTAAAATACACAGGCTGAGAATAATGGCAGATGACATTTCAGAAGAAGAGATTAGTGAACCTAAAGACATAGTAATGAAAACTATAAAAGTTAAACACACAGAGAAAAAAGAACAGAGCAGTGAAATGTGAGATAGTTCTAAGTGACCAGATTATATACAGAAGCACAAATGTATAGACAGCAGCAGATCTCTTGTTGGAAACAATGAAATGGAGACAATACAGCAACATCTCTGAAGTACTAAAAGGAAAAAAAAAAAAAAAAGCCTAGAATTCGTTATCCTATAAAAACAACTTCCAAAAACAAAGATGAATTAAGAACTTTTTCAAATATGCAAAACCTGAAAGAATTCATTACCAACAAAACTAAACTACAATAAATGTTAAAGGAACTCCTTCAAGCAAAAGGAAAATAATACCACATTTTTTCTGGATCTACACAAAGAAATAAAGAGCAATGAAAATGGTAAATACATTGGTAAATATAAAGGCTTTATTATTATTAAGTCTCTTTAAAAGATAATGTGGTGATATAGCACCTCTTGTATACTCCTGGATAGAGCTGGAATGCATTCTACTAAGTGAGGTATCCCAAAAATGGAAAGACAAGCACCACACGTACTCACCATCAAACTGGTATTAACTGATCAACACATAAATGCACATATAAGAATAACATCTATTGGATGTTGGGCAGGGGGGAGAGGGGAGGGGGGAGGAGATGGGTATTTGCACACACAAAGAGTGCAATGCGCACCACCCGAAGGATGGACATATTTGAAACTCGGACTTGGGGGGGGAGGGGGAGGTAAGGGCAACATACGTAACCTAAACATCTGTACTCCCATAATATGCTGAAATAAAAAATAAATTAATTAATTTAAAAAAAGATAATGAATTGCTTAAAACAAAAATAATAACAATGCATTGTGGGATTTATAACGTATATGAGGTAAATGCATATTAATGATATAAGATGTACACGATGAACCCTAAAAAAACCACTTAAATATCAAAACAGAATTATAGTTACCAACAAAGGAGACAAAATGAAATAATAAAAAATACACAATCTTAAAGAAGCAAAAAAATGGAAAAAGTGAGCAAAAAATAAATGAGACAAATAGAAAACAAAGAACAAGAAGACATGTTTAAACCAAACCATATCAACAATTTACATTAGAAGTAAATGGTCTAAACACTTTGCTTAAAAAGTAGATATTATAAAATTGAAGAGTAAGATAACTTCATGCTTCCTACAAGAAACCCATGATAAATATAAGGACACAAAGCAGTTAAAAGTAAAAAATGGGAAAAAAAATCAAAGAAAAGTAGGAGTGGTTATATTGATAATGGACAACATAAAACAAAGAATATAACAAAGAGAGACATTTTATAATGATAAAGAGATTCATCAAGAAAACATAACAATCTATAACATTTATGCATCTAAAAACAGAGCTTCACATACATGAAGAAAATCTTAAACCACAAGGACAAATCCATAAGTATAGTCAGAGGTTTCTTCACTCCTAACTTAATAATGAGAGGAAAATATAGAAAGAAAATCTGTAAATACGTAGAACACTTGTACAATACTATCACCTAATTCGATACAATTGAAAGTTATAGAATGTGTCACCCAAAAAAACAGCATAACACACATTGTTTTTAAGTGAATCCATAACATTCACCAAGATAAACCACATTCTGGGATATACAACAAACATTAATAATTTAAAAGGATTCAAGTCATTGCAAAGTTTGTTCTCTGAGTACAACATAATTAAATTAGAACTCAATAACAGAAAACTATCTGGAAAATCTCCAAGTATTTGGAGACCATAACTTACTTCTAAAATATTTGCTTATTAGAGAGAAATCAAAAGGAAAATTATTTTACATTGAATGAAAGTGAAAATACAACATATAAAAATTTGTGGCAAACGAGAATTCTACCACTGAACCACCAGTGCAAGAACTACAAGTAGAACTACCGTATGATCCAGCAATCCTATTACTGGGCATATACCCAAAAGAACAAAAGACATTCTGTAAAAAAGACATCTGCACTAGAATGTTTAGCAGCACAATTCACTGTTCTGAAGATGTGGAAACAACCCAAGTGCCCTTCAATACATGAGTGGATTAATAAAATATGGTATATGTATACCATGGAGTTCTACTCAGCCACAAAAAACAATGGTGATCTAGCACCTCTTGTGTTATCCTGGATAGAGCTGGAACCCATCCTACTAAGTCAAGTATCCCAAAGAAGGCTTGTCTTTTAATGCAGGGTGCTTGGTCTCCACGTGGTGAAGCAGTTTTGAAGGTTTCATGGCTTCGTTGGACAGCCAGTAGGAACAAATTATACAAAGTGAGCTTGCAGAACGTGAATCAACTGTTGCAATGAACCTGTAATTTAAGTAGGACTCTTGGTATTTTCTTTTAAATGCAGCTTTCATTTTGTTGGCGGTCTTAGAGTCTTCTGCTGTCTCATCATGGGTCTTTCCCTCTTTTCAAAGAAGCTCTCCAGTGACGTTTGTTTTTTATTCATTTTTGCTAGGGTTAGTTTTGGGCTTACCAAAACTGTGACTGAAACAAGTATGTGATGCAGGAAAGAGGAACAGACAGAGTGGTAATTAAATAATGGATGGGCCATGCATGGACTTGGGGGGGGAGATAAAATAAGTGCCAGATTCTGACTTAAATCCTGCCACCAGATGCAGCTATACAATTGCAGTAAGATGCTCACTTGCCACTATAAAGCCTGCCACCAGATGCAGCTTAATTATCACTTGCCACTCACTGATAGGGTTTTGATGTGAGTCTGCAAGCAATTGATTTATTATGGTCTCTAGTTGAACCTCTCTGCTAATGATAATCTGTATTTGCAGCCACTACCCAGAGCTAGCATCACCACCTCAGATCATCGGGCATTAGTTTCTCATAAGAAGCGAGCAGCCTCGATACCTTGCATGCACAGTTTACAGTAGGGTTCGCTCTCCTATGAGAATCTAATGCCAGGGTGTTGATCTGACAGGAGGTGGAGCTCAAGCGGTGATGAGAGTGATTGGGAGCGACTGTAAATACAGCAGAAGCTTGCCCGCTGCTCACCTCCTACTGTGTGGCTGGGTTCCTCAGATATAGAAGGAATAAGTTTTAGTATTGGGGACTGCAGAGATAGAAGGAATAAGCTTTAGTATTCAATAGCACCATGGGAAGTTATAGCTAAAAATAATTTATTGTATATTTCAAAATAGCTGGTGAAGAAAAATTATAATGTTCCCAATACAAAGAAATGATGATATTGGAGGTGATGAATATCCCAACAACCCTGTTTTGATCATTACACATTATATACATGTATCAATATATCACATGTAACCCCAAAATATGTACAACTATGATGTATCAATTAAAAATACAAAAAAGAAGAAACAGATAAGGTGAATAGCCTCAAATCTATTGAATAAATGGAATTTTTAGTTAAAAATATTCACACAAAGAAAACTGCAAGTGCAGATGACACCACTGGTGATTTATGTCCAACATTTAAGAAAGAGATAATACTAATTCTACATGAACTTTTTCAAAAACTTGAAGAGAGAATAATTCCTAACTCATTATACCAGGCCACCATTACTGTGATCCCAAAAACAGACAAAAACATTACAAGAAAAGAAAATTAAATACCTCCATACATAGATGAAAAAGTGATTTATGAAATTTAAGGAATTCAAATCCAAGAACATATAAAAAGGACAATATATAACGGCCAAGTGGGGTTTATTCCAGTAATGCAAAGTTGGTTTCTCATATAAAAATCAATAAATGTTATTCACTATGTTGACAAACTAAGAAGAAAAAACAATATAGTCACCTATATAAATCAACAAAAGCTTTTGATAAGATCCAAAAAGCAACTTCTATTTTTGATTTTAAACGAAATCAAATCTCTCATCAAATTGAGAATAGAAAGAAATTTCCTCAGCCTGATAAAGTAAATTTATGAAAAATCTGCAGCTGACAATATACTTAATTGCGAGAGACTGAGTGCTTTTGATCAGGAACAAGACAATGATACCCTCTGTCACAATTTCTATTCAACATTGTACTGGAGGTCCTTCCCACGACAATAGGCAAGAAAAAGAAGTAAAAGTCATCCAGATTGGAAAGACAGACTAAAATGACTTTTATTCACAGATGATATGCTATCTACCTCGAAAATCCTATGGAATCTGCAAAAAAGTTATTAAACTAATAAGTAAGTTTAACAGGTTGCAAGGTACAAGACCAACATATAAAAAAATCAATTGTCTTTCTATATCCTACCAATAAAAAATGGAAAATCATATTTAAAAATAATTCCATCTTAAAAATAAATAATACCATCTATAAATCAGTAGCATAAAAAAATTTTAAACACTGAGACCATCAAAGGATATGCAACACCTATACACCGAAAACTACAAAATTTTGCTGAGAGAAATTAAAAATGACTTAAATAAATGGAGAGTTATACCATACCCATGACTGATAAAAGTATCTATGGTTTATGCAGAAATACAAAAAAGCTAGAATAGCCAAACCAACTTTGGAAAAGAAGAACATAGTTGGTGAATTGTGCTACATGACTTTAAGACATTACAAAACTATAATAATCAAGATAATGCAATATTGGCCTTAAGAAAGACAAATAGATCAATGGAACAGAAGGGAAAGTACAAAAGAGATCTACACACACAGAGTCAATTGCTCTTCAACAAAGGGGCAAAGATAATTTAGTGAAGAAAAGATAGACTACTCAAAAAATGGTGCTAGAACAATCAGATATCCATATGCAATAGATGAGCTTTGACCCATACTTTACATCGTCCAAAGCTAAATTTAAAATCTAAAACTATAAAATTTCTAAAAGAAAGCACAGAAAAAAATCTTCGTGACCTTGAGTTAGGCAAAAATTTCTTAGATAAAATACAAAAAAAAATCCATTTCATTAGAAGATGATAAATTGGACTTTATTAAAATAAAAAAAAAACCTTTTGTCTTCAAAAAATATCACTGTTAGGGAATAAAAAGAAGAGCCACATACTGGTAGAAAATATTTACAGTCATCTATCTGACAAAACACTTGTATCCGGGATATATAAGAATTCTCAAAACTCAGTAACAAAACCCCAAATAGCCCAATTAAAAGTAAATTGCCAAAAGATTTAAACAAAAAAATTCTTTACCACAGAAGATATACAGATGACAGATAAGTATACAAAAAGATGCTTAACATCATTATTCATTAGGGAAATGAAAACTGAAACTTCAGTAAGACACCAGTACACACTTATTAGGATTCCTAAAATTTAGAAGACTGACCATATCAGGTGTTGGCAAGAATGCAGAGCAACTGAAACTCCCATATACTGCTGGTGGAATGTAAAATTGTACAGTCACTTTGGTAAATAATTTGGCAGTTTCTTAAAGAGTTACATATGTGTTTAGCACACGACCAGCCATTTCACTTCTAGGTATTCACTCAACAGGTAAATGTACTAACAAATTGTGTTATATCTATACTATGAAATACTACTCAGCAATAAAAGAGAATGAACTATTGATACACACAGCAGTATGGATCAATCTCAAAATAAGCTGAGTGAAAGGAGCCAGACCAAATAAGGACAAGAGCACACCTCTTTTATAAACTTATATAAAATTCCAGAAAGTGCAAAGTAACGTACGGTGACACAATCAACGTACAGTGACAGATCAGTGGTTGACTGGGTATGAAGGTGGGGCAGTAAAGGGCTGGAGGGGGCTGGGGAAACCTTGGAGGGGGACGGATATGTTCATTCTCTAATTGTGGTCATAGTTTCACAAGTTTATACATGTTCAAACTTATCAAATCGTACATTTCAACATGTGTAGTTTATATGTATCAATTATACCTCAATAAAGCTATTGAAAAAAGACAGAGAAAAATTTTTTAAAAAAATACAGAGGGAAGAAAGCTTCGTAGTTCAAAATTTGGGTAAGATGTAGATCAGAAATGAATCCCGAGGTTAGGCAAGGAGAAGTCAGTTTTTTACTTTTCCCAGGACACCAAAAGAAAAGAGATATTCAAGAAGTAGTTTTCAAAATAGTAAAGGGTTCAGATATGTCATCCAGAATATGATGAAGAAAATTAAGTAATATGGCATTTTTCAGGCACTAGTGATTTTCAGGGACACATTTTGATCAGAGTGACATGAAGGCATGTTAAAATCAGCTTCAGAAATAAATGGAGGTTATAGAAGCAGATATGGTTAAAAACACTTTGATGAGGGATGAGAGAAACGGAATTAGAGAATAAGGAGTCCAGGACTTTGAGGGGGAAGCAGAGTCACAGGTGGGTTTTCCTGGGATGGGGATACCTGACTGGGTTTGAGAGCCGAGGGGAGGGAGCCGTGGAGAAGCAAACCAGGAAGTTTAAGAAAAGAAGTAAGAAGCACATGGAACAAAGTTCTAAGTGGACAGGTTGACGTGGAACTAAGAATAAAAGTGGATCAGGACATCTCAGAAAAGAGGAAACACTTGCCTTTCATTGAGAAAGGAAAGAAGAAAGTTTAAGAAATAAGATGGATAGAAATATTGGGTAAGTGTGTAGGAGAAAAATAATTTTTGAAGAGGATGGGTGCCCATATAATTAGAGTTTCTGTCTTCTCAGGGAAAAGGAAGGTGAAGATAATTAGCTAAATGGTGCTAGGAGCTTCAGTGGAGGGTTAGACATTTAGAATAGTTGCTGTAGGATCACCTAAAGATAAATTTTGGGCAGGTTATACTGAAGGCTCAACCAAGTTTAAAAAACATCAATTACTACAAAGCCAATAAACTAAGCGATATGATTTTCTTTATTCTAGAAGCAAAAGCAGAGGAAACAAATGGTTGGTCAGACCAAGAGTTGGAGGTTAGCCAAGCGGGTGCAGCCAAAGGTCAAGAGCAGAAGACAGAATTGCAGTCGCTTCTTAAAGTGTGTTTGAAATGATTCCTCAATTCTGACACATCCATTCATTCATTGAAAAAAAAAAAATTATCTAAGATCTGGTAGAAACTATTGTGGAGCATACAAGAACAATTATATTCAATGAAGGTTAACAGCATATGATCAGTAGTAGAATAAATACATTTATTGATTCCTATTCTTTGCTGTGGACATTAGCCTGCAATGGAATCACAGCACCATAGAGCCAGAAGAGATTTTTAAGGGTTATAAAGTTCAACACTATCATTTTACTGATGAGTAAACAAGCACAGAAAAGTCTGGAGATTTTTTCCAAAGGCAATAGGAAATTGAATAAGATTCTTCTGGCTCCCAGTCAGTATTTTAGCCACTCGCCAAACTTCTTTTCAAACTTTCAGATCAACATTTCAAGGCACTCTTGGAAACATTAAAACAAGTGCATTATTTTTGGAAATAATTTCAGTTAGGAGAACTCTGTTCTAACAGTGAGTTTAAATATATACTAGCAGTAGCTATACAACCCACCATCTCCAAGGTAGTTAAATTAAGTAAGTTTTAAACTTGAAACAATATCAATATTAGGCAACACTTATTTTTAGCCTGTTCCAGCTCTGATATTGTTCTTTTATGTTTGTAACTGAAAATATAAGCCTATTTCAAATAATGGTATTTTATTGCCTAGTTTTTCCAGTTCCTAACTAATTTCCTAATTATAAGGAAAATGCCATTTTGGGAGCTGGTTTGAACTAGACATTCTGGGATTACAGCAGAGCAAGAAGTTATTCCCAAATACATGAGATTATAGATTCCTTAAGGTCAAGGACCATGCCTGTTTTGTTCACTGCTATGTTATCTGGCATTTAGATTATCATCTACCATACAGTAAGTGCTCAAAAATAATGAATGAATGAATTGATAATGTGAGATAGGTGGACACAACTGATTCTGGTGACATATGTGCATAGTGTCCAAAGTGAAGGCAAGCTCAAGCTCTGTCCATCAAGGCACTTCCCCTTCAGGGAAGGTCTAATCCAGAAGGTGCAGGTACAGGCAAAGGGAAATTCCAATATTCAGTACAGCAAAGGCATCTAAGCAGTAGATGGAAGACCCAAGGGCAGGAGAGGTAGGAGGAGTTTATTCGATGACTCATGGCTTCACTGGGTCTGAGGACTCATCCTGGCTTACAGAATACCCTCTGCATGCTATGAGCAGCAAGGATGAAGTGGTGGGAAACTTGTACAGTGGGATTTGCAGTCAGAGACACTGGGTTCGAGTTTTAATGATATTATTAACCAGCAGTGTGGACTGAGCAATTTGCTTAACCTGTTGACATTCTGTTTCCTCTTTTGTGCTGTGGGACTGTAACACATCACCAGCAACCAACCTACTTGTGAAAAACAGAGAGCACATTTCATATTTTGTATAGCTTAAATGCGCTGTCTTGCAGTTTGAACACCTGCTCCACAGCCTCTCTGTTGCTCCCTTGCTGCCATTTCTTCTTTTAGTTTTTCTTTTGGGGATTCTGCTTCTGGCCACCCTCTAAACATTATGTCCCAAAGGATTCTGTCCTCAACTCTCTTTCCTTCTCATTCTGCAGGTTCTCCTCAGTCAATCTCATCTACCATGTTGCTTTAAATACTGTATCTATGACTTTAGCCTAGATATCTCCAACATCCTACCTAATATCTCCATATGACTATTTCTCAGTCACTTGAGTCTCAGTATCTTTTCTACTTGTCCCCTCCCCACAGCAACATCCAAGTAATCCTTCTCCTCCATTCTCCGTGCTGTCTAATGGCCCCATCCAGTTACCCAAACCAAGATTGGCCCTAGATGCCTCCATCACCCTCACCCTTATATATTTCAGCAATGATTTCTTCTTGTGTTTTCTACCTGTTAAATATTTTTCACATCTTCCCTTCATCTCTATGCTCACTGCTATCCAGGTCAGACTCACCTCTCCTTCTTCCAGCACTTCCTGTGAGTAAGGCTTCCACCTGTCATATTCTTTTCATCTGTTCGCTACTCAACTTCCAGAGTGATTGTTTAAGAATGCAAGTGTAATCTCAATATATGCCTGTTTAAAACTGCTTAATTCCTCCTTAGCCAGCTGACTAGATGTCACAGTGCTCCTGGCATATTTATTAATAATGCCTCTTTTCCCTATGTATTACATATATACACTATATATTAAACACATAATACTGTAATCACTCCAGCCTTACCCTAAAGAATAAAAGCCAAATTCATTATTGTGATATGCAAAATGCCTTTCATGACCTGACCTTCTGACCCCTCTGCCTCACCCCAGCCACTTTCCCTCTGTAGTCACATTGAATTACTTGCCACTTCTGCATATGTTCAACTCTTTTGTGCTGTTGTGGAGCAAGCCATTACCTGAGTCACGGTGTCATAATCCCCATTCATCCTTTAAGACTCAGATCAAGGATGCTCTGTGATACCTTGCCTGAGCTCCATGGAATCTCTGGAAAGGGCAGACCGCTTCCTTGTTTGTGTATCTACTTCTTTTATAACAGCCGCTCATTTTCTTCCTTTTCTTCTTTTAATTATATCTATGTATATGAAATTGTGACTCCTTAGAGGTCAAGAGCTATGTCTTATTTACCTTTAGTTTCTTAACACATAACACAGTTCCTGGCACACAGAAAATGCTTAACGCATGCCGAAAGAACAGATGATTGAATTGATGAACGTCCTAGGAAGTTCTAGTTGATGAGAGAATGGAAATGAGCAGAAGAATGTTAAGGTCAAGAAGGTGAATCAACATGGCAAACTACGAAGCCTTATTTCAACCCCTGTGTCTGAGCTTTAATCTCCCAATTCAAATTCCATTTATGTATAGAAGTGTTTGGCTTTGAAATATTAACCAGCAGTAAAGCTGCCCTCTCGTACCACTGGATCTCACAACAGGAGAACAGGGAACAGCTGCCCGTAGGATTCTTTTTCAAACTTAATTTTCAATTAAAACAGTAGGGAATTGCCATTTAAATAATTTCTGTTTTGCTAGAAGCCTGCAATCTAGAATGAGTCATATCTCAAAAATAAATAAATACCATCAATAATTTGAATTAGGAAGCTTCACTGCCACCCACATAACGATGCTTATCTCTCTAGGTGAAGCTCTTGGTTTCCTTTCCCAGTGGTTTACTTCACTATTTTAAAGTTTTATAGGCCTTATCCCAGGAAAATCTTTGACTCCTTAAATACACATCAGATAAGCATCAGAGCTGGACTGGCCTTTAGAGATACCTAGCTCTATCCCTTCATCTTTACAGCTAAAAATAAATGTAAGTACCCAAAATCATACTTCCTGTGAGGCGAAGCCCTTCACCTCCCTTCTAGTCCTTTCATCACTCCCGTTATATTTAAAGTCAAATCAAACCAACACTAATGAGGCGGTCTGTGTATCCAACCCCAAACCCTACTTAACTCTGGTGTTGTTGGAAACTTTGCATCACCAGAAACGCCCTCAATGTTCATCAGTCATTTTTCAAGCTGCTATTTTGAACACAAAATCACATCCTTTACCATGTGTATTTCTAACGTGACTCCTTGTCCCACTCCTCTACTCAATCCTCTGAAAAGAAGGGAACTTTCTACTTCATTCACATTTACAAACTGAGCAATGACTCACTAAGCCCTTTGGTCTCTAAAGCACTTGCTTTATATGAAATAATCACCATTCTTTTAATTCCACCGCCCTCTAATCTACCATCCTTCTCCCCCTTTAAAGTGATAATTGTAGTAATGACCTCACCATCAGGTATTTCTTGGGAATTAATGATCAACTGAGGTTAATGGCCCACAGAATAGCTATGGTCCATCAACTCCACCCAGCCTGTCATTAATCCCCAGGAAATGTCTTGCTTCCCAATTGTTATTGCTTAATTTAGATTCTCTTCATTCTCATCAAGCTTTGCAATATTGCTACATCCACCAAGCAGCTTTGTTTTGTTTTATTAGTCTATGTCTTAATGGTTCAGCAAGAGTGGTTTCCCTAACTGATGATCAAATAAAACTAGAATGTACCTTATTAAAAGTTACCTCAAGATCCATTAAATATCTCTAGACATTTTAATATTTTATACATTTTATACTACTTTTAAATCAACAAATGGGATAGAATTACAAGAATACAACCTTCAACAGTCCCCCCAATTCAACCTTAGCCCTCTCCTTTCTTTACCTCACAGAATAAATCTAATCCCTATATTTATTTTTACAAGTCACTCTCCCAGGCTCAAAGTGGTTTTAAACACTAAATGGTGTCATAAGTTGTCTACAACACTAAATGTTACATATCCCTTACTAGCAGTTTCCAGACGTTATAAAGCCCACAGCACTCCCACCTCTTTTACTTGCTGTGCCTACAATACTACATTTCATTCAGAGATGCACAAAACTTTGCTGGCCCTCTTTTTGGTTCATTTCCTTCCTCAGGTTGATGAATGGTGCTTCAGCAGGGCTAAGGGAAGCAGGAGTAGAGTGTATGGAGAGAGAAGTCTGGGGTAGCATTTAACAAGCCAGAGCTCTTTCGGCACCAAAGTCAATTTCAAAAATATAACCAGGTCCCTATTTCAAGGTCAAAATATATTATCAACAAATGGTACTTAATAAAAACGGGGGAAAAGGATATCTGTGTTGCCATATTTGCTTAAGAGTGTAAAACATAAGAAGGAAAATCGGAGGGGGAACCAATGCTTCTTGTTAATTCCGTGATGGTTCCTTTGATACAGGTAAAATGCAATAACATATATTGAGGGATTCAAAAACAAGTATAGTGGAGACATACACAGGTATCAGAAGTACCCGAGAGGTGTGAGCTTTAGTCTTAGATCTGCCATTCATTAGCTATATGACCTATGATAAGTTATTTATTCTTTTTGAGTTTCACCTTTCTCGTCTAGAAGATAAGGTATTGAAATCAATAATGTTCTAGTTTCTTTTCAAAAATAATATTTTATGAACCTTTCGAGGTATATAATAACCAACTATTACAACAGAATTTTGTTATATATGACATGGATTTTTTCAAAATATTTATTTTCCTTTACTCTGTGAACTAAAATAAAATTTCAAGGCTCACCCCCCACCGGCTGACTAAATGGACCCCCTCGTGGCCAAAGGAATATCCTAAAACTAAACTGCCTGCCAGGAGGAAGGTCAGACACGCCTTATCATGCCCCCCTCCCTTCTTGGGGACATCCTTTGTAACCCATTAACAGGCCTAAGGGTATTGAGGACTAAACTCTGATCTTTTTCTTTTGCTCAAAATTCCTTCCTAAGGAGGCCAGATGAGTCATGCCTACAAATGATAAAATCTCAGTAAACAGGTTTTTCATGATGTTGTTTACTTCCCAAACTGATTCTGGTATAATAACATGTAATAGATAAAAGACCCTCAAACATTCCTTTCAACTAGCATCATGTGATAGATAAAAACCCTCAAACATTCCTTTCAGCTGATTCCTGGTCTAATTCTTTCAGCCAATGGTCAACTAATAAATCCCTAAATCCACCTACGATTTGTAAGCCCCCGCTTTGAGATGTCCCGCCTTTTTGGGCCAAACCAATGTATGCCTCCCATGTATTGATTTATGACTTTACCTGTAACCCCTGTCTCTCTGAAATGTATAAAACCAAACTGTAACCCAACCACACCGAGTCCACTGCTCAAGACCTCTTGGGCATGGCTCTGGGTCATGGTCCTCAAATTTGGCTCAGAGTAAATCTCTTCAAAATTATTTTACGGAGTTTGGTGTTTTTTTCTGTTGAAAACTCCAAGTTCATGCATTGATTTATGTATGTCTTTGTTTCCCAAATGTTAGAACATATACTATGAGGTAAACAATGTATAATAGGGAATACAGTAGAGTTAATACAAAAAACAAAAAGTACATGGAAACCAGAATGTGATCCCTCCCACCATGCCAAGTAGCATACAATCTAGTGGAAGAAACAGAAAATAATATTAATAATGACAAATGGAGATGAGCAGGAAATGAAGAGGGTGAGTAAAGAGAATAAAATGAACTTGGAACAGGAGGTAGCTGAGAGGTTGAAACTAGAAGCAGAAGAAACTACTCATATATTTAAGCTTAGGGTAGCCAGACAACTGGGCTAGAAAGCAAGGAGAAGTAGGTGAGGTTGGAAAGGCAGGTATAGCTAGGTCAAATTAGACCTCATAGTTTGTAGCAAGGAGTTTGGATTTTATGTGAAGTGGAATGGGGAGCTATTGAATACTTTTATTAAATGATTAACTAGAAAATTACTTTTTGACCTTTCCAAGGAGAATATAAAAATTGTTTTATTTAACCAAACATTAGAAACAGAAAGGATTTCAGGTCTACCAAACTTTGACCACAACTTTATAAAACCACATTTAAAAATATATGTATATATAGGTATTTGTATTGGACAAATGGCTATGCTAATTAGTTGGGTCACAACCTCTATGTCAACTTTATATTTATACAATGAAGCCCAAGTGCTGTTTTTACCTCCAAAATGTGAAATAACTCTATCAAACATTTCACAATTATGTGGAAAAGATTTAGAATTCAGTTATAAGTCAAATGGATTTACCAAGAGAGAATGGACTTAATCTGTACAGATATGCAGCTCACAGAAAGTTCAAAGACAAGAAAAGAACCAAAAGTCTGTGAGGGCATTCGTGGAGGGAAAAAAAAGGGAACTGTGTCTGAGCAGCAAAATCTCACAAGTGACAGCAATAAACGAGCTTACTTTGGGTTTCAGGAACTGTTTGGTATGCTCCAAACTACGATGTGAGATATAATCTTCCAAGGGACTTGATAAAAGCCTTAGCGTTTGGGGCTTTTAAACCAAGACTGGATAACATATTAGGAAGGATTTTCAAGGAATCAGTTCTGCACCAGGAAGAAACTGAGCTCCATGACATGTTTGTTTCTTCTACTTTTCTACTGTTCAATATAATTTTAAAGAATGGGGGGGCAGATAATTCAGAATACTTCTTATCTTCACATATAATAGGTTTTGTTTTTTTCCTCTCAAGGATAACTATACTAGTACAACTAATAAAAGTGAAAATAGAACTTGTATTATACCAATGCAAATTTAGATGTGTATTGGGTAAGATGACATATAGGAAATAGATACAATTTGCAATCGACTGGAACCTGAAAAGTCATGAGTTTTTACAGAGATTTGAGGCAAATCTTTTAGCTCCTTTGCAGCTCAGATTTTTTACCTGTAAAATGGAAGGACTAGGGGTAGATCTCTATATAGCATGTTTGTATGTTTATCAATCTTTGATCTATGTTTATAACATAAGTAATAAATACATACATTAATAAATTAACATATGCATATTGTTCAGTCAAAAGTCTTTCTCTAGCAAATTGAAATTTGTTTAGGCAAAAAGGAAAAAAAAGGAATATGTTAGTTACCATAATTCAAAAATCCAGAGGGTAGATCCAGGTGCAGCTGGATCCAGGACCTCAAATAATGTTTTCCTGAGAAAACTCTAGGCATGAGTACAGAACATAGATGGGGGTGGGGCAGTACTGGGCAAAGGGAAAAGATACAAAGGCATTCTGAGCAATAAAAAACAATAAAATCAACGGCAAATCCAAACATAATGTTTTAACATGAATTAGGCTCAGTTGCTAGTAACAGCAATCCACAGGAAATAGAATTTGGTTTCTTTTTTTCTAAACAGTCCAAATGTAGGCACTCCAGAGCTGCCTTGGAAGCTCCTTCATCATCTGCAAGCCAGGCTACTTCTGTAGGGTGTGGTCCTTGTCCTCCTTTACCAGGACGGGGTCCTAGCCAATATACTCATATTCCAAGCAGCGAGAAGGAGAAAGGAAGAAAGGTGGCAATGGGACTCAGCAGCACTTTTTGGAAGAAATTTTCTGGAAGCAGCCACACTAGATTAGACTTCCACTTATTCTCTTGGCTGTGCTCAACCCAAGGCATGCTGGGACTTGGAATTTTTGTTCTGGGCAGCTATGTGCCACCTAAAAGTGGTGGTAACCCACTTATGGGGGATCCTCCCAACCTTAAGGGTGAAAGTGTGCATATTACAGTAAGAAACTGTTTGCCATAACATTGGTACATGCGCCCACAGCAAAACATAAGTGCTATGATTAGGGACTTTTGTCTGTGTTGTTCACTTAATGCCAGATTGCGAAACAGTTCTTGAAACATAGTAAGCCCTCAATGAATATTTATTGAGAGAATGAATCAGTGAATGCATGCATACGTGGGTAAAAAAACACTTAGAATGTGTTACTAGTACTACAAGTTCACCAAAACTTCTTTATATTGCAACAGCATAAAGAATAACATAAAAGCAGCTTCTTCATGGTTCACAGATGATATGGAAAAAACACGAGCTGTGAAGTCACAGACCTGGATTGCTAAGCTAGGCTCACCGCTTATTTAATATTGTGACCCTTGAAGATTTATCTTACCCTGTTGCCTCTGAATACGTAAAATTGGGTCTAAAAATCTAAACTTTCAGGAGAATTTAACTGAATTAAAGTATGTGAAAACACAAAATATAGTGCCTGACATATAATAAGCCCTCAGTTACGGTCACTTCTTTTCCTTTTTCAATTAAATTCTGTATTCCTATATAAACCTTGACTAATTACTCCAGCTCTCTCTAAGATTAACTCCAAAAGATTCTGTGCTTCAGAAAGTTATCCTTGGATGGGGTTGATTGGTGCTCATGGCATATAAGGGCAGGTACTAGAAACTTGAGTTCTACACATTTTTAGCTCAAATCTCCTTTTGGTAGATTGTTACATGCAAATGTATTAAAGTTAAGGCCCTCAAAAGGGACCCGATAATGGGCAAAGCCCTTGAAAAGAATGTTAAATTTTGGAACATGACTCTGTTAATCACGGACATTAGTTTTGTTCTTAAATATATTCACATGGATGAAATAAAGCATTTATTTTAATATGAATTATAGGTTGTCATACTCTGGTAGTCAAATCTACTATGCTCTGATAGAAATCTCTAATTTGAAGAAATGAAAACAACAAAATAATGGAGGAATAATATAACATAACATTTTCTTTAAAATATAAATACAAAAACACAAACAAAAAACTCCCCGTATTTTTTTAAGATCATCGTATTTTCATTTTTTGAGTGATATAGTTGCAAAAAGAAAAAATACATGACTGACTAAAGTAAAGTAAGCCTGGTCAAGATACATTTTATCTTTGAGAAGTCATCTGAGGAAAGATCTGTGGCTAAGATAATCACTGAAGGTTGAGTTTGCTGGAAAAACTAATTCTGAAGTAGGTCAAGAATTTCTTCAAAGCAGTAGATACACTTAAAAACATCCAAACTGTCAACTGCAAATCTAGTAACAGTGTTGATCCTGCAAAATTTTCTCACTGTCACTGTGAAGTGAAATAAAAAGAACCAAGAATGTGGTCAACGCCACAAAAACTATAAATTGCTTTTAGGATTTATATTTTTCCATCCTTCTAAAGGTAGCATTTAATAAAATAATCTGGTTCCTTCTCAAATTCGATCATAATAAAACAGAGATTTCCAAATCCAATTTGTTATTATTTCTTCACTGAGTTTTAAGCACTCTTCATCCTTAGAACCAGCCTTGTTATCAGAAAAGGTATTTACCCATAGCCCAATAAGTATTATGAATTTTTGTGGGAAAATAGCAATGACTTGCAGCTGAAAGGCGTTGCCTCCTAAACTACATGTGTGGACAGCCCATATAAATTCTCAGGCATCAATCCCCGAGAATTTGCTTGACCATGTTTGTGGGGGTTTCTTGTTTTGTTTCTTGATGGAGAGGAGCAGAGAGGGGGCTGGCATTTGTAGAGCACTTACACTGAGCCACAAGCTTTGCATCACTATAATATTTTATCCTCAAACAACCTGAGAAGTGGAAGTTAATATTTGCATTTTACATATGGGAAATTGATGCTCCAAAAGGCAATGTGATAACTCACCAGGAAGTGTCAGATCCTGACTCAGGACTTGGTTTTTCTCGGAAGACCTCTATCCTTTCAATAAAGTAGCTAAACAAATGCTGCTTTTTGTGTAGGAAGCTAAGGAAAGCCGGGAAAAAGATACACTCTGTCATGAAGAAGTGAAAAGCCCTCTTATCAAAGATAGGTAATTATTCTAGCACATAGCCCAAAGTAGTGAACTGGTATAAGCAAAGGATGTACAAGAACTTCAGTTTAGCAAAGTAAATTTTCCATCCCTTACACAAGCTCTTCTTGTCTGCCCTGTCATGCCTGCACAGCCACCACAGATACCAGATCTAAACTTGTGATCCCAGAGATATTCCGGGGGTCAAATATTTACAAACAGTTCACCTCAAACTTGCAGCCAAAGGAATAACAGGAATCATATTTCATTTGGGGAGGTCCCCCTCTTTTCTGGAATCAGAACCACGGTAAATATAGTGGTAATAACATCTACCACTTGTCGAGAGTTTACTACACACTGTGATAAGGGTGTTTCAAGCACTATATTAATTCATCTTCAAAAATACCTTGCAGGGTAAGAACTATTAGGGCTCCATTTCACAGGTGTAGGCAATGTGGCTTAAGAGGTTAAGCAGCCCAGCTGAGGACACACAGCTGGCAAGCATCAGTGTGACGCTGGAGATCTGATCTGTCTGATGCCCGAATCCACGCACACTGGTGCTCTGTGCCTCCACCATGACCAGGTCCCTGTCCCCCTTCACTCTAACCTTTCCTTCTCCCAAGGATGGGCTTATTCAGGCTTCAGAAGGGGTGGCACAAAAATCATGCACAGGAAATTTTCTCTAATGTAAGCCCTAATTATTTTCTGTAATTTATACAATTTATATAGTTTATACAAAAAAATTTTCTTCTTTCAGCATTTCCTTCAATTGAGATCAGCTTTCTTCTCCATTTACCACCTTTCCAAGCCCTACATAATCTAAAATGTGTTTAAAATATTAAAAAGTCTTGGTAAACTCAGAGGAAAGATGGAGGCTTCATTCCTAGTCTCTCTGAAGCAATGTAATTCACAAACAAAAGAGACCCACTCACAAGGGAGACAAAAATCTTTGCCTATTCACATTCTTATTTATCTCCTTTGGAATATTTTCCAACTGCTTTGTTAGAAGAGTGTCTTAGTATCTTTCCCCTTTTTACTGCATTAGCAGCTTCTCGTTTATTTTCAATCTTCTCTTGTTATCAGCATTTTTTTTTCCTATCTTAAAAGCAAAGTTATGAGTTTTCTGTCCCTTTAGACTTTATAAGATAGTAAAACTATAACTCTATGGAGACTTTTGCCTTATTCAATTTTTTACTCAGCTTGCATGTCAGAATCAAATCATTTCAGTGTTAATTGATTGGAAATACTGGTAGACTAGTTCAAAACTAGAAATAAAAGTTGATTCATCCGACCTTGTCCCTAGGGACACCTATCACCAAATCCGTGTGGGAAATTCTAATTTTAGAGAAGGTAAAAATGGAAATGGCCAAGCGAATTTTGTTGGTGTGTCACTTCAATGGATGGGTGTCAGACATGTGGAATACATTTGTCTTTTTTTACAGAGGCTTTTTGACACTGTTGTTCTGTGTTATGAATCTCTAAAGTAATGATGCTGGCTCCTACATGTTTCACTTGACAATCTCCTTCTTACTTTTGTAGTCTTTTATTTATACATTCTATTCTATCCATTAATGGGAGTATCCACAAACATGTCCCGCAATATTTTAAAATGAGAATATTGTGTGACCTCAGAAAATTTAACTGACAATTTTTAAAGCACAATAACTTGGGTAAAGAAAATACAACCTTTGCTACTGACAGGAAACTTTCCTGTTTATCCCGTCAGTCATCTTGATTACTTGAATCACAGGATGACTTCCTTTTAACTGCTGAAAATATCCTCTCTAATTTGAGTTTAAAGGGGTTTCTAAATTACTTGCATTTCCTTTTCACATTTGGAGAGTAAATACTCTATAGGAACTTGAGAATTGCTTGTAAAATTAAAATGAAACAAGTAATGTTTCAATGATATGACTTTCTTTTTTTTTTTTAAACCGAGTGAAATAGAGGATCATCAGTTATATCTCAGGCACTCCTGGAAGACTGAAAACACTTAGCAGCCAAAGTAAAAAACTGTCTTAGGTGGGAGGTTCCAGTCACACCTTTGATATAAATCAACCAGAAAGCCTCAGGAAACAAAACCAGGGTATTTAGCTCATTGGTTTGGAATCATCTGGCTGCAGGCCCTAAGGCAGAGCTTCTAGAAAGTCAAATATGGACAGCAGGTAGTTTCAGTTGTGGCAGATCCCAGCTGGGAAAGAGGGAAGCTTCTGTTGTTGCCACGGATAATCTGATGTTTCTGGCACACTTGCCAGCTAGAAAATCCATGTTAAATCCTTGCTATATAGAACAGTCATGTTTTTAGGATTACTAGGGGAAGATCAGAGCCCTAAATATTCACTAATTGGATTTCAAATAGATGATCTGATGTCTGTGACGTTCGAGTACTAACATAGAGGAGAAAAAAAATCAAATCTATCTTCCCTTTTCTCACATGAAAAAGCATTTGCATTTTTCAGGATTTAGCAGAGTATAACAGGAGTAACAAATGCTTTTTTAATAAGCAATGATTAATAAGCACCTTAAAAGCTCTTTTACAGGGCTCTGGGAGAATTTTATCCTTAGCTAGGTGTCCCCATGTTCTCGAGTCTTCGAGGATTACTTTTTCCCCAAAATGTATTCCATATTTCCAAATAATAGCTCAAAACATCGTGCACGACCTCAAGAGTATAACATTTTTGCCAAGTTCTCCCCACTGAGGGCCCCCTCATACATTGAATGATCAATCAGTGGAACAGAAAGGCATAGTGTTCTGCACACAGTAATGGGTGCAACAAACAATTTTCCAAGGAATGAGTGAAAGCGGAGTTGAAAGGCTATTCTCTGTCATCTTCCCTATGATGCTTAAATTGCCCTCCACCTCACCCCAGGTGGAATAAATTGCTCCTCTGTGTTCCCAGGTGGCTGCATGCATTCCTATAGTGCTTACCACAGTGTTGTATGGAGGTTTATGTCTCTCTTTCTATAAGACCCTTCAAAGCTTACACAATGTGTCCTTCTGCTTCGGAGCACTGACATCTAGCACAATTCCTGGCATATCAAGAATGCTTCATAAATGTTTATTATTTAGATATTTTATATTCGAAGGGAAATCCTAAGAGAGACATTTAGCTAATAACTGTAGCCAACTGCTTATTTGTGATAGACTTAAATCATCTCAAATCTGGACTGCTCTGATAGACTAAAATATATTTTCTTCCCTATTATTTCTAGAAGACTCTTAGGGGACAAGTTTTTCCCAGTGACTTTGGTCTTTAACATTCATGGGGGCATCAGAACAATATGAGTGACTGCATTTATTGAGCTCTTACTATGTGCTGTGTGTGATACAGAGAGAGGAGGGAGGAAAGAGGGAGAGAGACTAATTTAAGCCACTTAGCAACATTGCAAGGTAAATGTTTAATATGAGACTGGGGAAAAAAAGTAAAAGAATTTATTGTACAAATTAGAAATCTTTGAGATTCTTAGTAATGTACTTTTTAAAACTAAAATGACCACATTTTAAATATATTCTTGCTGTTTAAAAATCTTAAAAACTCTATTTCTTGTTGTTGATTTCTATCTCATATCAAAACATGATTCACATCTATTTCCTTAATCATCAATTTTATAATCCACATTTTACATTTTTTTAAAGAGAGAAACAAAATGTTTATGCACAAAATTACATTTATATAGCCCTGACTCATCTTTTACAACGGTCATGAATGTATTTACTGCAACCCCCCTTCACCCCAGTGTAAATCCTCTAGGTGTGTGGGTCCCCAACCCCAGGGCTGCAGACTGCTGCCAGCCCTTGGCCTGTTAAGGACCAGGCCACAGAACTCCGCCCCTCCCCACCCCACTCCGAAGAAAGGAAATGCAGAAGCTAAGTCGTGCCCCCATCCGTGGAAAAATTGTCTTCCATGAAACTTGTGGGGGGGCCCACAGCGGGAGGTGAGTGGTGGGTGAGAGAGCGAAACTTCATCTGTATTTACAGCTGCTCCCCATCGCTCCCATAGCAGCCTAGGCACCCCACCTCACCCCCGTGTCTTCCATGAAACCAGTCCCTGTGCCAAAACAGTTGGGGACTGCTGCTCTAGGTCACTATTTTTCAAATATTTTATATAGTCAAAAACCCTTTGTTCAGACAAAAATCTTACCACAACCATTAAGAAAACACATATAGAAAAACACACCTTCACTTTGCAGGCTGCTGCTAGGACCATTGTAGAATGGAAAGCTGTTGTCTCAGGACTAAGCTGATTCCTAATAAGAAATAAGGCTCTTAGAAAGTCTTCTGCTGGATAAACATCAAGCCCAGTCTCGAAAACATTTAATACTTAAAACAAATAACCAGGAAAAGTTTACTTACACTGATTAATTTATCTGAATGTCTCCTATATTTGTATGGCCATGAAAATAGATATTGGCTCCCTTTATCTGTATATGTTAAAATAAAGAAAATTGAGCAGTGACTGAAAATTAGTGGGTTCAATTTTTCTTCAAATTTTGTTTGGTGTCTGAGATTGTCACTATAAGTCTCACTGGGCTAAAAATGCAAGAAAACTCAACAACAAGATACATAACAAGCAACTCTATAGCAAATAATAATGCAAAATTTTAATTTCGCTTTATAGTTTACAAATTTGTTTTACATGATATTTAATCCTTGCTCAATACCTAGCAGAAAATACCCTCATTTTGTAGGTAAAGATACTGTGGCTTTTCAGTGTG
>NW_012149953.1:1388558-1401324 GCF_000956105.1 Propithecus coquereli
TCAAGCTCAGCTCTCTTCTAAAAGAACACCCAGTATTCTCTTTTGCTTATTTCTGTGTTTTGGATAATTTTTCTACCAGTATATTATAGTTGTTTTATTACAGACAGAAGAAAACTTAAAGACACATTGCTATGAATTTTCCAATAATGGGGAATTGGCTATGAAATGTTGAGAAATTATAGTACAGAGAAAACTTGGCCTGAAGGCATTAGGAATAGTAGCTATTAATTTTCAGTGAGGGAATCAAGAGTGTCTGCCTAAAAGGAAGAACTGCAAATAATGCTAGGCTTGGAAAATAACAGGTACAGCCATAAACCAAAAGTATGCCTTTATGAACCCATTTTCATTTACTATTTCACAGGGTTTCTGCTCTGTGCCAAGTAAAGCAAATACTCAAAGAGAAAGTCCCTGCCTGCCCTCCAGGTGCTCATGGTACAGAGGAGAAACCAGTTCTTCAACATAATCTGGTTGTCATAGATAAACTCCTGTGGAAGCACTGGTAAGAGGCATTTGGTTCCTTTTGGAAAAAGAGGTGAAGGGATTAGAAAAGACTTCCTGGAGGCAGTGGCCAGCCCTTGTGGTTTGAAAGAAATAATAACAGTTATGTGGAAGAAGGTAAGGGAATGCTACCAAGAGCAGATGCAGGGGCTTTAGTAGGAAGTGAGGGAGAGTATATGGAGAAAGGAAAAGTTAAGGAGCCATGAGGAGGGGGACAGGTTAGGAGCTTCTCTGCTTTGCTGAGAAGATTTCTTCCTCCTGCAGGCAAAGGAGGCTATTGTAGGATTTTACACTGGGGAATACAAAGGTTTAACTGGGTCTCTGGTGGCAGGATGAAGAATGTTTTTAAAGGGGAGGCGACCAGAAACAGGGAGACCAGTTAGGAAACTTATGTGGTATAAGATAAGGAGGTGATATGGAAATAAGAAAAGTCTAATACAAGGCTGTGCTAAATTGGGGTAAGATACATTTCCTGGAGATGCTCCCCTAGCTGGCTTTCTTTCTGCTCATTCTGTTTTCTTCTGTGACAACAGGAAAAAAAAAATGGTTTTCTGATTCTTGGGACGGGTTAGCTGGAGGAGAGCCATGGCCAACTCCCCAGGAGCCAAAGGCGGGAGGCAGCCGGCTTCCCTCCCAGCCCTGTGCAAGCCTCTGACCCTCTGACCGCCCCGGCATTCATGGCGGCCGCCCGCTCACCCTCACCGCTCCCCTCCTGTCCTGCTCCCTGACCTGAAGCCATACACATCTATTTCTTCACTTCATTTTTCAGTTTTTACACTTTGGGCTCCATCAGTGACTTTTGAAAGGAAGCACTTGTTCGTAAAACAGCCATATATTTAAACAGGGCACAGAAACTTAACAGCTTTATTCAGCAGTTTCTTCACAATTACCCATTTCTTTCTCAGGGCCAAAAAAGTTTAATCAGCTTTGAAATCCAAATGAAACCCCCAAGAACTTGCTGGGTACTTCATTTTGAAAGTAAGGGAATCAGAGGGAAAAATATTACTTCAGGCTCTGCAAGACAAGAAATAGAAAGCCCTTTTCTCTACCCAAATCCATCCACTCCCTGGCTTTAGCTCTTCCTCAAACTTTTCTGCCTTGACATTCTCTAATTCTCTGGGAAAAAACAATTGTTAGTTTGGGTTTTTTTGATTTTTGATTATTTTCTATTTTTTTCTTTTTCTTTTTTCAAGGTACTTGCTCCACTCAACTAGTTACTGATACGTTTCATTTGCCATATTCTCAATTGAGGGGTGCTTGGGAATGAAAGCACACAGCCTCAGTTGAAATAGAGAAACATCCCATGGGTGCTGAGAACCTCAAAGATGCTTTCTAATTTTGTATCCTTCAAGACTTGAGAACTTTAATTAAGAAAGGATATAAATATAACAAATGTGGAAGAATTCCCTGAAGTTTAAGATAGGGACCCCAAGATTATACTAGGGATAAAAACTGTGCCTTGAAAATTCTTGATTGACTCCACTAATGAGAGGCTGAGATTTCTTCCGCGTAACCCTGTGCTTGTCTCCTGATTAATTTCCTCCAGTACTTAATCTTCAGTGCATGACACTTTAACCACTAAGCTTATTATTCTAAAAATAGTATTCTAGCCGTGCCATCTTAGCAGATATATATGTGATCTCATTTCTACATTTCCTTAGTTGTTTAAATATTAATATCAGATGTGCACAAAATGAAATAAACAACCACACTAACAGGTATAAGTAAATTCTCATCCAGCTCAATTTCCCAGCTCCTATATGCAAAGAGACTTTCACATATTTTCCCACTCTGAAACCTCACTGGAATTGGTAGATATTCTTTTATGGGAACAAAGAGGAAAGTCACTGTGTTTCCATCTGAGAGCAGTTGTGTATCTCTGTGTACACAAACAGATCGAGGTAGTTCATTCCACCTTGGGCTGTGCCTTGTCAGTGAATTTTTATGACAACTTCTAAGATAAAAATAAATTATAGAGGATTTTATCACCAATCTAGGTTAAGAAATTCATTATGCCAGGGGAACAAGGCAAGAGTCAGGCATCAAGACAGAATCAGAGAGAACAATTTAGGTTTGGTAATAAGATGAGATTTATGTTTCAATCCTTTTCTCTCTCTTGGCAGTGTTAGGTGAATAGATACACAGGAAGACATTTCAGTTTACATAAAACCTTTACTAGGTGAATGAGACACCCTCACACCTCACTGTAGTTTATTGAAAGCACAGTACTTTCTGTCATGAATGTGGTTCCCTTGGTGTATCAGATTTTCCTAAAATTGTAATGTGATCTCTGCTGTTGCCGCCTGCTGGGAATACTGCCCTGCTTCCTGGGCACACTGCTCCCTCCCTCACAAACAGAAGACTCAAAAGGCCAGAAATCAAGATGAGCTTGGCTCTCTGCCAGGAATACTTGTAATCAATAGGAAAAACACACTAACCTTGCAGGTCTCCTTTACCAGTCCCCCAAATAGAGGTCCTTACCTCACTCTCTGTCCAAGGGGAAGAAAAATAGTCAAAAGTTACCTATATAATTTTTGAGTCAGCATTGTTAAATACATTTGTGAAAAAAACAAACAAACAAATCTCAATGGCTTATTATAGCACATCCTAAAACTTTTGCTCTTCTTCAACACTGTAGCTTTTTAACCCCAGTGGTTTAGGTATGAAACAGAGACCATTTCATAGTCACTTCACAAATCTGAGAAAGCATAAACACAGGTGAATGATACTGTATTGTCATTATTTTAAAAACGATGATTCTAAATAGGTTCCAGTGAGCTATTTATACTTTCTTGTGCACTGTGCAAGGACTCTTAAAATTGCAGTGCTTAATTATGTGACAACTATTAAAGATAGAAAATATCACACTCCTCTGATTTTGCCTCTTACTAACCACAGCAAAACAGAGGGAAAAGATGGAATATGTGTAAATTGAAAAATCTCTTGGCTGTATATTGCCTAACACAACACATTTGCTGCTACATATCAGTAATGCAACAGATCCATCCGTGTCATCTCCAGACATCTGGGTCATTCTTCATCCCTTCAAGTCTCTGTCTCCAGCCCAGGGTCCATCATTGTCCTACAAACAAATGCAATATGCGCATGATGGCTCATTCAATAACTTGGCTTCTTGGTTCCTTGACATCTCCATCTCCAGAGACATTCTCTTTCACTGTATGCAGTCATCCACTTCATGCGAGCGTTATAGACACTGACTCTTCTGCTTCCAAAATAAATTTAGACATCCCACTCTCCCATCACCACTTTGTAACCTCGCAGCATTCTTATACATTACTATAAAAGAAAAAAAAACTGTTTTCAGGATCTCCAAGCCACAGGCCAATCTTTCCTCTCCATTTTTCATCAATTCCCTACAGGTTTCATTTTCCTATGCAGGTTAGTTCACTACCCCCAAAATACTGTTGACCATGCCATCAATTTCCTTTGTCTATTGCCTTTCTATCCACCCACCTGGAAAAATCCAGAAAATTCAGTGTCTGTCAAACTAGGAAGATTGTTGCCAACATTAAATAATAGTCACCAATATCAATTGGAAACTCAACACTGTCCGGGTATTTCTCTAGTTGGCACTCTCTCCAATTCTTCATTATAGCTATTTCAAACATTCTGGAACTGAAGAGACAATGCTTCTCTGAGGGTTGGGGTTATTGGCATATAGTAGGTAAGTGAATCCACGAGAGAGGATACAATTACCCAGGAAGAATGAGAGGAGTGAGAAGGAAACGGGCCCAGGGAATAGCCCTGAGTAACACCAGTAATTCAACAGATGTTCAGAAGAAGAGAAAACTGATTCACAAAGGAAAGTGACAAGGAGTGGCCAAAATTGTAGGGAAAAAAAACTAGGAAAACGTGATGTCAGGTTAGTCTAGTGAAGAGATTATTTCAATAAAGAGGAATAGGTGAAAATGTCAAGCATTATGGATTGATTGCATAAATAATGAAGACCAGCCCACCAAGTTTAAAGCCAGTGATGTCATGAGTGACCATGGAGAGGGAAGGTTCAGTGTGAAAGTGGGTACAGATGCCAGATTTCCTCAGGTTGAATCTTAAGAAGAGGATGAGGAATTGGGGAAGAACGTAATCATTTCTGAGAAGTTTGGCCAGGACAGAGACAGCAGTGCTAATTAGAGGGAAACCTGGACTTGAGGAAAAGGCTTGATGTTACTAAAAGGACCCGTCTTTTGAGTATTTAAGGGTGACTGCAACATCTATGGAAACCATCTGAGATTGCCTCTAAAGACAGAGAAAGAACTAGTCCACAGAGCTGAATTGAAACAGACAGCCGTGAGAAAGGAAGGATGGAATTGTTTGAAGTGTGTCCATTAAGTCCTGCTTATACAAAAAGGCTTTACACTCTAAATCCTTTGATTATTTTCCATTGCTGTTAGCATAAATTGAAACTCTTTCATGTGAATTAAAGCTCCTTCATAACCTAGCACCTGCCTCTCTCTCCCCTGAGAAGTCACCCTCTTCCCCAGACTCGCTGCTCCAGCCACACCGAACACCTCTTAGTTCTTTCTCTATATGTCTGTCCCACTCTCTTTCACCTCTATGGCTTTAGACAGAGATTCCATCCTCCAGGGATAAGATCTCCACTATTTTCCCAGCCCGCACATACCCTAACTTTAATTTTATACAGTGATAAAACCACTAGGGTTAAAAAGCTACAACATTCCTCAAGGGAAGCCTTTCTTGTACCCACAAACAAGGTCAAGGGCCCTACCTCCACACTCCTATTCCTGCTGCACTTCCCCATCACACCTTCCTTCCATAATATCCTGCATCTGTAGCTGCCTGTCTCTTTCACTGTGCCTTTGAACTCTGTGAGAACAGAGACCGCATCTATCATATTACCAGTATGTCTCCAGAACCTAGTACATTGCCTGGCATATACTTACTCAATAAAATCATGTTCCAAAATGACAAATTAACACATTTTAAACAAAATCAAGTAAAAGCATTAATTTAATCATGCAAGAATCTTATTCAGTATTAACTGAGATTCTTGAAAATAAGGGTAGTTTGTCTATTAATACTGTGGCTTAAAGCATTTTCATGACTTCTAATATATCATGCTCTACTCTTTTTTAATTAAACATTTCATATTCTAACATAATATATAATCTATTTGTGCATCATGCTTATCATCAGAGCCCCCTCTCTGTCTCCATAAGAGCAAAGATTTTCTGTTTGCTCATTGATGTATGCCCATATAATGATGTCCTAGCACATGAATAAATAAAAGAATGAATAAGCTATGTAGGTAGAGTTTCCATATGTTCTTTTCATGAATTAGCAATTTCATAATATAAGAGTTTTACCCTATGTATGTCTGAAAGTATGTAAAATGACTTAAATATTCAAACACAGTGCAAACTAACATTTACATTTAAAATAAATCAAGTACACCCCAAAATAGCAGAGCTTCCAGGAATTACATTTGAGAATATTACAATTCTTGGACAAGTCATTCAGCACTAAGTGTATTACTAGATAAGGTAAAGAGGAAAACATGTTGTATTACATCATTTTTATTACCTTAATAACAAAAAGGATAAAACTTTCATCTGCGGAAGAATGTTTTTGCAACTGTTCTCATGTAGGAATTTATGACAACACTACTTGTATAAACACACAGAGTCTTACAATGGATAATATCAAAAAATTACAGTTTTTTAACAAAAAGCATAAATATAATGGGCAAGAGGACAATTCTCACATCAGTAGAGGGCATACCATTTTATCATAACTCAACAAAGGCATTTTTGTGGAAGTCTGATAAAATAGAGTCTAGGCACTCTGCTTTTTATAGTTTATCAATACAAAGAAAGATAATCTTTGTTGATTAAAATGAAAATAGAGACAAATTAACATTCTGTTATGAAAGTGTAAGAAACAAATTTAAAACATAGATGGCTTACTCTTTTTAAAAAATAACTTTGGCATATGGAAAAAGCAGTACCTTTTCATTTGTTCGAAGTGTGAGAAATAAAACAATGTACACACACAAATCACCTAAAATCCTGCCACTCCAAGGTCCAAGGGAACTTATTTTGGTATATAGGTTACCATATAAATCCACCACACATACACACACACACACACACACACACACACACACACACACGCATGCACATACAATCCCCAGTCTGTTATATGTAAAGTGAAATTATGGATCTCCCTTGACTTTAAAATCCAATATATTCACATAATTATATATATTACTATATGTTTTAACTGAAATAAGATCATAATATGCACAATGTTTTATAATTTACTTTTCTCCCTAATTAAAAATACACCATGACCACCATCAATTTCATGCCAGAGGGCATGTGCTTTTATGCAGAATACATACATATATATACATATGTATATTTTAATTTTTTCATACTTTCTTACTAGTGACTCATTGTGACCTTAGCATTCTACATTAGCAGTGTAGAGCAATATAACCTGAGGCTGAAAATATTTTAAATTTGTTTAATCCAACTGTCCCCTCCTTTCAATAAAGTAAAGAAGCATCAGTAGGTCTTTGCTTATTACTTCATAGTGTGAGTACAGCATGCAACTGGGTGAACCAAAATATCTTACCAGCAAAATACATCCCTGAATAGCCAAATAGATTAATCTGTTGACTAACATGGATGAACATTGAAAGTAAAGTATTCCCTCTGCCTAAAGGAGAATGCTAATCTTAAGGAATGTTTGGGATAACTATATGGTCCAATATCCTTTTAGTCCCTTTTTTTTTTTTTGAAACAGAATCTCACTCTGTCTCCCAGGCTAGAATGCAGCAGCGTCATCATACCTCACTGCAGTGTCAAACTCCTGGGCTCAAGTGACCCTCCTGCCTCAGCCTCCCAAAGTGCTAGTATTACAGGTGTGAGCCACTGCGCCTGGCCTCCTTTTATTCTTATACCATCAAAGTATCATGGAAATTCTAAAACTACAGTTCTAATTTGGCACAAAAACATTACATTAGTTATATCCATTTTGATCTTTCAAAATGATGGTCTTAGAACATAGAGTGAGCAGACCCAGGTCTCTGAATTGTTTGCCAAGTTGTTTAAATAAAAGTTTTAAATGAGCTTTAAGATGCTGCCTGTTTGATATAATTCGGGATCACATCTCATGAGATTATTTCTTCCTGTTATGATTTTAGCAACAGTATTTAGAGACATGTTCATATATATATGTATGTGTGTGTGTGTGTGTGTGTGTGTGTATTTGCATATGTTTGTATATATATTTGCACACACAATTGTCCCTAGTATCTACCGCATGGGGGATTGGTTTCAGGACCTCCCGAGGATACCAATCTCCACAGATGTTCAAGTCCCAATATAAAATGGCATAGTATTTGCATATGATCTATGCATATCCCATATACTTTAAATCATCTCTAGATTACTTATGATAACTAATATAATGTAAACGTCATGTAAATAGTTGTTATGCTGTATTATCTGGGGGATAATGACAAGAAAAAGTTTGTACATGTTTGGTACAGATATAATTTTTTTTTTAACATTTTCTATCCATAGTTGGTTGAATTTACAAATGTGGAACCCACGGATACAGAGGGCTGACTGTGTGTGTTTGTGAGTGTGGGGTGTATAAAATACCATTAAAAAATTGAGGTTTTATAATCTGACCACATAGGTGACTTCTGTCTGTTGTATCAATAGCTAATAATGATTTGATGAATGCTGAAAACATCCTTGAGCTACTCTGAAAATTGCATTAATAAGATGAAACAGGGAACATCAGTGATCAACATGATTATCTGTGTCTGAATTTAAATCATTCTTCATACAAAGAATTATTTTGCAAAATACCAGCCTTACCACAGGCTATTGAGGGAAAAGGTAGTCTATATTTCTAAACAAGGTCTAATAAAATGATTGGTCTGTCCGTATGAGACGATAAAGTAAGTATCTTATTTTTATAGATGAGATCAAGTATGATTTACAGGAATTTTGAAGAAATTGCTTGACCAAAATTTTAGCAAGTAAAGGAACTTACTACTTTGTATTAGCCAGCTCAGAGTGTCATAACAAAATACCATAGACTGGGTAGCTTAAACAACAGACATTTATTACCTCATGGTTCTGGAGGTTGGACTTCTGAGACCAGTGATCAGAGTGTTAGCAGAATTAGGTTCTGATGAGGCCTCTCTCCTTGGGTTGCAGGCAACAATCTTCTCATTGTGTACTCATGTGGCCTTTCCTTTGTGCAGTGTCTCCCTCTCCCCCACCCCCTGCTTCTTATAAGGTCACCAATCCTATGAAATTAGGAACCTAGCCTTGTGACCTCATTTAAGTTTAATTACCTCCTAAGTGAAGTCACACTGGGAATTAGGGCCTCAATATACGAATTTGAGGGAGACACAATTCAGTCAGCACTTCTCAAAACAGACTTCAAAGAGTTCTAGTAGAAAGAGATTCTCTTAGAGAGTATTTAAAATTTTATATTGTTAAAATAAAAACTTTGGATAAATGAAATTACTAATACCTTGGGTGAAAACATTTCTAGCACCTAAAAAATATGGAGATTATTTTAGGGCCTGAATTTTTGAACCAAATATTGGTTGAAAAGGGATAGAGATTTGAGTTTCAATAATTCCTCTTAATTTTTACTCAGTTCATTTAACTTACCTTATTGAATTCATAAAATATTCCAGGCATTGCCCCATGCTCTTGGTATGTATCGGTAAACAAAACAGATACAAACCACCACCCTAATCAAGCTTTCTAGTAAAGGGCAACCAATGATCAATAAATTTAAAAAATACTTTTTTTATTTTTGTATAGTATATTAAAAGGGTAGTACTATAGAAAAAAGTAGAACACGGTAAGGAGACAGGAAGTGTTGGAATATTATTTTAAATAGAGTGCTCAGAGTAGGACTCATTGATAATATTTGACCTAACCCTTGAAGAAGACAAGGAAGACATAGTTTATTTCTTCACTTCCCTGAATTTGGACTGGCTTCTAAGTCTTTGATGGATATGCTATGGCAAAAGTTACACTAGACCAAGTCTAGCTGTAGATTTTAAGAGGGATTGGCGGGCTCCATCTGGTTCACTTGGAATACTCTGTCTTGGGGCACACCATCTCAGAACCTAGTCACTATGCTATGAGAAGTCCAAGCCACTTGAGGGCCACTCCATGGTGCCCCAGTTGACAGCCCCAGCTAAACTCTCAGCCAACACCCAGCATCAACTGCTTGCCATGAGAGTGAGCCATGTTGGCTGTCCAACTCAGTGGAGACTTCAGATAACTGCACCTTAGCTGACATGCAATTTAAACCACATGAAACACTCCAAGCAAGAACCTCTCAGATGATCACAGACAACCCACAGAACTGTGAGAAATAATCACAAATTTTTATTTAAGCCACTCAGTTTTGAAGTAGTCAGCGGGAACAGATGCTCAATTTCCAGTTGTTTATATCACTACAAAGTAACTCTCATCTGGTTCCTTACAATTAAATGTTCAGAAATATCTCCTATCTCCATGGATATGTGTGTGCGCACATGTGTGTATGTGTATGTTGGACATGAGGAGGAGTTAGTGAAAATATGGAAATTATGAAAGAAACTGAATTTCACATGTAGGTTAAAGAGAAGTCATAAAAGTATATATGGATACATACAGTAGCAGTAATCCTGAAAACAGCCCCCTGGAGAATTTTCTAGAAACCTGTAGAGTTATTTAATTTCCTCGTGATATGGTATTAGGAACTTAAATAGCAAGGAGGCATCAGCTGACATAAGGCTCCCCACTTTCTTTAGATAAGGGGCATCAAACTCCATTTGTTCTATCCAAAACTGTCTTACCCACCTACTTATCTTCAGTGCCTAAACTGTATATAGCACATAATAGGTGCTCATAAATGTCTGTTGGTTGTTCAGCACAGAGTTAAGAAAGAGGATAATATAAAGGGCATTTCATTCCTTAATTCTCAATAAATTGACAAGTGAATTTGAGATACTCCCAGTCTTTTCCTTTATATTCCAAAACATCACCACTGCAGGAATGTGACTAGGCAATTTGTGAAAGGGAATGGATGATTTCCTAACAATCTGTCAGTACAGATAAAGAATATGGAGACTGATGATTTGTTAGTCAGCATATTGGCACTACAGTTCAAAGTATACCTATATCTATTTTCTTTTAAATCTATTCATGAAACTTCTCTTTCTCCAAAAAGAATATGATGATAAAGCAGTTTCGGAGGGTATTTTTTTTAAATTTGGTTTAGCCAAATATTCCTAGAAAGTGCATTCAGATTTTTAGATTATGAATTGAGAGAACTGTACTTTCATTCAAAATTCCCAGAATTAGCAGCACAGAAGCTGTTATTTTTTACACATACACATTATTAATATTTATTTATTCCTTCCTCTATACAAAGCAGATTTGAGACCATTGACACCATTTCATCAAGAATAAAATACAAAACCAAGAAAAATAGGATTAGGATTAGGATTATTATTATTATTAAAATAAACTACCTACAAAATAGTGCACATTGGGCCTCAACCTCAAATTTGCTTCAGAGTTTTCTAACCTAATAGTCAAGAGAAGATGGTATAGATCTCATTATTAGAAAGGACTTTAAAGATATGCTCAAAGTCTCTCCAATTGATTTCAAATAGCCAAGGGATTGTTGCATAATGTATTTGATGCAATCTATACATTATGGATTTGTAAGAAGATGAATCAATACTGAAATGAGTAGGTTCACAGTAAATGGTTCATTCAGCACAGAGACTCTGGCTAGAGATAAATATACATAAGGAATGTTCTTCACATGACAGATTTGAATTAGCAAAGCATTCAACTTAGATATATGTGCTAGGAATGTTGGTACGCTGAGTCTAATGGCATAACAGAAGGCTCTGTACTCAATTCTATCCTGTTGAACAAAGTTAGTTAAGGGTATTGACACTGTGGTGATAAACTTTGGAAATTATATATAACTGGAATATTGGTTAATGCAATGGATAAAATAATCAGGATTAACAAGAAAAAGAGACTGTAGCAGATTGAACTAAGGAATTATTTTTGTTTAAGGGACATCCTGCTGCCCATGTAAGTGTCCTCTGCTCAAATGCAGAAGTCTGAGGAAGGATAAGAAGGACTGGGATCCACATGGGACCATCTACTCCTCCACCCAAGATAAAGTGAGAGTTCTCTACATCTTGAGTATATATCTGAGTGAACTAACTCAACCACATGAAGCCAGAGAGAAGGGAGAAAGGTAACAAGGTCTCAGAGATATAGAGAAATAATCTACATAAATGGAAGTAAAAATTCAAGAGAGAGGGGAAAACCTGGGTTTATGCCTTGTAAAGTACAGCAACTGACCCTGTAGTAGTTGCAAACTAAAGAATGTCTTAGTGCTGAACAAGCAGATTGAAAACTTCTTCCTCCATTGAGAGGAAGCCTAAAGGAGCTGATCAGAGGTTGAGCGTGATCAGAGTTGGCCCTAGCACAGAAAAGGGGCGTTCTTCTTCCTATGTCCTCTCATATTCTTTTCTCTTAGCCCATTGAACATGGAAAACAAGCCCAGGGTTAAGCAGGAATATGGCTGATCATTTCCAGGAAAGAGCCTACAACTGTGTCTGGGGAGACCTGATTCCACTTTACTGGAGCCATTTCTCGACATCTACATGGCTCTTTTATCCTCCTGAGGATGGTGAAATGGGTGGTCTAGCTGTGGCAATGGAGAAAATTTCAAAATTTAATAAGTATTAACATAAATCAAAGACAGAGTCGACGGAGTGTTGAAAGGTTGTAAACACATTTTACCTGAATAACAGCTGAGGGAACTGAAGATGTTAAGCTTACAGAAAAGAGTGCACGCAAAGACCAAAAAAATCTTATTTAATAAAATGTGGAAGGCAGATAAGATGTATGCTATAAGATCCCAGAGGGTCAAACTAGGTCTTCCAGATAAAGGCTATAAGAAAACAAATTTTGATTGAATGTAACAGTGCTGTAATAATTTAATCATCCTCATACTCCATAGTGTCATGCACTATATGAGATTCTGGGACTCAGCAATGCTAAAGGCAAAACTCTAGTCCTTACAGCATATTCTGATGAGGGATATAAACAAATCTATAAACAAGTAAATAAATCATAAGTAGCTACTATTGTTATAAAGAATGTGATCAGCATGTTGTGAGAGCCTGTAACTGACAGAGGCCTTCCTCAGATAGGAGGGTCAG
>NW_012149954.1:0-300 GCF_000956105.1 Propithecus coquereli
CACCACATGTACTCACCATCAAATTGGTATTAACTGATCAACACATAAGTGTACATATAAGAATAACATCTATTGGATGTCGGGCAGTGGGGAGGAGGAAGAGGGGAGGGGGGAGAAGGGGATGAGTATTTGCATACACAAAGAGTGCAATGCACACCATCCAAGGGATGGACATGCTTGAAACTTGCACTTGGGGGGAGGGAGGAGGCAAGGGCAACATACGTAACCTAAACTTCTGTACCCCCATAATATGCTGAAATAAAAAGAAAGAAAAAAAAAGAGAAAACTCAAATGCAGAAA
>NW_012149954.1:481-1177 GCF_000956105.1 Propithecus coquereli
AAAAATTTCAACAACTAATATCATAATAAAGTAAAACGGAATTCTTTTTCTCTAAAATTTTCCAGTACAAGGCAAAGAAGCCGATTCTCACCACTTTTATTCAATACGGTACTGGAAGTACCGGCAAGAGCAATCAGAAAGAAAAACTATCCAAAACTGAAAGAAGAAATAAAATTATTCTTATGAAATCAACCAATAATCTTTAAAATGATACTGAAAATAATAAAATATTAAAAATAAATTTAATCAAGGAGGTGAAATGTCTATACACTGAAAAGTATAAAACACTAATGAAAGAAATGGGGCTGGATGTGATTGTTCATGCCTGTAATACTAACACTTTGGGAAGCTGAGGCAGGAAGATCACTTGAGGCCACAAATTTGAAAGCAGCTGAGCAATAACAAGACCCTATCTTCACAAAAAATTGAGGAAAGATAGATGTGGTAGTGCATACCTGTAGTCCCAGTTGCTTGGGAGGGTGAGGCAGAAGAATCAATTGAGCCTAGTAGTTTGAGGTTTCATTAAGTTATGATGATGCCACTGCACTCTAGCCTGGGCAACAGAGCAGAACTTGTCTCGAAAAAAAAATAAAATAAAATAAAGAAGAGAAATAAATGGAAAACTATCCCATGCTCATGGATTGGAAGAATTAATAGTGTTAAAATGTCCATAGGTGGGAGGGGGGAGGAGGGGAT
>NW_012149954.1:2092-3541 GCF_000956105.1 Propithecus coquereli
GATGGCATATCACCACACCTTAGGATGGCCATTACCAAGAAGACACAAGGTAACTAGTATTGATGAAGTTATGTAGAAAAGGAACTCCTGGACATTGTTGGTAGGCATGTAAATTGGTATAACTATTATGAAAACAGTATAGAAGTTTCTCAAAAAAAATTTAAAAATGTAGCTACCATGCCACCCGACAACCCCTCTTCTGGGGATATACCTAAAGGAAATTAAATCTGCACCTCCTCAAGAAATTGGCACTCTTATGATCATTGCAGCATTATTCACGATAGCCAACATATGGAAACAACCTAATTGTTCTTTGATGGATGAATGCTTAAAGAAAATGTGGTGTATATGTACAATGGAGTATTATCCAGCCTAAAATAAAATAAGGAGAATCTGTCATTTGCAACAACACAGGTGATTTTGGAGAATATTAAGTGAAATAAGACAGACACAGAAAGAAAAATACTGCATGTTTTCATTTATGTGTGAAATCTAAATAAAAAGTTAAATATATAGAAACAAAGAATAGAAAGTGATCACTATGGGTAGTGGAGGAAAGGAAGGAAATGGTGAGATGCTTGGTCAAGAATACTAAGTTGCACTTATGTAGGATGAATAATTCTTAGAGATCTAATGTATGGAATGAGGAGTACAGTTAATAATATTGTGTTGTATACTGGAAATTCACTGAGAGCATAGATTTTAGGTGTTCTTACCATAAAAATAAAGGTAGCTTAGTAAGATGATGAATATGTAAATTTGCTTGACTTATAGGAACCATTTCATTATGTATGTTAAAATATCATGCCGTACTCCTTAAATATATGCAATAAAGTAAATAAAATGTTGCTAAAAATCCCAATCATATGAGGATTATTAAAGTGTGAGTATATTTAAAAAGATGAACAAAAAGACAGATAAGGTAATTTCTTGTAAAGATTCATACTATTTTTCACAATGATATTTTAAGCTTAAATATTTAGAGAAGATAAGAAAATTTTACAGGTCCAGAAGATCATCATTTAAAAATAACTAAATATTTGATGTCACTACAAGAAATAGCTTTCACAAGTCATCAAAGAGCTTGGACCACAAGGTAACAAAATTGCATGGTACCATAAAATATTTAAAATTCATTTCATTTGTCAGCTCTTTTTGCTTTTAATAATTAATGAGAATTCACTCTTTAGGTTTAGTGGGTACTTTATAAAGACATCTCCATAAAGCATTTTGAAACTCTATTTATCTTCCCAGAAGTATAGATGAAATTTCAGAGTACCATAAAATATTTAAAATTCATTTCATTTGTCAGCTCTTTTTGCTTTTAATAATTAATGAGAAATTCACTCTTTAGGTTTAGTGGGTACTTTATAAAAACATCTCCATAAAGCATTTTGAGACTCTATTTATCTTCCCAGAAGTATAGATGAAATTTCAGAGAGTTATTTT
>NW_012149954.1:6116-6503 GCF_000956105.1 Propithecus coquereli
TAATTGAGATTGGGAATATTTTCCCACGATAAGGAGATTTGCACAAATTTAGGTCATATTGAATGGGAAAAGTTAGCATCATTCCCCCTAAGATCTGTAACAAGACAAGGGTGCCCACTGCCACCACTTCTATTAAACATCTATAGTGCTAGATGTCCTAGCCACAGCAATCATGAAATAGAAAGAAATAAAGGGTATACAAATAGGGAAAGAAGAGGGAAAACTATTGTTTTTCATTGATGACATGATATTATATCTAGAACATACCAAAGACTCCACAAAGAGACTCCTGAAACTGATAAATAAACTGAACAAAATCTCAGGTTATCGAATCAATGTACGCATATCAGAAGCATTTCTATATACAAATAACAGTCAAGATGAGAG
>NW_012149954.1:17333-17855 GCF_000956105.1 Propithecus coquereli
GTAATACCGAATCAGTTTCTATATGTCTACATAGATATATGACCTTATACTTAAATTTTGTTTAAAATTATATATGTCCTTCATTACATTAGAAATAACTTATTAATGGTGGAATGGGTGGTTGGTTTTATAATTATCTTTGAACAAACAAGTGGAAACAGGTAACCAGTTTAACACTTTTTAGAAATTCAGAAACAGACGACAGAATACAATTTCAAACTTTTATATTTAGTAATACCGAATCAGTTTCTATATGTCTACGTAGATATATGACCTTATATTATACTTAAATAACTTATTAATGGTGGAATGGGTGGTTGGTTTTATAATTATCTTTGCACAAACAAGTGGAAACAGGTAACCAGTTTAACACTTTTTAGAAATTCAGAAACAGACGACAGAATACAATTTTAAACTTTTATATTTAGTAATACCGAATCAGTTTCTATATGTCTACATAGATATATGACCTTATACTTAAATTTTGTTTAAAATTATATATGTCCTTCATTACATTAGAAA
>NW_012149955.1:0-411 GCF_000956105.1 Propithecus coquereli
GGACCTTCATTTGTTTTTAGTGTTTTGCTAGTTAAAATAAGGTTGCAATGAATATTGTGCAATGTTTTTGTTACTTTTGTGAGTGTATCCATGAGATAAGTTCCCTAACACTTATAATTTGATGTATGCAGTAATGTCAAATTGTCCTCTAAAGAGATGTAAGAGGTTCAATTTACAGTTGTTCTAATAGTGTCTCTCAAACAGTTGCCCAGACTGGGTTTTAGTAGGCTTTTTTTTTTGCAATGGTGGTAGTAATAATCCAATAGGTAGAAATGGTGTCTTATTTTAATTTATTCTGAGGAGGTCTGATGAATGTTTCATATTTTTGTAGGCCATTTGTATTTCCCTTTCTATGAACTACCTGTTCTAATTTTTGTAGAATTTTTTATAGGGTTGTCTTTTACTGCTTTA
>NW_012149955.1:1776-2370 GCF_000956105.1 Propithecus coquereli
TTTAGTTTATCAGCATCTTTAAAAAAAATTTTTTTTAAGCATAAGGTTGGAGCTTTGCGCAGTGGCAGTGTCGTAGCCCATGAGGTTTATCCGAGGTGTGATTATTGTTAATTGAACACTTTTCCCAATACCGCACCAAGACGACTTGAAATATAGTTGGTATTGGCAATTTTTGACAGTCCCTGTGGAGACTCAATAATTAAAAAAAAAACCCATCAGGTTGGTGAAAAAGTTTATCAGCTTTTTAACCCTGGACAAGTAGTTTAAGTTTACTGTGCTTCCATTTTTCCACCTTTATGATGGGATGAGGATTGAAAGATCCTGCTAGGAAAGCCCCCAGGCTGTTAGGCGTGTGCTGTTGGTGCGAGGGTCCCTTCCATGCCACCCTGAGACCCTGGGCCTGAGCTTTAGAGGCCACTTCCCCCTTGCCCTGGGCCAGGTTCTGCCTGGGCTCCTCCTTACCTTGAGCAGGAATCACTCCCCACACTGTGCTCAGGGCACAGGAAATCCCGGCCCTGCAGCCCGAGTCTACCAGCACGGTCTGCCCACCACCCCCTCCTACCCCCCAGCCCCCATCCCACCCCACCGCCAACT
>NW_012149955.1:7715-10216 GCF_000956105.1 Propithecus coquereli
AAGGAAAACCCCCATCTGTTACCTGGCACATCAGCCACCTCAGACCCCCACCCCTCGCGGAAGACCCGCATCAGCATAATACTGACCTGTTACCTGGCCCATCAACTGACCTACTAGCTGGCGCATCAGCATAACACTAAATCTATTATCTGACACATCAACTAACCTGTTACCGGGCATTAACCACTTGACACCCTACCCCCGAGACCACCACAGCTTAATAAAAGTGGGAAAAACTGGGGAGACTGGGCTCAGAATTTGGTGGCGAGGCCCCTCTGAGCCTGCTGGCGAATAAACTTTGAGTCTCCGACTCTCCGTGTGCCGCTCGGTTTGTCCTCGGGACCACTTGCAGTAACACTTGCTGTAACATTTTGGTTCCCTGACTGGGAAAACCGACCACTCTGGCCCCTTGAAGCCACCGGTTCCGCGATGGGCGCAGTGACCAGCGGGACCTAGCGACAGAAGCGAACCGGCGGCGGCCGCCATTTTGCGGAATATCTTCGCTCCTCGGGAGCTCCTGCCGGCTGCGGGGTCCCACACTCGCCCGGACACACCGGAGGGAAGGACAAGTCAAATCAGGTCCAGAGGTCCCAGGACCCGGCCGAGTCAGGCCCGTCAGATGACGGAAGAGGAGCTTGATCCCCTCCTGAGTGCAGGGAGTTCCCAGGGCGGGAACGTGTGACCCCTGCCTGTCTGAATGCGAGAGTGAAGAGTGAGGGAAGAGTAACCGTGGTCCCCCGGCTATGGCTACGGCACCTGAGCGGGTCCTCACCTGTGGTTCTGCGGCGGCGTCACACCGCATAACGGTGATTCGCTCCCCTAAAGGGAGCCACCAGGCCCGGGGTGTACACGGCACAGCTTCGCCAAGACGCGCCTAAGTTCCCGCGAGGGACGCAGCCAGGCGGACCCCTGAGAGACACCCCCCCCCTTTGTTAAGCTGCGACACCGTTCAAGGGTCTAGGATGGGTAGCGTAGAATCTAAGCCTACAGTCCTTAAATGCATGTTAAAGAACTTTAAGAAGGTTTCACGGGAGATTCTGGCGTCACACTGAGTCCCAGCAGACTTAGGGCCCTCTGTGAACACCAATGGCCCACATTCAGGTCGACTGGCCCGCACAGGAACCTTACACCTCCCCACCGTGCAAGCAGTTCGGAGAATTGTGACCGGGACTCCCGGCCACCCCGACCAATTCCCTTAATATATTCACGGCTAGAGATTGCTCACACCATGCCCCCTCGGGTCCGGTTCTGTGCTAATAAGGGACAGAGCAGGACTTTTGTGGCCCAAAGGACCAGAGACTCCAAACTGTCCAAACCCATCTATCAGGAAGCTCCTGAAGAGGATCCACCATTACCGCCCTACAACCCTATCGTGACACCTCCTGAAGGACCCCCGAATCCACCAGACACCCCGCCACCGTCAGTCTCCCCGCCGCCAGTTCCGGACCAACCTGGTGCCGACACTGCCACCACCCGCCCGCTACGGTCAGCTCAGGCCCCAGCTTCAGCCCTCCAGATGCCCCTGCATGGGGTGCGAGGTCCGATGCAGGTTAAGGACGATGGGTCCGTTCAGCCAGGCCAGCCAGTCCCGCACTACCAGCCCTTCTCCAGCACTGACCTTCTGAACTGGAAGCACCACAGCCCGCCATACTCTGAAAAACCTCAGGCCCTCGTTGGCCTCCTGGAATCCGTCTCTCAGACCCACCATCCCACTTGGGAAGACTGCCGCCAGCTCCTTCTGACCCTTTTTAACACGGAAGAATGACGCTGGATTGTAGCTGGGACCCGGAGGTGGCTCTAGGACCAGTCTCCAGCAGGGACCTTGGACATGGACCAGTGGGCACAGAGAGCAGCACCCGAGACCATCCTGGATTGGGATTTCAACTCCTCGAGTGGACGAGAGGCACTTGGAAGGTATCGGGAAGCTCTCCTCCATGGGGTCTGGGAGGGAGCCAGAAAACCAACCAGCATGAACAAAGTTGCTCTGATCACCCAGAAGCTGGAGGAGTCACCGACCACAAGTGCCTTTGTGAGGCCCACCGAGTCTACACACCCTTTGACCCAAAGGCGGCCAAAAATCAGCGGATGGTGAATGCCGCATTTGTTGGGCAGTCCTATACTGACATCCGACGGAAACTCCAGAAACTTGACGGGTTTGCAGGAATGAACATCACGCAGCTGATGGAAGTGGCCCAGAAGGTCTACGTTAATTGACACCGGACCACCCAGAGGGAGAATGACAAGAGAATGAAGCAGAAAGCCACTCTCCTGGCCACTGCCCTTGGAAGACCTGACCCAGCCAAGACACCTGGCCCGCCACGGGAAGGAGGACCCAGGAGACGAGGGATCCTGAAGCCTGACCAGTGCGCCTATTGCAAGGAGTTTGGTCACCGGAAGCATGAATGCCCCAACAAAAGAAACCACCCACCGCCAAACAGGAACCTGCCCAGGGGCTTCCGGCAGGAACCGGAGACCCAGGACCTCATCGGTCTCACTGGGAT
>NW_012149955.1:11646-12723 GCF_000956105.1 Propithecus coquereli
CCCCCGCACTGGGGCCACCGGACCTCACCAGAGACTTTAACCTGTTTGTCCACGAGAAGAAACAAGTGGCTCTGGGGGTTTTGACTCGAACCGTGGCCCGTGGTAGAGACCAGTGGCTTACTTGTCTAAACAACTGGATCCGGTAGCGGCGGGATGGCCGCCTTGCCTCCGCGCACTGGCGGCGACTGTCCTGCCAGTCAAGGAAGCAAACTCACACTGGGACAGAACCTCCGTGTGCGAGTCCCTCATACAGTAATGTCTCTAATGAACGCCGGAACCTCTCCGTTCAAGGACATGGAAGTTGATTTCACAGAAGTAAAACCATGTTGGGGCTATAAATACCTGCTGGTAGTGACATGCACCTTCTCAGGCTGGGTCGAGGCAGTCCCGACCCTGACCGAAAAGGCTAGGGAAGTGGCAAAGCTTCTGCTGAGAGAATCATCCCCAGGTACGGTCTGCCACTCTCCTTTGGCAGTGACAACAGACCAAGCTTCACTGCAGAGGTCATGCAAACCCTCACCAAGGCACTAGGAATCAAAGGGAAACTACATACAGCCTACAGGCCACAGAGCTCAGGGAAAGCAGAGCGCATGAACCGGACCCTCAAGACCACTCTAGCGAAGCTATGTCAGAAAACACAATTACCCTGGGTAGACATGCTAAGCCTACCCTGTTCAGGGTCAGGTGCACACCGGGGCCCACGGAATATTCGCCCTTTGAAATCCTGTTCGGCAGACCTCCCCCACTCATCAAGCGATTAAGGGGAGACATTAGACAACTAGGGGAATTGAATATAAACACACACCTCCAAGCCTTAGCCGAAACTATGCGCCATATCCACCACACTGTCCTAGAAAAAACCCCTATCGCCCTGGGTCTCCCTGTCCACCCCCACCAACCTGGGGATCTAGTTTGGGTAAAGGACTGGAAAAGAACACCCCTAGAGCCCACCTGGAAGGGTCCCCATACTATGATGCTAGTTACTCCCACTGCTGTTAAAGTTGCAGGTATTGGCCAGGCGCGGTGGCTCACGCCTGTAATCCTAGCACTCTGGGAGGCCGAGGCGGGCGGATTGTT
>NW_012149955.1:14178-14650 GCF_000956105.1 Propithecus coquereli
TAATTTTTGGAAATTTGTTTGTTTTTGAGACAGGGTCTTGCTCTGTTGCCCAGGCTGGAGCATCTGGCCCAATAATAGCTTACTGTAACCTCAAATTCCTGGGCCCAAGCAATCCTCCTGCCTCAGCCTCCTGAGTAGCTGGGACTACAGTCTGAAGCCACCATGCCCAGCTAATTTTTTTATTTTTGGTGGAGACAGGGTCTCACTATGTTTCCCAAGTTAGTCTTGAACTCCTGGCCTCAAGTGGTTCTCCCACCTTGGCCTCTTAAGTGCTGGGATTACAGGCATGAGCCACCATGCCCTGCCTAGAAATTTTTATTGACAGAATTCAAAACTTAATCTATGGATACAGAAATTTGAATTTCATATAAACTTATATCATGAAATACTATTCTCTTGATTTTTTTTCAACTCTTTAAAACTGTAAAAACTATTCTTCATCCAAGGGTCATACAAAATCAGGCAGCAGGCC
>NW_012149956.1:0-283 GCF_000956105.1 Propithecus coquereli
CTCTGTTGCCCAGGCTGGAGTGCAGTGATACAATCATAGCTCACTGCAGCCTCAAACTCCTGGGATTAAGGGATCCTCCCACCTCAGCCTCCCAAGTATCTGGGACCACAGGGGCAAGCCACCATGCCCAGCTTCTGATTCTTTTAAGTATTATCTATTTTTGTATCTTTTCAAAATTTAACCCCGTATTATTAAGATTTTAACAAAAATTTTTCTTTTTAAAAAATTCCTGTCATTCTTTTATTTGATGATGCTTGGTGACCTCTGACATGATCTTATTCAT
>NW_012149956.1:1954-2726 GCF_000956105.1 Propithecus coquereli
AGAGGCTGTACTAATTTACAGTCCCATCAGCAGTGTATCAGTGTTCCTATCTCTCTGTATCCACACCAACATTTGTTGTTTTGGGACTTTTTGATAAAAGCCATTCTCACTGGAATTAACTGATATTGTGATTTTCATTTGCATTTCCTTGATGATTAGTGATGTTGAGCAATTTTTCATATGTTTGTTGGCATGGAGTACTACTCAGCCACCAAAAACAATGTTGAATCTATTGTATAACCCTGGATGGAGCTGGGGCCCATTCTTCTGAGTGAAGTATCACAAGAATGGAGAAGCAAGCACCAGATGTACTCTCCATTAAATTGGCACTAACTGATCAACACTTATGTGCACTTTTGAAAGTAACATTCACTGGATGTTGGGCAGGTGGGAGGGAGGAGAAGGGGATGGGTAAATTCACATCTAATTGGTGCGCTGCACACTTTCTGGGGGATGGGCATTCTTGTAGCTCTGACTTTGGCAGTGGAAAGGCAATATATGTAACCGAAGTGTTTGTACACTTGTAATATTCTGAAATGAAATAATTTATAAAAAGAGTATAAAGGTAAGATCTGAGCAGAGGTTATTAAGAAAAGGTGCCAGTTTTAATCAACTTAATGACCTTTTTCAAACTGCATATACTTGGGTCCATTCTCTAGGAATTCTAATATGAATTTTTCTTGTTTCAGTTTTTGGCATATTTGTTCTGGTGCTATCTCTAATTGGAGTATTTTTTTAAAAAATACTGTGTGATATAGGGAATTCTACTTTA
>NW_012149956.1:4891-5270 GCF_000956105.1 Propithecus coquereli
TTTAAATGTATATAGAATACCTATTCCTTTTCCCTTCTCATCTTGTTGATTCATTGAAGTGTTTATGGTAAGAAAATTTTGTTTTATTGGAGATGCAAGCATAATCATGCTTATTTAATTTCACATAGTTTGGAAACTGTGCATAATAATAAAAATCACCCTGGTATGTACAATATTGATTTAAAATCAGTCACACCATATTATACTTAAGTGATTGCAACAGTTAAAAGTCTAGAACTGACAGTATTATAAGTCTTTTTTTGCCAGAGATTTGTGACAGTTTTCTGAAAGCTGTGAACTTGAAGCTAAAATATAGGAAATAAGATTTTATCATAGAAATTCTTTCAGCAGAATTTTTGAAAAACATAATTATTAGCAC
>NW_012149956.1:8376-8905 GCF_000956105.1 Propithecus coquereli
AAATATATTCCTAGGTATTTTATTTTCTTTGTAGCTATTGTGAATGTGATTGACTCTCAGCTTGACTTTTATTACTATATATAAATGTTACTTATTTGTGTACATTCATTTTGTAACCTGAGACTTTGCTGAATTTATGTGTCAATTTCAGGAATCTTTTCTTGGAGTCTATGGGATGTTCTAGACATGAGATCATATCATTAGTGAAAAATGATTGTTTAACCTCCAGTCTCCTGATTTAGATACATTTATTTCTTTCTCTTTCCCCACTGCTCTGGCTAGGCCTTCCAATACTATATTGAATAGAAATGGTGACAGTGGGAACCCTTGTTTTGTTTCTGTTGTTAGGGAGAATGTTTTAAACTTTTCCCCATTCACTATAATATTGGCTGTGGATTTGTCATATATGGATTTTATAATTTTGAGGTATGTTCCTTCTATGCTTAGTTTGTTGAGGTTTTTATCATGAAAGTGTGCTGGAATTTTGTTGAATGCTTTTTCTGCATCTATTGAGATGATTGTATGGTCT
>NW_012149956.1:10647-10925 GCF_000956105.1 Propithecus coquereli
ATATGCATTTTTCACTGAACTTTAAACTCCACTTGAAATTCAGGGCAGCATTTTCTACAATTTTGTGGTTATGTGAACATAGTGCTTAGCTGAACAAATTCTTGTGTTAAGAATCTTAAGTTCAACTCAGCCACTTACTAGCTTGTTGATGCAAGGAACTCAGTCTCTCTGAGCTTCTCTATCTTTGTTTCTGTTAAATAGGGTAACATTAGCATCTAACTATATGATATTGTTATTAAGCACTAAATTAGGTTAATGTATATACACTTTAGCACATC
>NW_012149957.1:0-420 GCF_000956105.1 Propithecus coquereli
AAGTTTTTATAGCATTATAATGCTTAGATTATATATTCAAATATATATTCGTTTAATATAGTTTTTATGAAGACATTATAAGACAGAGTCCCTGTCATTGGACCCTCTAGAATTATATAGCATAAGTATTTTAAGTTTGACATGGAAAGAGACTTTAAAACAATTTGACACATAAAACTAATCAGAACATGATGTAAAAGTAATAAAGAAAAAAGAAAAAAACAATAAACATTACTTTTGTAATCAGTTGTTAGAAGATTATAAAAGTAACTTTATACCTCATGCATTTTTATTGTTTTATCTAAGAATGCAACCTTCCCAACCCCAAATCTAAACAACAATAACCCTCCAATCGCTTCTCTCCCTTTCTCTTTCACCAACAAGGGCTTCTCTTATCTGGCTCTGACCACCCTGAGCTTC
>NW_012149957.1:2925-3547 GCF_000956105.1 Propithecus coquereli
TTATAATATTTTGTATATAAAAACGTGTGTGTATACACATACACACTGTATTGAATATGCTTAAAATATGTCTAGGAAGGAAGACACACATCAAAACGGTAAGGGTGAGGGCCTCTGGGGAGGAAAACTCGGTCCTGGAGATGGGGTTAAAAGAAGATTTATTTTTAAACCATTTTCGAGTTTTAGATTTTTGAACCATGTAGATATATTAATACATCCGTAACAAGTTAAATTAAATAGTAAGTATGTAAAATAATTTTATATTCTTTCATGAATATTCTTTTAAAAAATCAACCGGTTAACTTTTTATAACCAGCCTATTCTTGCAGTTTTTGAGACAACTGACAATGATGATTTTTCCATGTCGTGGACCGCTATATAAAAATAAAGAAGAAGGCCGGGCGCGGTGGCTCATGTCTGTAGTCCCAGCCACTCGGGAGGCTGAGGCAGTAGGATTGCTCGAGCCCAGGAGTTTGAGGTTGCTGTGAGCTATGATGATGCCTATGGTAAGCCCAGAAAATAGAAGGAGACCCTGCCTCAAAAAAGAAAAGAAAAAAAGAAGAAGGGGAAAATTGCTGGCCTGAAAGTTTTGCTGCGTGGGTTGGAGTCTCTGGAAAAGTCA
>NW_012149957.1:14522-15219 GCF_000956105.1 Propithecus coquereli
CTGTCCTGGGGAGAGGAGCCTTCCTTCTTCCCATTTCCCTGGCTCCGTGGATTCTACTTTCACACCTGGGTAGGTAATTCTGCAATCTGTCTCCACGCCCCGTCTTTTGTGTAGGTTTTAGTTCTGAATAGTTCTTCAATGCTGTCCACTCCACGCTCCCACCCCAAAACCGTGCAACTATTTAAAAGCCAGACATTGGGCACCCAGTGCAGTGCAGGAAAACTCGCACCTCCCTGCCTCACAGACTCCGCTGGGGAAGCTGGACTTGGCTCCAGTGGGGTCCGAGTTCTTGGGCTGGAACTTTCTCCATCTCAGTGACGGGCTTGCTTTGGGAAAAATGACAATTTCTCTGAGACTCACTTTCTTCTTGTGCAAAACTAGGATCACAAACAGAGTGTGCATTAAGTATACAGCCAGTGTTTGGGCTTTTTGTTTATTCATTGTAGACCTTCCCCGTTATGTCTGTGAGGGCGTTGTCTTTGATGGTTTCATTCACCATGGTTTTCTTAGAGCCTCGGATCTGACCTGGCACATGTAGACATTCTGTACACACTTGTTGAATGAACGAACTAATTTTGTCTTATACTTTTACTTTAGAGCTTAAAAGAGTCTTTCCTTACTTCTCTAGGGGGAGATATTTTTAAGGATTTATCTAAAGAACACGAGACACAGCATTGTTGGGTTGTAGGGAATTCAC
>NW_012149957.1:17224-17859 GCF_000956105.1 Propithecus coquereli
ACTGGCTTTTAAAGAACTAACTCCTTTGAAAACAGAGGCTTAGAGGGGGTTAGTGCCTTCTATAGCAGAGTGACACACCTGGAAGAGCAGATTCAACCGCTGTGGGACCCAGACTCTTTGATCGTAATACGTTTTCTAAATCTAATATGTCACTGTGTTGTATTTCTTCAACGCAGGTTCATGCTTTGAGCGCTTTACCGCATTGTTTGTTACCTGTTGTATAAATCGTTGCTTCCGAAGAGCACAGAGCTGAGCAAACATTAGAAAAGATGCTAAAGATTGCAGTAAAGTATGTTTCATGGGGGCCTTTTAAATTACAACAGATTTTAGACTGACTGACTTGGATGTGTTGGATGCTGTTTGGAGACAGGGGAAAGAAATCTGGAAGTTAATTCCAAACCCAGGATTCTGTGACTATTTCATTGTTTCCCAAACTTTCTTGATCACAGAAAACACTTGCTAAAAAACAAAAACAAAAGATAACCACACAAATAAAAATACATGGTTCCTGGCACATAGTAGGTGTTCTATAAATATTTGTTGAATGAATGATCCAAATAAAATAATTTCAAATTAAAGAACGAAATGTAAGATCGGATTTTTGCCAATAACTCCCCCAAATTATATGTGTATAT
>NW_012149957.1:19709-20057 GCF_000956105.1 Propithecus coquereli
TTGTTTAGAGTATCTCTGGAAGGAGACAGGAGAAGCTTGAGAGTCTATGAACTGTGGCTGCCTCTGGGGATGGAAACTCAGTTTGCAGAAGACAAGGAGGGGAGTAAGATTTCCTTTATGCCAGATAGAATTCTGTACCTGCTAAACTTCTGTGCTATGTATAACGTGATATGTGCTTAATAACTTTAAATCTTTAATTTAAAAAAATTTAAAAATAGAAGGGGAGGGAGGTCGAGGTCCATGTTCCAGGCTGTCTCTTAATTTCACTGTCCAATATGGCAGCCACCAGTGACGTGTGGCCACTGGGCAGGTGAACTGTTACTGGTGTCGACTGGGATGTGCTGTTGG
>NW_012149958.1:0-980 GCF_000956105.1 Propithecus coquereli
GGAGAAGCCAGGCTTAAACTGAGAAGCTGGAAAAAAATGAGTCTTCTGTGAGGAAATAATGTTGGAGGTCAGATTAGAAGGAATTTAAGAAGGGTGTTTTTGTCAGAGTGGAGAATGGGGTTGAAAAATTATATGGGCAGCCACATTTTACAGATCAAAGGCCCAAGTGTTCTACAGGATGTAGTACTCATTTTATGTTAGTAAATAAAGGTTTATTATTTTTTCCAATTCTGGTGTCCAAGGAGCCAGCTGGTCATCAACACACTGAGTTAAGTTGCCCTGTGACCAAAAGGGAAATGACCTAGATCTGGTTCCATGGAAGCCGAGGTGAGAATTCTGGCTCAAGTGATTTATTAAGGACATAGTCCCAGGGGGTTGGGGAGAGGGCAGTGAGGGAAGCAGGCAGAGCAGCGGAAAAGGATCTGTACAGGAGAGTGAGCTCAGGCAGAATCTAGTCTAGCCTCAGGCTGATCCATGGGAATCCATGGGAATCCCTGGTGCTTGAATCGCACTAAAAAGTTGGAAGCAAAGAAGCTTCCCTCTTGTGCCCATCTCAGGCAGTTATTGGCATGGAGTGTGTGTGTGTGTGTATGTGTGCAGGATGGAGTGAGGAATGGGTGGTGTTCTTATAGTCTCTCAGAAAGGAGGATTCGTTTTGCCAGGGAACTCTTTTAAAGAACAAAACAGAGGAACAAGCTGCAGTGCATTGCTATCAGCCACTACTCACAATAGTAGGTAAAAGAATCTCGGTGGGGCACTAGCAGCCTCCACTTCAATGATTCCCCTAGTCCAGTAGCAGCATCACCTGGGAATCTGATAGAAAATGCAAAATCCCAGATCCTACCTGAAACCCATTAAATCAGAAACTCAGGGAGTAGGGCCCAGCCATCTGTCTTAACAAGCCCGCCCCGTGATATCTTTTTACCCACCTCTCGTCCCACAAACATTAGAGCTTAAAAAAAAATACATATTTTTAAATG
>NW_012149958.1:2540-3302 GCF_000956105.1 Propithecus coquereli
TTATTTGCTACTTTAGCATTTGTCTCATTTTTAAATCTAGGGACTTATTTTGGGAATAATGGTACTTAATTCAAACATCCGTTCATTCAACAAATAAGTTTCCTACAACGTGCAAGACTTTTTGTTAGATGCTTAGATACAGTGGTGGACAAAAGGAATAAGTTTGCTGCTTTCAAGATCATTAACATCTGTGCTATTTTCTTGTTGCTACTATAATAAACTATCACAAATTTAGTGGCTTAAAACAACAAAAATGTATTATCTTACATTTATGGAAGTCAGAATTCTGAAATGGATTATACTTAGTTGAGATGTCCACAGGGTCGTGTTCTTCCTGGAGTCTCTAGGGAAAGAATCCATTCCCTTGTGTTTTCCAGCTTGTAGAGGCTGTCTGCATTCCTTGTCTTGCAGCCTCACATCATTCTGCTGTCTGCTTCTGTCACCTTCATGCGTTCTTCTTCCTCGTTTTCCTGCCTCACTCTTTCCTTCATGAGGATTCTTGTGATTGCATTGGGTCTAGCTAGACAATTCAGGATAATCTTCCAACTCAAGATGTTTAATCACCTCTGCAAAAATCCCTTTTGCCATGCACAATAACATATTTATAGGTTTCAGGTATTTGGTCTTGATATATTTTGGGGGAATGCATAATTATTTTGCCTATCATACTATATAAGAGAGAAAAGAGTGATTTCAAAAACTGTCATTCAGATAACTATATAATTACGAATTTTGATGTGTGCCAACAAAGAATTATAGGTC
>NW_012149958.1:3352-3920 GCF_000956105.1 Propithecus coquereli
TATTTTCTTGTTGCTACTATAATAAACTATCACAAATTTAGTGGCTTAAAACAACAAAAATGTATTATCTTACATTTATGGAAGTCAGAATTCTGAAATGGATTATACTTAGTTGAGATGTCCACAGGGTCGTGTTCCTCCTGGAGTCTCTAGGGGAAGAATCCATTCCCTTGTGTTTTCCAGCTTGTAGAGGCTGCCTGCATTCCTTGTCTTGCAGCCTCACATCATTCTGCTGTCTGCTTCTGTCACTTTCATACGTTCTTCTTCCTCGTTTTCCTGCCTCCATTTTTCCTTCATAAGGATTCTTGTGATTGCATTGGGTCTACCTGGACAATTCAGGATAATCTTCCAATTCAAGATGTTTAATCACCTCTGCAAAAATCCCTTTTGCCATGCACAATAACATATTTATATGTTTCAGGTATTTGGTCTTGATATATTTTGGGGGAATGCATAATTATTTTGCCTATCACACTATATAAGAGAGAAAAGAGTGATTTCAAAAACTGTCATTCAGATAACTATATAATTACGAATTTTGATGTGTGCCAACAAAGAATTATAGGTC
>NW_012149958.1:9355-10584 GCF_000956105.1 Propithecus coquereli
CTCAGGCTGGTCTCGAACTCCTGACCTTGAGCAATCCACCCGCCTTGGCCTCCCAGAGTGCTAGGATTACAGGCGTGAGCCACCGTGCCCAGCTAAAAATTATATTTTAAAGAAGAGCTGAGGTTTGGAGTCAGCTAATCACCCACTAAATGTTTGTTATTACGTATAAATAGGTTTATATATTCGGCCATCCAGTTAGTAACTGGTAAAGCTAGAACTGAACTCGGTTCTGTCTAAATTAATGCCTTTCTATGACTACGGGTTATCACAACTCTGCCAAAATGATTCAGCCACAGTCCTCCTTGATGGACACAGAGTAATTGTTTGAAATTTAGGTGTTAAAGGTGATGATTGGTCATAGAGACTGATGCTGAGGACATTGGGGAGTCCAAAGTCATGTAGGCCACTGTTATCACAGAGCAGGATGGCAGAGGAGTGAAGAAAAGTCACTGTCTTCATTCTTCCTTGATTTACGCAGAAAAGTCAGCATGCTTCAGTAGCCCCCACAATCGGCACAAGAGAGTCAGACCAAGCAATCGACCGTGTCATCTTCCCTCTTCATGTGCTCTCCGTCTTCAAGCCGGACTGCCTTCTCCCTGGTGGATCAGGGCTGACATTCTGACTTGAGCCCAGTCATTAAACACTAATTACATTGGCGCTTTGCTCGCCTTCTAGTTCAAGTTTTAATAAACTGGTCCCTTTCTCTCTCTCTCTGTCTTTTTCTTGAAATCCCAGACAGGGTCATCCCCTTTTCCTCTCTGCGGCTTGAACTCTCAGTCTGGGCGTGTTCAGCCCATGGGCAAGGCAATTTAGAGGAAGGCTGAAAAGAGCCAAAGTACCTGGAGTAATGAACACATTCCTTAGGAGGAAATAAATAAATACATAAAAAGAGCCCAATCTGCTTCTCCGATGCTGTCCACTTGTTTCTCGCTGAGCACTTTGGATCTTACACATTGTAATTTGCCGGTTAAAAAACCAGTAGCATGATCTCTGGGCTCAATTAATTTGAAAGTACTTCTGGATGAATCACTTAGATACTGCTTTATCTTTTGCCTCTAAGATATCATCAGGTTTCAGCCTCAGACCAGCTACTCAGTACTATTAACCTTCCCTACTAATTTGGTCCCAAAGTATGTTCCCTTTGGTTTAAAATAAAATTTATGATTCAAACCTTGGCCATGATTAACCCTCCTCAGACCACACTTAGTTGAGAAAAAAAATAATGATTT
>NW_012149958.1:13569-14657 GCF_000956105.1 Propithecus coquereli
ACAGAATGAAAGCCAAGAACAAATGGAATTTTAGGTCCAGTCCAGTCCATGCTGAATGGATTAGCCTTTGTGAATTGTTTACTGGACGATTTTATATATTACTTTGTATAGCACTTAGGCTGTTGAGCAGAAATAGTAATCCACTTTCCTTCCCATGAGGTGAAATTCTCCTTGAACCAACACAACAACATGAATGTATTTCATACCAATCATTTTTCATTCGTTCGTGCACTTGCCTAAATTAGATCGTTATTAAGCACAGAGAAAACAAGAGAAAGGGAGACTTGTTCCTATAAGCCACTGATAGGAAGACTGATTTTGGCATCAAAAGAAGTCAGTCATTTGCATTTTGCTGTGTGGAGTTTAATGCAACAGCTTCAAATTACATTAAGAGGATCTTGAAATCAAGATAAAGCTTTTTCTTATGCATCTCTGTCTCTAGGAATGAATTATGAGAGAACTGGTAGAGTATTAAAAGAACACCTAATCATGTTTCATTTCTATTTAATTTTCTCTATTTTCCTCTCATTTCAATTGTTCTGTCACTTTTATTCTTTGTGAATTATTATAAGATATAAAAGTTTCAAAATTTTGTATTCCTTTTTCTCCTTGGAATGAATTCTTGTTTCCCCTAAGAATAAGAGTGGGGGAAGTCAGATTTATAAATTTCATTGGGTTTACACTTAGCTACATTCATAAACTTCTATCAGACTAAAAGGGAGTCAGACAAAAAACCCTTTTTCTTATCCTCAAGGATTGCAGATATTGATAAGGTTTGTAATGAGGCCCTGCATAGTATCATATCTCTGTGGAGTTATAAAGTGTCAGGCATCTAAACCCATGATCAGAGGCTACTGGTCCTTGGCTGATTTTAAAAAGTATCCTTGAAAAAGGCTTTTTTGTCTGGCTCCCTTTCAGTTTGAGTTTTATGAATATAGCTAAATGTGAAAAGGGAACACTTATACGCTGTTGGTGGCAATGTAAACATATGGAGATTTCTCAAAGAAGTAAAAATAGAACTACCATTAGATCCAGCAATCCCACTATTGGGTATCTACCCAAAGGAAAATAAATCATTATGTCAAAAA
>NW_012149959.1:0-1247 GCF_000956105.1 Propithecus coquereli
ATTATTATTGTGAAGGTACATCCTCATTCTTTCAAATGTATGTTTTGTGATTATCTTTCAATTTTTTTTTAGAGCAACTTTTGTGAAATCATGGGTAAGTAAAAATGTTGTGTTATTTTTTAATATCAGTTCTGTCATGGAACCAGTGCAGTACAGACAGCTCAAAATATCAACAAAGTGTTTGGGAAGGATGTGGCTAATGAACGCACAGTATATCGATGGTTTGAGAGGTTCTGTTCTGGTAATTTTGATCTTGAAAATGAGCCATGTGGGTGACCTGAAACCAAGATGGATAATGGTGAGCTGAAAGCTGCAGTAGAAGTGAATCCATCTCAGTCTATGCATGAATTAGCAGCAAGGTTTGACATTATTATTTCAACAATATTAGACCCTTTGAAACAAATGGGAAAGGTAAAGAATCTGGATAGATGAGTACTGCATGAATTAAATGAGTATCAGAAGAGAAATCATGTCTAAGCTTGCTTTTCTTTGCTGTCACTACACGAAGGTGAACCATTTTTACACCGTATTGTTATGTGTGACGAAAAATGGATCTTTTTTACAATCGCAAGCATTCAGCACAATGGTTGGATAAAGATCAAGTGCCAAAACACAGTCCAAACCCGAATATTTATCAAAAAAAGCTAATGGGTCTATTTGGTGGTCCACTGCTGGTATTATCCACTACAGCTTCATGAAACCTGGTCAATTGATTACAGCAGATGTCTACTGCAACCAACTGGACAAAATGATGAGGATGCTTGTGATTAAGCAGCTGAGATTGGTCAATAGAGATGGGCCAGTCCTCTTGCAAGACCACGTGTCACAAAAAACAATGCTGCTCAAACTACAGAAGCTGGAGTTGGAAGCTCTCTGTCTTCCACTGTATTCACCAGACCTTACACCAACTGACTACCACTTCTTCCAGGCTTTGGACCACTTCTTGCAAAGAAAAATACTCAATTCTCAACAAGCTGTGGAAAACACCTTTTGCGATTTTACCACCACTCACTTTCTAGGCTTCTTCATTACTGGCATAAACAAGCTACTGTTAAGATGGAAAAACTGTGTCAATACTTTAGGTGCATACTTTGATTAATTGTACCGCTTCTTGTTTGAGATATAATAAACTAACCTTTGATCTGAAATCAGACATTTCATATTTAAAGACCTAATACTTTTAGGAGACATTATGAGATGGCCTAGAGGACTGAAATTTTGTTCAAATATGTCTTTGTTCAAAACTT
>NW_012149959.1:4808-5812 GCF_000956105.1 Propithecus coquereli
TTTAGAAAGTAAATACAAATATATAAATAAATTCAACAAAAAGGAAAGCCATTTTATGTTCAAGGCAAAATTACAGCCAATGGTAATTTTTAGCATCATAGTCACTAATAAAAATCTATAGTAGTAGAAACCCAGGTGCATTAGCGTAGTGGCTGTCAAAATGAAGGTTAGAACTGCATAAAGGCTTGTTAGGATTAGATGAACCATTAAATACAGGATTTGTAGGATTACAAGAAACAACATTTTGGCAAGTGTCAGAATATGATCTTCCTCAACACTATCATTTGTTTCTTCTTTGCTCTCTTGCCCAGTCCTGCCTCTTGTCAACAGTTAGTGAAAGCTATTCATTGCTGCTCACTTCCCATGAAGTCATGTTCAACCTGCATGTCATGTTGCCCTGAGTGTTGGCCTCACCGTTTTACTGACTGACAAAACTTCGTTTGGCTCCATCAACCAGTCAATTTAGAGGAAAGGTCACTACCATTTTATTACCTTCTCTTCTCACCTTGTTGGAAATTGTACTATTTTTGTTTTTCTCCTTCAGTTGAGCTATGATATGGGTCAGGAGGGGTACCAAGAATCTTCTAAGAGAAATAGAATTTTTTCAAAAAAGTAGATTGAGTATCAGAATATGCAGTATTTAAAAGAGAACACAAATATATTCATAAATGTGATATTCTAGAAAAAAATCACAGGTATCTGTCCTTGATGATCTACCTAGTAGTAAAATTATCTCAAAAATTATTTCCAAGCCATTACCTATATGAAGAGAATCCTAAAGTTTCCACTGAGGGGTGGGATGGAAATCATAGACATGAAGGACCAGAACATAGAATGGTATTAGGTATCTAAGAAGCAAGCATGAAAGCCAAAAGAAAATGAAGCAAGGTTTTCAATAAAATGAAAGAAAATGATTTCTAACCTAGAAAAGCAGTCAGTCTATAAACTAATTATCCAGGTACAATAAAAATGTTTTTATACATGCAGGATCTCAGAAAGTTTAC
>NW_012149959.1:7322-7788 GCF_000956105.1 Propithecus coquereli
GCGTGTAACTGGTTTGGTTTCTGCAATGTCTTCCCAAGCCAGTATTTCTCCATTCTTCCCCTGGCTCTGTCTCCCACTCGCTCCTCTCCTGCCAACTTTCACTTTTGCTGATTACCTCGTTTAGGTCGCCTTTAAAATCTATTCCTAACCTTCAGGGTTTGGGAATACCGTTCAATTTAGAGACCCTGGAAAAATGTGATGAGCATATCTATTTCTTTATCTAGATCAAGGACTCTCAAAAGGTGATTTCGACATCACCCACTTTGGAAGCAGGCAAATGGGCTGCACTGTAACACTACGGAAGCAGAAATCTATGGAGGCAGAACGCTGTAATATGTATTCTTTAAAAGCATTGCTAGAATTCTTATGCATGCTCGGAATTGAGAAACACGGATAAATTTCACGTATTTTATATATGTGTCAAGGTTGGTAAGATACTTTAAGAAGCTGCCAGATTCTCTACCCC
>NW_012149959.1:11088-11492 GCF_000956105.1 Propithecus coquereli
GTGAGAAAAATATAGATGTAGCTTCCTTCATAATCTACTCTCGAGAAACATAACTTTGTAGAGGGATCTCTCACTATTCCAGTTTCTGTTCTATCTCTGACTAACTATAGCCCACATTCAGAAAGAAAAAAAAAACACATCAGAAATGTGGTATTAGCCTTTCAACAGAAACTGAAAGAGTCTGTGAACATATTCTACATCTTACATGTATTTAAACCATTTAGACAACTGATATTCACTAATTTAACTATTACATAAGTAATTGTCACTATTAGCAGAAAATGGTCCAATGAGATGACTGAAATAGGGAAAAAAATGAATTACAGCATCAGAGTCAAGATTGTAAAAAAGAAACAAATAATTCTTCAAATTTTCACTTAATTCTTTAAAATACCTCATTGTTT
>NW_012149960.1:0-331 GCF_000956105.1 Propithecus coquereli
TATTAAGAAATAAAATGACATCCATCATATTTCTTAAGCTGGGGAAAGTATATTCTGGTCTACGGGCCACAACCAGTTTTACAAATAAAGTTTTATTGGAACATAGCCACATCCACTTGTCTGTGGCTACTTTCACAGTGCAATGGCAGAGTTGTTGCAACAGAAACCATATGGCCTGCAAGGCCTAAAACATTTTTGTACTTTTGGCCCTTCATGGAAAATGATCTTACAGGTTCCTGCAAATCCTAACTCCAGTAAGGGTCAACTTACAAGAGATGTTATACTAAGGGTGGATTTGAGAAAATTTATCAAAACATCTGCTCTTAGTTAT
>NW_012149960.1:1760-3301 GCF_000956105.1 Propithecus coquereli
CTTCCACTGAGCTTTGTTGGTGGTGGTCCTGCTGCCTGCTCATGACAATGGTTGTCCTCAGATGGAAATTGAAGAATTTTTAAATTTTCTTTCACTAAGGTTTCTTCCTTCAGGAATCATGCTCACTTATCCCTAATTGTTAAGGAGAATTCACAAGGAAACTATTTACTCTCACCCTCTCCCTATGAAGTCAGGAAGGATGCTTTTGTTTTCTTTGTTCTCTTTTGGTCTGTTTTGTTTGTTGTTATTGCTAGTATTAGCTTCCACCATATTCCTTGCTAGACTTTCTCAGTTGCATCACCTGAATAATACCTACTTTTAGCAATTGTAAAATTATACTCTTTTAAGCAGGAAAAAAATATTAGCTATTACTGGGATGCTGACATTTGCCCACGGGTACTCTCTAGTAGAGTATTGCTATGAATTGAAATGAAATTGCTTAAAAAAAAATTAGATGAAGTCAATTCATATCTAAAACTCTGATAGGTTCCTGGAGCCAGGTGCTCCATGGAGATGTGTTTAGCAATGAACAGGTTTCTTGCGTTTGTGGAAAAGGGAAGGCAGTGCCATTAGATGGGGCGACCCACGTAGGGTGGAGACAGATTATGAAGAAGCCAGTTTGCCAGAGTAAGAAGATAATATTTTATCCTCAAGGCAACAGCTACTAAAGATTTTAAATACAACAATAAGGTTTTTAGACCTGTTTTTTGAATGATATTTGGAAAGATGGATTGTAATGGGGAAAGGAGAAAATGGTTTTGATTATACCAGATCATCTTACCAGGAAGAATGATTGGATCTTACTTTAGTTTTTTTGCACGCTGGTAAGTTTATTTTTATCCTTCAGGCTCAGATATTTTATTCCTGGGGCTTTCTCTTGCTGGAGAAAGGCTACCTAACTGTATTGTAAGGACTTCTAACCCATTTTGGTAGATTTTTCTCTATGATTTGGAAGATCACTGTGTGATTTTCTATAACATTAAGAAATAAAATGACATCCATCATATTTCTTAAGCTGGGGAAAGTATATTCTGGTCTATGGGCCACAACCAGTTTTACAAATAAAGTTTTATTGGAACATAGCCACATCCACTTGTCTGTGGCTACTTTCACGGTGCAATGGCAGAGTTGTTGCAACAGAAACCATATGGCCTGCAAGGCCTAAAACATTTTTGTACTTTTGGCCCTTTATGGAAAATGATCTTACAGGTGTCTGCAAATCCTAACTCCAGTAAGGGTCAACTTACAAGAGATGTTACACTAAGGGTGGATTTGAGAAAATTTATCAAAACATCTGCTCTTAGTTATTTCTAAGGATAATGGTGAACCCATAAAAAAAGTAACACCAGGCAGATTAAACTTCAAGGAAATAAACATGGAGCATAAATAAATAGCTATGAAATGCTTTGCTTCAGGTTATTCCTTCTAAAATAGATTTTCTACTAATTATGCAGTTGCAACCATAACTCACTATTTTATTACATGGAAGGCCAAATGAAGAGAAGGAGGAATCATTTTCCTAAGGATATATTTCTGTCTCA
>NW_012149960.1:15486-16099 GCF_000956105.1 Propithecus coquereli
AAAGATTTTGAAAATAATTGACAAGTCACTAGGATAGCTGTTTAAGACAAAAATATCATAAAAAATAATGCTAATGAATTAGAACTTGAAATAAAAAAGACAATATTACACATACTCACAGCAGAAAGAAAAATAGGAAAGTACTTCAGAATAGACTTTTGAAATTTATGAGAACTACATGACTGTGTATATAAATTTTCTGAGAAATTTTTAAGGCAACTTGTATTTTAAACCTCGTATATTTTCATACCTTAGGAGAGCCACAATCACAGTCTTCTCCCACTTCCAGAAGTTGGTTCCCACACACTGGTTTGGTTATTATGTTTTTAGGGATAGGTGCTTGCAGCAGGCACTTTGGTTTCTGAGATAAAAGGTATCTCTGAAAGTGTGAGCGGCAGGATGTACTGAAATCCTTTGGGAATTTTGAACTGTAACCAGAAGAGAACTCAGATATAGCAGGACACACAGTGTGCTGGCTTTTGTGTGATAAATGGACAAGAGAATATGACTTATCTGATCATATGACCCAGTTCAACATAAATTCCAAATTTAGGACCAGTTGAGGAATGCACTGTATTAAATGTGGTGGGCAGTAGAGCATTCATACTAATGG
>NW_012149960.1:16149-16494 GCF_000956105.1 Propithecus coquereli
CATATGACCCAGTTCAACATAAATTCCAAATTTAGGACCAGTTGAGGAATGCACTGTATTAAATGTGGTGGGCAGTAGAGCATTCATACTAATGGCAATTTTTTTTTCCTACAGACCCAGTCGTAGAGCTGGAAGAATTTAAATTTTCATGTGGATTCAGTATTGTCCTAAATGACACCAGTGATGACCATCACCATTTACGTCATCTGCTCATCTTGCTTTGAGGGATGAGGGGTAAGAGAAAATAGTAATGAATCAGTGAAGGGAAATAACTGCAGGCTTCCAGGTTCTATGGACATATTTCTCTTTGTATTCATGAGCACTTCAAGAACAAGGTATGTTTTC
>NW_012149960.1:21382-23346 GCF_000956105.1 Propithecus coquereli
GCCACCGCGCCCGGCCCAATTATGTGTTTTATTTCATACTTCAACCATGTGAAAGATATATTTGTCTATATGCATAAAAAGCTGCAAATATGGCAAAATGTTAATAATAGATATCACGCAGAGGTCAAATTTTGTAGTAGTTGTTAGTATCTTATCTGTGCTTTTTTTACATTCCAAATTTTGCCTAATTGACAAGAATTAGCCATGTAAGCAGACATACATACACACACTTTAAAAAATTAAGTTCAATTGGGATGACTGCAGGGTAGAATCTTTTAGAAAACAAAACACAATTGTCGCAAAAATCAGAGTGGATAAACTTGGAAGTGGATTCAGATACCATTTTCTTTTCTTTTTTTTTTTTCAGATATCATAAAGTCCACAGTGTAGCACTCGTGTTTAACATCACCAGGCCTGACTCCTCCTAGCACAGCAGAGTATGAAACAAGTATAAGGGTGACACTTTATTCTTCACTTTAAACACAAATAGTCAGAATTTTAGCAATGGAGAAAATTTACCAAAATAGTAAGAAGACATAATGATGTCTAGGAAGACTTCATTCTGTGTAACAAAATGCTATATGATGTTTAATATTATTGATAGTGGCTCTCACCTCAACCCATCACAGGTACTAATGCTGGCAACAGAATCTTTTTCATTTAGGATATTTCCTTCATAGTAACAATGTTCCTGGAGTGGAAAAAAAATAGGCTTTACAAGGAAAAATATTTGTATATATGTATGCACATGCATATATATATATATGCTATGAGAATATATGCATCATGGTTGTGAGGGGAGCTGCCATCTTGAACATGTAGCAAAGTTCTTCAAGTAGAAGCTGTGCCCAGACCAATTCCCAGAAACAAAAACAGTGAGACCCTCATAGGTTTTATGAATTGCCCCACAGTTGATCCTGGGAACTCCCCGTATGTGGGGCTAAGCTGTTTTTCTGACTCTAATTCGCACTAAGGAAAAGTCCAGGGAGGTTAAACCTAAGTGGGCTCATGGTGAAAGTGGATGTTGCCTCTGAGATGTAGCTAGTTCCCTTGGGATTCATAGAATCCTGGTGGGCTCTCAGGTTTGGGGGCCAACTTTCAAGAATTTGGCTCTCCTGTACTGAGTCTGAAAGGCATTATGCATCACATGTTAATAAAATGAGGCATCTATTTTTTGGGACTCTAGAGTCCTCTAGATGCCACACTACCACTCTTGAACTCCTCAGACTAACTGATTCTATCACCAGTTAATTGGTCTATTAGTAGAATCGCTTTACCAGCCCCCAAACCCAGAATATGTGTCTACAACTAGAGGTTCAGACATGGTTGCCGGTCCATATTGGTAAAGTTAGGAGGCCACTTATGTGGAATGATCTAAGAAAGCTGAGTTTAAAAGTCTGGTTAAAATAAGCTGATTTGCCTCAGGATATGAAATTTCATATCTGTGTCTTCCCCCCTTTGGAAGAAACCTTGTCAATTTAAACATTGTCTCATAGATGACCTGGAAAAGGTACCACATTATGTACCATCAGCCATTAACATTTGACCATGAATTAATTTATCAGATACTTTCCCCTGAAGACAATGTTAGCAAAAGTCCAGATATTCATGAACTGAGAATTTTGGTGAGTGAAGGGAACAAAGAACATGTTGTGTCACAAGTTTTGTCTTTTTTTTTTTTTTTAGAGACTCATACATGTTTAGGGTGCCCTAGAGGATTGCTCTGAGAAACTCTCTTAGCTTGGGAACACCTCTTGATTGAGCTTTTTTGTATTTTCTTCCCTTTCCTCCCTGATTCTCTATGCCATGATTCTTTATGTCTGCATCTAGGTCCTGGCGTTATCTGAAAGATGGTAGTTTAACTAGAAAATAAAAATATTAATTAAATAACTGATATTCCATTGTTGACCCCAGGATGAAAGTGTGTATCTTCAGAAAATAGTAAATAGCGACATGAGGTTTCA
>NW_012149961.1:0-485 GCF_000956105.1 Propithecus coquereli
CTATTAACATTTTTGTCCCATAATACATGAAGATGAATCGTCTGGACTCCGAGGGCATTTGTGTCTGCAAATTTGTAACCCTGTGGGCTAATTCCTGCCTCTCACATCTGAAGGGAAGCTGGGTTGTCCACACTTATTCTTTTGACTCTTTCTAGATGTGAGTGGCCTCAATGTGTGCTGGTTTTGCGGCAGTGTTATGCTGGAGCAACTCCTGGCAGCTCATTTTACCTAATTTTTGCCAATTCTTGATCAGGGACCTTCAGGTTAGTAGCTTGAAATCAGCCCTGGTGATAATTTACACCATAGAAATCTGTAACTGCTACAAATGGTCCCGGGTAGCAGGGTGAGTTATTTGTTAAACATTTACCACGACACCAGTGATTTGAGGGTATACCTGAGTGCTACCAAGTCTGATCTTAAGAAGATGATAATTAATTCTTTGCTTTCAGAGTAAACATGTTAGTTTCTGGACATCGAGAATGGTT
>NW_012149961.1:9740-10653 GCF_000956105.1 Propithecus coquereli
ATTGGAAAAAAAATGAGAGAAAGAAGAAAAAGAGAGAAATGGAAGCTAGTGACTTAGTGGTTAAGAAAATAGAAAATAATCCTCAAAATGGAAAGATTCAAAATCATAAATATCATCTCTTGAATTTTTTAAATCTTCAAGCTCCTGGTCCACATCCCAGTCTTCCAAGTTTTCTGCATGTTAAATAGTGACTCCTTTCAAAACTGTATTATTTAAAGCTACTTCTGTTGCTCACTTAGAGTCTGCAGCTGATATAGGTTATAGCATGGTGGTCAGAGCACTAGGGCTGTTGTGAATTCTGCAGTGAATAAAATACCACTAACAAATTTCAAAATGATTTTTGAGAGGGAGATGGTAAAAAAAATTCTGGACCAAAATATTTGATTGAATTAGTTTCTATTTTTTTAAATTTTATTTTTAGGATGGCCTCTGTTGAAAGTTGAATTGTCAATTTATAATAATATGAAGTTTTCATGAAAAATGCATTTTTTAAAGCTATAAAACATTTGTTTGCATTTATTCATAAAATTACATACAACCTTTTTCCTGCGTTACAATTAAGGAGTAGATCTAAGTCTCCTTTATTTTCAGAAGCTTGTAGGCATTAGTAGTTATGCTTAGCTTTATGTCTTTGGGTTATTTTTAATAATAATTCCTATATTTACTAATAATTCATAATTTTAAACTCTTTGGCACTTTTAAAATGAAAAATACAGTTTCAAGGTCTATAGGAAAATGCTAAGTTTTCATTAGATTTTCAGTTTGGTCTTATGGTATCAACAATGCAGTACCCAGTGTCCATAGTAATTGAATATTAGTTTCTTTTCTTAAATTCTAGGTTGTTTAGTCTTAAGTAAGACCATCTGTGGTACATCAGCTGTCTAGTTCACATGGGGCTACATCAATCCCAGTC
>NW_012149961.1:14928-15900 GCF_000956105.1 Propithecus coquereli
TGACTTCTAGTGTTTTGTTTCATTACTTTTACAGTAAAATAGTTCCTACCCAGAATTCAAGTCTATAGCAGCATCATTTTTCAGAATTCCACTGAGATTCTAAACATTAGCAAAAAAGATCTTTGGTAGCCATATTAGATGCTCCAAATTCCATGTACCCGAAGTTCATGTACTTTGTAGGAGGAATATTTGAGGCGTGCACTAGTGTCTTATTTATGAACATTTTAACCTTATGTTTAATAAGTTGGTTATTTATTATATTTTCCAAGATAACAAAAAATTAGAAATAATATTAGAAGTTGACACGAGAGCTGCCATAGCCAGGCACACTGAAAGCAGTGATGACAGATCTGAGAAGCAGTACAAGGAAATGCAAATCAAAACAAAAGTCAGGACTAATCCTCTCACCAAACCAAACAACAAAAACAAAATAAACAATAGCAACAAACTGAACTGCAGAAGAGTAATTTAGGATCATTCATTCAGGAGCAAACCTCTGTGTTTTAATTATTATATTAATAGTTTCTTCAAGTATTTTACTATCATAACTGATGTTTATAATAATAACACAAAGTGGTGTTAAGCATGATGTAACTAAAGTTAAAATGAATTAAATATATTCCAATTGTTTTACCAAATTAATTACTAAAATATTTGCAAAAAAGGGTTAACTGGGAATTCCAGAATTATTAATAGGCCAAAACGTATTCTACATTGACTTCCTATCATCATGAAGTCACCTCACAGTGAATATTAATATGATACTTGAGGGGGAACCAAAATAGAACAGGAACCATCGTTTATTGAGTGTCTATCCTAGGTTAGGTACTCTGCTAGACTTAAACAAACTACTTTATATAATAAAAACATTTTTTCCCAAATTCGTCCAGCAAATTTGTACAGGAAATTTTCAAAAGACAATTAGAAGGTAAACTGCCACCACATGTAATGAAATATACCGTAAAGGGTCTT
>NW_012149961.1:20200-21123 GCF_000956105.1 Propithecus coquereli
TTTTTTTTTGTTTTCTTTAGTAGGTGTTACTTAAGAATAGATTTAATAAAATATTCAACTTGGTTTATTCAGTTCCACTTTGGAAACATTTACTGAGTGTCCACTCTGTGCTATGTGTGATGGGCTGGGGGAAATCCATAGGTGAGTAAGATCCTGCCCTCATATAGCTCTCAGCAAAGAGTGTTCTAAATGCTATGGTTAAAGACACAGGGATTCGGGAGAACTTAGAGATGAAAAGCAATTCAGAAAACAAAAGAGGACATGAAAGATTTTATAGAGAAGAGATATGTGAGTAAAGTTTTGAAGGATAAGCAAGAGTTAGAAGGTAAAGATGAACAACGGTGAGAAGGGCATTTCAAACAGAATAGCAAGGTGAGAGAGAACAGGTATATTCAATGTATGGTAGAAATTTCAGTAGCTTATGGGTACAGTGCATATAGGATAGGGAGGCAGGAATGAAAACTGAAAGTCAGGCAGAGCCATATCATAAATCCAATGTACCCTGAAGGGAATAAGGTAATTACATTCAAGCTCCAGAGCTATGGTAGTGGGGGAGAATATAGACAGTGGAAGAGATGAAGAAAAGAACAGAGGCAGAATGAAGGCTTTAGGAGGCCATCCAATGGCCCAAGGGAGAAACTGATCTCATCCTGAGCAGTGAGGATGAAGAAGGGAGGAGGTATTTTAGAGATCACACAGCGGGTAATAGGCAGGACTTTATGATCTATGTGAAGTAGATGATGAGACATAGGAAAGAGAATGGGATGACTTCCAGATTTCTGTCTCAGGTGATTGTGTTTCATTATAGTTGAAAGGCAATGTAATCTGGTAAATTACATGTGTTAGAAGCATCTGACAAATTCTCTTTCATCATGAGTAGAATATAGCAGATGCTGGACTGTAAATTATACCCAACATATTCT
>NW_012149961.1:21173-22220 GCF_000956105.1 Propithecus coquereli
GTACTCTCCTTTCTAGCCTGTCAATAACAGAAAAAAGAAAAAAGGAGCACGATGTTGGAGAATGCATCAGACCTGTAAGTGGCACAGATTACTTCCATTCACACTCCAGTGGTTGAAACTCAATAACATGGCCACACTTTATTTTAGGGTGACTTGGAAATGTGGGGTCTGGATGGACAGCCATTTCCAGTCACAAATCTAGCATATTTGTTGAATCGGTGGACTCACAGTCAATGTTTCTGTCATATAGCTCAAACTCCAACCCATACATTGGTTAGCCACCGGTGGCAACAAGAGTTTGCTTCTGGATCTTGACTCAATGGTGTTAAAAAAAAAAAAAAAACATGAAAATTGAGAATCTAATCAGAATCTGACCACTAAGTATTTTAACATGCATCATGAAGACACTGGCTGCAAATACAAGATGATTCTGCTTTGGACATTGAACTATGCCTGGTGTTGAAGGAAAGAGCCAAAAAAGTTTTGGAAATGAGAAAAAATTAAAGTATCTTAAAGTGACATTAAAGCTAATAAAAACATATCTAAGATTTCCAGTTGTCACTCACAAGCACAATATTTTCAATATTTTGAAATACCATGATTTGTAAAAGCTGAGGCTACCAAGTTTTCTAAACTAGATTAGACTTGGGTGCAAATTCCTGGATGCCACAGAGAAATCAAATCTGATAGAGGTTCCAGCACCTTATCGTTGCCTCATCTGGAACGTGACCTCCCAGTCACTGCAGCAGAGAAGGAAAGACTGCACAGTCACCAACAGATTTTTCACTGCCTCAGCTTAGAAGTGATGTGCTTCAATGTCACACTCATTTTATTGGCCCGAACAGTCATATAGCTACACTTACTTGCAGGGAAGCTGGGAAAGGTAGGATAATAACTGAAGGGAGTATTTGGTGAATGTTCCAGTTTCTGCCACAAGTACATGCCCATGGATTGACATATTTATTCATTTATCTAAAAAATAAATCAAGATCATGTTGCTAGTCATAATTTAGAACCATATCCAAATGTTGTTTGCAGAACATGAAG
>NW_012149962.1:0-334 GCF_000956105.1 Propithecus coquereli
TATAGAATTATTTGCATTTCCATAATAAAATAAGGCTGCTATCACCTTGAAAGGTATACTAGATAGGAAACTCAATAATCTTTTCAATTTTAAGGTCTTCCTCAAAATTTTCCCAACACTTAAAAAATATTACATAAATAATGTGAACACATTACAAAATACACACGAAATATTAGAAATTTTACAATGAGCTAATAAAATAAACAATTTTAATGTCACATTAATTCTGGTAACTTTACCTTATTATTAACTACCCTCTCAAGGTCAAAATTACTTAAAGTAAGCTTTTATCACAGTTTAACTCATACTTCAAAAAAATCTTGATAAATTCAAA
>NW_012149962.1:3641-4159 GCF_000956105.1 Propithecus coquereli
AAAGAAAGTGACTTTTATTCAGAGATCCAGCGAACTGAGAAGACGGTGAACTAATGACCTATAGAACCATCCTAAGTTAGTAAGAACATTAGGCTCCTTTCTATGTTAAGGGAAGGGGAAGACCAGGGGGAGTTTTAAGAGACAATTGAGAATCACAGAGGTCTGGCCTTCAGCGAGGGTCTGAGGAGGTTGTAAAATTTCTTTGCTTTTGGTCAGTTAACTTTGGATGAGTAGATCAGGTCATGATGTTCCTATAAATCTTTACTTGTTACTTGTGTTCATACTCCCCTTATCATCCCACAGGTTAGTTTTGGGAAAGGGATAGTTATCATGTTTTTTCTGGAGTTGAACTAAAAACTAAATTCTTTCTATAATTAGGTGGCCTACATGCAGAGCTAAGCAGAAGCTTTTAAGCTAAAGAAAAATACTGCAGAGGGTTAAAAGCAAAATGGAGCTGGTCATGCAGAGCCTCCCTTCCACTGTTACAATATTAAGAAAAGGCGTAAAGACTATTCTAG
>NW_012149962.1:5444-6702 GCF_000956105.1 Propithecus coquereli
TATTTTTCTGAGGCATATTATCCTAGGAGTCGTCTTAGCTGCATAGTAAGACAACAGCCTTGGTTTGTAGTGCATTTCCTCCCCTGACTCTCCCATAGCTTATCACCACCTCCCCCTAGGAACTCCAAGCACCTATACTTTTCTGTATGGTATTAAAAACTTCAGTCATCTGGTGCTTTTTTGAATCTCATATTTTGTGTGGCTTCCATCTACATCCACATATATTTGCATGCTTTTTCTCCTGCTAATCTGTCTATTGTTAGTTTGTTTTATAGGCACAAATTATCAAGCCCTCAAAGTAGAAGGGAGGGAAAATTCCCTTTGAAATTGTTGGGGCTCAAAAGACAGTACCCCAAACTGAAGACCTCAGAAGCAAAACTTTTTCTCCGACCTTCTCCTGTCTTTCTGCCTATAAGTCCCATTCTTTCTTACCTGAGTCCAGTATAGAGACCAAGGCCTTTGGAACGATAAAAATTCTCTGAAAAATCACTTACATGAGGCAGACTGATTACTAAGAGAGAAAGGTATACAAATTTTTATTCAATACGTGTACATATGGGCCTTCAAAATAAAAATTCAAAGATACAGGGGAAATTGTCCATTTTTATGCTAAGGTTTGATAAACTATGGACAGCCATGTAGAAATATGATTGGACAAAATGGGTATGATCTAATACTAATAGACTGAGTGGGAAAACACAGCAAGTTCTTTCTGTCTAAATTCTTCTTGGCCTCTCTAAGCAAGCATTCCTTCTTTCTGAGGGTGGGGCAGGAACCTCTCTGGAATCAGTGTCTTATGACCTACTGTAAAACAAGGTAGGTCAGATAATTTCTTTATGGCCAGTTTTTATACAGAATAATTTTAGGTTTTATGGCTGGCTTTGGGTAAAGGGGTTCTGGTTTTATGATCCACCTTGGGGAAGAGGGATTCTAGTTTGTATGGCTAGCCTCAGGGAAGAATGGGACTGAGAGGTAGGAAGACAAGAGAAGGTCAGAGAAGAACTTTTGCTTCTGAGGCTTTCATTTTGGGGTACTGTTTTCTGAGCCTCATCACTAGCCACAACTACACACAGTCCCCACACAATGTGCGTACATCAGAATATATATACCAGGAAATATATAAAATATATATTGTAGGTGTTGTGAGTTATCCAGGGTTATCTTTTCATTGTGAGAACTTTTCACAGTATCTAGGCATCTATAATGTGAGAAGCACTAGAAAGAAGTCTGAATGTCTCTTATATTAAAAATTTTACCA
>NW_012149962.1:8587-9496 GCF_000956105.1 Propithecus coquereli
ATTTATTATAGTATTTTCTTACAAACCAGAACTAATCAATTGTAATTTCAGGTAATCCATGAATCACATGCTTTCCTGCTGGTGTGTTGTTATTGTGTTTGTTGTTAATGTCCTCTATACTTCATGAGATTCCTTCCATTTTTGGTGTGTGTATGTGTTTTTTTTTTCTTTCTTCCTTCTCTTTTAACCTTTATTTTCTCCTGTACTCTCTCCAGTCAGAGACTTTTAGGTCTTTATCTGATAACAGACATTCTTTGAAGTAATAAACAAGCAATAGCTGAATGGTTTAATGTAAATGTTTAGTGCTTGTAAGAATAGTACAAACCCTATTTGTATATGAAACAAATTCTGAGAAAATATCCTAATAGGAAATGAATTAAAATGATGAAACTCTTCCATGCATGCCATGTGAAAAATCTATAACAATCAGTTCTACAACATGCAAACCTACAACATGCATCCAAGATTCAGCAATTTACTATTTCCCTGTGGCAATAAAATTTTAAGTGTTGAATATACTATTCAGATTACCTGAGAAGAAAAACAATGTGCAATTACTGTTATTTTAGTGTTTACTTTGTTTTCATCAGAAAAGGAAAATGGATAGACTCTGACAATGGATGGTTTTGTATTTCCCAGTGTTGAACATTTTGTATTGGAAGGAGAAATCATTTCCAATGGAGATACGGGTGTAACATAGGTATAACAGATTCCTTTCTCACCCTTTTGCTGCTCAGCACTAGCTCTCAAGTATAATATATCTTTATCTTAATCTATCCACTCTGGTCACAAGCATTTTCCCTTCTTCACAGCTATTACATGTGGTAGGAGTATTATGTACTCTCTGCCACAATAACGCGTTTATCTGTTTTGTGTGACTAAGAGTCATTAGGGTGCAAGAGTTCTATT
>NW_012149962.1:11976-12686 GCF_000956105.1 Propithecus coquereli
GGGAAAGCAGGAGGAGGAGAAGCAGCTTCAGAGTTTTCCTTAATTCAGAAACACTTTTAGAGAGCCTTTTGTTTTACTCCTGTAGGAGAACTTTGTCAGAGTCTCTTTCAGATGTGTCCATTGGACGTAATTCTCCCAATTAGTTTGTTTAACTTTAGCACCAGCTTTTTCTAATTGTGCATGTAAATAAATTAATTTAGTTATTTCAAAGGCACCTCATGTTGGCCATTGTGGTTTGGGGTCTTCACAGATTAAGTAAGACCATTTTTCTAGCTATTGACAGCAGGTGGTACCAGAAGTACTGTACATCAATCCAGCTGAAGTTTCTAAAGGTGGTTCTCCTCTCAAGGAGGATGACTGGGTCTTAAATGAACAATTGCTCATAAGTCAGGTTTTCTTTTTAAGTGATGGAAAACCAAAGGGGAAAGATGTTTTGTATCTGGTGTGCTGCTTAATGGGAGTTACTCCTCCAGTTGTCACCCATGAATCATTTCTGCCCTTTTAAGTGTCTTGGTGAAACCCAGTGTTTGTGGGTGCTCAAGGCACTAGAGATCAGCCCTTTATATGTGTCCACCAGGTTAAGGAAGATTCCCTGTTTGTTCTTCTTTGGGGATATCCTATGGGACCATTTCATATCATGAGCAATGAGCTCAAACACTCTCCCTTGAGACCTTAGTCACTTGAGGTGCCTTTTGTCTGGGAGGAGCAGT
>NW_012149963.1:0-1827 GCF_000956105.1 Propithecus coquereli
AACAGATTATGGGCCAGAGAACTTTCAGAATTTTCTTGATGATAACAATAGACTCTAATAATCCAAAGTCAGTTTCTTACTAAAGCCACAACCAAAGTATTGAAACCAAATAAAATATAGGATGCACAATCAAATTTGAATTTCATATAAGCAATGAATGATTTTTTTGGGCCATGCAATATTTGGACCATATTTATACTAAAAAATGATTCACTGATAATCTGAAATTCAAATTTAACTGAGTGTCCTATAATTGTATTTTGCTAAATTTCTTGACACAATAACAAAGACATACTTACTATGCTATAAATTCTTTATAATGAATTTCAATAGATACGTACATGCACACAAGGTAAATCACAATTGTTCTTTTATTTGACTCATGGATTTACTCACTGTGGGTTCTATATAGTAAGCACTGTCAATGCTGTACTCTTGTAGCCTCAGCATACATCTGTGCATGACAAAAGCTTTTTACTTCAAACTCCTATGACTCTTTTGCATGTGACCATGGGAACCCTCCTGGTATAGGGTAAGTCAGAGATGATGATGCGTGTGTGTGTGTATGTGTGTTAGAGGGAGAGAGGGAGAGAGGGAGAGGGTGTTAGTTAATGGCCCCAGAAACAGCATTTAATCAATGATAGAGCAAGTTAGCAGATCAATAATCCAGCGTCCTTGCTCTAGTTGTCCACAGTAGCCATTGCACCCATTGTTGCATTGCCTTTTCTTTCCTTTATTGATTTCTATAACTCTCTCTTACCAGAGTAACATCTCTGAAATCTCAAGAACAAATACCCTACTTGTACTAACATCCTCATTTCAGAGTTTGTTTCTGGGAAAGCCTAAGCCAAATTTTATATTTTTTAAATATCCATATTATGGTTAGTTTTGAACTCTACTGAGAAGGCTTCAAGAATAATGGCTCCTATTATTCCTTAGAGCCAGCACCTAAGAAACTTGTTAAGAATTAAGATTCCTGTGCTGAATGTTACATTTCAGCACTGTGTGTGAGACCCAGAAACTCAAAGACAAGATACAACATTTCCAAGTAATTTCTATGCAGTTAAAATAGTGCCAGAATTTATAGCCACCAAGATCTACTTTCATTAGGGTAAAAGAGCCCTTATTTATATTTCTATTAATTGAATTGTGTAAAAAGTTACCTAATATAATGATAAAGCACTGATCTCAGGAATAGGATTTTAGATTTGGTGCTGACACTTGCTTTGCAATCTTGTATAAATAGATCAACTCTTTAGGACTTTACTTCCTAATCTACAAAATTTATAGTGTACTCATACTATACATTTCCTGAAGTTACCATTTTAAACTATCTTATTTTCATATTTTTTCTTTGCATTATAACTGTAACTGAATGAATTCAAGTGACAGAGGCAAAAAAGTAATTAGTCATCTTGTTTCAGAATGGAGTCTTTCTGTTCTGAAGGTATTTCATGTTAATCAAGGGTCAAACCTCAGGATAAATAGTCATCTCATCGAATATGTTTCTGTTCTAAATTGTTCCTCAATCTTGCCATGATATTTATTTCTTTTAAAATCCTGACCTTAAAATTCATATATATGCAGTGTTAAGTTCAAATTCTATTACATTATTCAACTCTATCAGTAATGGCCAATATTATGAAAATAAAGGCATCAAAGACATCAATTACAATAAAACCTACTGACACCTTATATCATTGTATTTTGGCACTTCTATTTAAAGTTATTTTTTTAGTAGGACATTTTCATTCTTGTAAATATTGACTTACACTCAAATTTTACCTCTACCTCTTAGAGGTTTTTTTTTTTTTTTTTTTTTTTTGA
>NW_012149963.1:6810-7376 GCF_000956105.1 Propithecus coquereli
GTCAAATTTCTAAGGACAACATTCTACTAATCATTGAGTTGTCATTTTCCTGTGGTAACAGAGGTGAGAAACTCAAGTAATGTCAGAGAGACCAATCGGCTTCCTTATTGCACATAAGTCAACCACATACTTCCTCTGAAAATGGAGTGAGGAAAATTGAATTTTTCTTTTATTTTATTTTTACTAGAGTAAAAATTGTTGGACGACTTGGTGATGTATTATTTGAGGAGTCTTCCTTCTTCCTTCTCTAGAATAGTGGTTCTCAAACTTCATCATACACCCAAATCAGCTGGAGGGTTTCTCAGAATGTCAGAGCTTCTGATTCATTGTTTCTAGGGCTGGGCCTGAGAATTTTCATTTCTAACGAATTTCCAGGTGTTTCCGGTGGATACTGATGTTGCAAGGAATAACATCCTGTTCTAGAGTAGTTTCTGCTCCAGGGTGTGTTTAACCACACTACAGGGATCTTAGAATTTTCTCTTTTTTATTCTTTTTCAGGAACACTTAATTTAACATAGAATTTGTATTATGTTTCTTTTCTATAGTGCAGCAGCAATTTAAAAATG
>NW_012149963.1:8886-9223 GCF_000956105.1 Propithecus coquereli
TTTCTAGAAGGGGTTTCAGAATGTAGTAAACTGTTGGAGAACTGAATATACAGATATCAAACCACTGAATGCACAGTACATTTAACGACTTCTTCTTTATCAAAATAAAATCTTTAAAGAGTTAGTTAGACATAGTTAATATTTTTAAAGCATGAAAATTCATGTCAAAATATTTTTGTACCTTATTGTTTCCTCTGGAAGTTTAAATGTTCCTCATGTGATCCGACATATAAATCCAAATTTATCATGATAGATTTGGTAGAATTGCCTCTGCTGAATGACACACTTGGTGATTGAAGTCTATTTGTCTTTAGTGTTAAGAATCACTGCAATACGT
>NW_012149963.1:10122-10413 GCF_000956105.1 Propithecus coquereli
ATTTTGAGGTTTACTTCTGCCCCAAATGCTTAACTAACTAATGACTAGTTTTATGTTCATTTCTGTTATTATGTTATGCTAGAATCTCAATTTCAATTCCCTCCTTCATGTTGGCAGAATACGATGTCTTTTTCAGTGTAGCCATTAAATCCCAGTTTGGCAACTAAATATGTGGCAGGTGGCTGGTTGTATGGGTTTTTTTTCTTTATTCATGTCAGTTATTAGGTTACCTTTTTATGTACAGTGTATTTATACATACATTTATATGTATGCAGGCACACACATACCCAT
>NW_012149963.1:12495-12937 GCF_000956105.1 Propithecus coquereli
TATTGATATACAGTTACTAAAAGATATGAAACATTTATGATATCGTTTTATTTATATGCTGCTTTGCTTCTTTATTAATATATGGAATCACGTTATTTAGTGACTGGTCTAATAATTACTATAATTTTCATGTAATGATATGTGCAAGTAATATATGATATATTATTTATCATTCTTATTGATAACAAAGTATCAGAAGCTGCTAATACTACTAAGGGGTTTGTAAGTGTTCTTATTTGAAAGAAAATGCTACTTTTGTGACTGAGTAAAACTCTGTGGTATACATATCCCACATTTTATTAATCTACTCACGTATTGATGGGCACTTAGGTTGTTTCCACATCTTTGCAATTGTGAATTGTGCTGCTATAAACATTCAAGTGCAGATGTCTTTTTTATAGAATGTATTTTGTTCTTTTGGGTAGATGTCCAGTAATGGGAT
>NW_012149964.1:0-14131 GCF_000956105.1 Propithecus coquereli
GGGGGGGGGCAAGGGCAACATAAGTAACATAAATATCTGTACCCCCATAATATGCTGAAATAAAAAAAAAAAAAACAATAAAAAGTATTAATACAAACAACCAAATAACAAGATGGACAGAAGACTTGAACAGGCACTTCACCAAAGAAGATGTAAGAAAATCAAATAAGCATGAAAAAATGCTCAAATCATTAATCGTTAAGTAAAGGTATAGTAAAATCACAATAAGATACCTCTGCCTATGTATTAGAATGGGTAAACTTAGAAAGACTCACCATGCCAAATGCTGGCAAAAATGTGGAGGAATTGGAACTTTGTGCACTGCTGTCAGTAACGTAAAATTTTGCGGCCACTTGGGAAAACAGTTTGCTGTTTTCTTAAAAATTAAATGTCCACCTATCATATGATCCAGATATTCCATTCATAGGTATTTACACTAAAAAATAAAAGTGTATGCCCCTGCTATTTTTTGTACATAAATATTCATAGCAGTTTTATTTTTAATTTTCAAAAACTATAAACAACTCAAATATCCATCAACAGGTGAATGAACAAACTAGGATACACTCACCATTGATGCATGGAACAACACGAATGAGTCTCTTATGCTGAATAAATAAAGCCAAACCAAAAAAGTTGATATTGTATGATTCGACTTATATGCAATCCAAGAAAATGAAAGCCAACATATAGGGACAGAACACAGATCAGTGGTTGCTTGGTGGGTAGCTTTAGGAGGGGCAGGAGAAAAGAATTACAAAAGGGCACAAGGAAATTGTTGGGGGAGGTAGATGCTTCATTAGTTTAATTGGAATGATGGTTTCATGCTTGCTAGATATATCAAAACATATCAAATTGTGCCAAACTGTACAATTTAAACATGTGCAATCACAGCAACAACAAAAATAAATAAATGGGATCTGATCAAATTAAAAAGCTTCTCCACAGCCAAGGAGACTATCATGAGAGCAAACAGACAACCTACAGAATGGGAGAAAATATTCGCATGCAGCACATCCCACAAAGGGCTGATAGCTAGAATCTATATAGAACTCAGGAAAATTAGCAAGAGAAAATCAAACAATGCTATCAGAAAGATGGCAAAGGACATGAACAGAAACTTTTCAAAAGAAGATAGACTAATGACAAGCAAACATATGAAAAAATGTTCAACATCTGTAATCATCAGGGGAATGCAAATCAAAACCACAATGAGGTATCACTTATCCCCTGTGAGAATGGCCCTTTATCAAAAAGTCCCAAAACAATAAATGTTGGCATGGATGCGGAGAGATAGGAACACTCATACACTGCTGGTGGGACTGCAAACTAGTGCAACCTCTGTGGAAAGTAATATGGAGATACTTTAAAGAGATACGAGTAGAACTACCATTTGATCCAGTAATCCCAGTACTGGGCATCTACCCAAAAGAACAAAAGACATTCTATAAAAAAGACATCTGCACTTGAATGTTTATAGCAGCACAATTCACAATTGCAAAGATGTGGAAACAATCCAAGTGCCCATCAGTACATGAGTGGATTAACAAAATGTGGTATATGTATACCATGGAGTTCTATTCAGCTATAAGAAACAATGGTGATCTAACACCTCTTGTATTCTCCTGGATAGACCTGGAACCCATTCTACCAAGGGAGGTATCCCAAGAATGGAAAAACAAGCACCACATGTACTCACCATCAAATTGGTATTAACTGATCAAGACTTAAGTGCATATATAGTAACAACATTCATCGGGTGTCGGGCAGTTGGGAGGGGACAGGAGGGGATGGGTACATTCACACCTAATGGGTGTGGTGCTCACCATCTGGGGGATGGACACACTTGAGGCTCTGACTCAGGTGGGGGCAAGGGCAATATATGTAACCTATACATTTGTACCCCCATAATATGCTGAAATAAAAAACAATTAAAAAAATAAACATTAAGTTTATTTTATGCCAATTATATGTCAATAAAGCTTTTTTCAAAAGTAAAAAAAGATAGCATTCACTGACAAGAGTCTACCCTCTTTGGGGACCAGGGCCTCTAACCCTGCAGAACCCAGAATTGTGGAGATAGAAAGCCCAAAATACTCCTCACTGGAAGTGATGGTAAGGCAACCACTCCTGCTTTGACTTCTTCGTACCTGGACTCATGTAGTGTTTCTCTTGAAGACACAATGCTATATAGAGATCTCTAATTTCATATATATACACTGTTTCTTGGAGGATGGTGCCCCTTTGCAGAGCGTTGCATTCAAGCTTTTGTTTTAGCTGTTCCCTTAAAAAGGCTATTCTGAACTCTATGAAGCCAGTTGCTTCTGGATGGTGCAGTATATGGACCATGGATACCATGATCATGAAGCCATTTCTGCATCTCCTTTGTTTTGAGGAGCGTACCCTGGTCAGATGTTGGATATAATGTGTAGGATTCCATGTCAATGGATTGGGCCACCCTTAAACCCCTGGTTAGTGCTGCTGGTTGAGGCTCTTTAGACGGGAAAGGCAAACCCATACCTGGAATAAATACATATATCCCTGTGAGGATGAATCACTAGTCTTTCTCAGATAGATGGGACACCCGATGATTGTTATTTCCATATGTGCACATAAGTTTTAATCAACTAGTACCAATTTAATGGTGAGAACATGTGGTATTTGTTTTTCCTTTCTTGTGATACTTCACTTAGAAGAATGATCTCCATTTCCATCCAGGTTAATACAACAGGTATTAATTCCCCATTTTTTTTATGGCTGAGTAGTATTGCATGATATACATATAGCACATTTTACTAATCCGCTCATGTATTGATGGGCACTTGGGTTGTTTCCACATCTTTACAATTGTGTTATTTCTTAGAAAGTATTTTATATATTTTCTATTGTTTATCCCTTAATTTCATTATTTCATATCCATGAAGATCTAATTACATTGTACATTTTATGTACTATCTTATTGTGGTGGCTTCTTTGCATGCTTTGTAATTTGGGATTGTGTAGTCACTTGCGTGGGGCTTTATCTGTGGAACTCTATGGAGGTGCAGACCCATGGTTCATTCTTTAGCAAAAATTTGCATTTGCTTCTGCCAGTCACACCAGGATGTTTCCAACTTAAGGCCACTTTAAATTAATTTCTTAGCTTGGGATTTTTAACACCATGCAAAACATAACTCTAACCATAAACCCGTGTTATAGGCCTGTGGTTATGAATTCTCAGAGAAGATATTTTTCCATCAAAATGTCAAGTTGAAACAAACAAGTATTATTTTTATTTCTCTTTGTTACTGGGTGAATTTATTCTAATCCACCATTTCACCAAAGCATGAAACTTTGAGATTCCCAGTTCTATGTGGTGTCTCAATTCCCATTCTTCACCCTATACAAATTTTGTCTTTTCTCCCTATTTAGCTATTAAGTCAAGTGTCTTGTTTTTCATATTAGTATATCTCTTCTAAGCAGCTTCAAAATCAGCTTATCCCTGTCATTTCCACCTCTTTGTTTCTTTCTCCCTCCCTCTATCTCTCCGTCCTCCCTCTCTAGCTTGAAAATTTGCTTGCTTTCTTAGGATCTTATATTAATACTTGAATATTTTTAACTTTATATTTAAACAGCTACAAATTTACTAGCATACTTATTATAATTTATGCAAAATTTCTTGGAGTTTTTAATGGATCTTTTAAAGATGTGCAATCTGCCATATTTCTAGGAACAGAAGTTGACATGCATGACTTTTAACATAAAAAAGTAATAAAATTAATTAACAACATATACACTAACTCAGGATTATGATTTAAGCACATTTTCTTGACTTCAATCTAAATGGTAATAACACTAGGCAATGGCACAGGAACTGAAACTTTTTCAAAGCCCTTTTATATTCTATCTTATTTGATCCTTACAAAACACCTGTAAGGTTGAATATCTTTAGTCACTCTGATTTTATAGAAAAGAAACTGTGGCGCAGGGAGGTAAGATTACTTCCCCAAGGTCACATAGTGAGTTAGCAGGAACCCAGACTATTAGACTTTAAGATCAATGTACTCTTTGCTATTAATTGTTCACAAAGTATGGTGTTTGCCTTTTTGCTTGAGAAAACCCTTTGATGTCAGAAATCCAGAGATCTACAACATAAGTCTTCTCCCCATTAGAAAGCATGTTTTAGACCCCAAAGCTTATGCTTTTGTTGTGAAATATAAAAAGGAAACTATGCTAGTAGCCCTGGTTACAGCTTCCTTTGGGCTATGAAGGCAGGACAGTTTTGTTTATACTGCTCTTTTGGCATGCATCATGTCATATCCTACATTAGCAGCTTTCCATCTGTCTCTAAGAACTTTCATCACTAAAATCACTAAGGTTTAGCCTTATGCCCCCTGTTATTCAACATGCAAAGGCATCTTTAGGTCTACCTCTCAGTTACAGTGACATTTTGCATGACCTGACATGTAGGTGGGTACTTCATTGAATATAATCTAGAAGGAATGATGTGTTTTTTTCATCTGAAAATTTAATCTCATTGGAAATTAAACTGATTCAAACACAGCTGGGCAAGACCAAAGTTTTTTTTTATAGGTAAATAGTATGAGTTGGTTTCAAGCTAAATAAACCTATGTAGGTGGCCTCTATAAGTTTATTAGTCTGAAACTTTTCAGTTTGTCTTGTCAGTGGATGCAGGAGATACATAGGAACAGAATCCTTCCTTAAAAAATGGCCGAGGTGTCACTTGAAGGTGAGTGGGAGGGAAAGGTCTTGTATAATTTTAGAGAAGGAGGGAACAAAAGTCCAGGTAGGATTTTTTAAAATTTTATTTTACTGGAATAGGAATGGGGCAAAAGTCATAGAAAATAAGTTTATTTCCTTTAATTAGGAAGCCATTGAATAGGTAAAAGTGGCAAATATGGATCATATTCCTATGCGGCTTTAGGTGGTACATTCTCTGTACCTTGGATATTGAGTTTTGGAATAAGGCTGACCATATATATTGAGCAATATAAGATTATGACAACAACTCAACATTTATTGAGCACTTATAATGTGGCAGGCACTGTTCTAAGCCTGTTACATATATTAACTAAATGAATTTTCAGAACAACTTTTAGGTAATACAAGCATCCATATTTCACAGATGAGAAAACTGAGTCTTGGAGCGGTCAAGTAACTTGTCAAGTTTACAAACCTAATAGATGAAGCTAGGATTTGAATCCAGATACTTGCCTTGTATGCTGCCTGCTATCTCCATTTCTCCAGAATTCTTATCTAAACTATCTTCTCATTACTCTTAAGAGAAACTTCTGCTTTTGGGGATAGAGGTCCTATGGTGCCCATATAATGGGAATTAACATTAAAACTGTCTTTAGGAAACTATTAGGAAGTGCCACTAACCAAAAGGAGTTTCTACATTCCAGGTGAAAGTTTCAGGTGTCCATCAAGTAGTCTGTCAAAAGAGGCTAAGAATTACACATCCTGGGGGATAATATATGTGCCTAAGAGGCCGATGTAAGTTATCTCAGTTGGATTGACTTTTTCTGGGTTTCCTTCCAAAAAGAGGGCCACGAAGAACCTGGACACTTTTTCAGTGCAAGGTTCTGAGTTTAGGAAGTTCTTTCATCATATAGGTCTTTCCTTTGGTTCTTCTTTCAGCAAATACTTGACTGCCTACTATGTTTCAGGCACTGTAGTGTATAATGAGAGTACACTGATGAGCACAGATAGGGCTGGGCTGTCACATCCTCTCTGTTTGTAGTCAAACAGGGGAGTCAGACAACCTAACAATCCCATGAAAAAATGTGCATTTGCAAACAGAGGCATGAGTTATAAAGGGAAGGCTACTGTAGAGACAGTAGCATGGGGAGAATATGGTATTATCTGGAAGATTAGAAAACACTTCTCTGAAGAACTGGCATTCCAAGTAGAGGAAGCAGCATGGAAAAGCCTTGTGGCCCTTATCAGCCTAGCTCACAGCAACCTCAAACTCCTGGGCTCAGGTGATCCTCCTGCCTCAGCCTCCTGAGTACCTGGGACTACAGGCGCATGCCACCATGCCCGGCTAATTTTTTTTTCTATTTTTAGTAGACACAGGGTCTCTTGCTCAGGGCTCAGGCTGGTCTCGAACTCCTGACCTCAAGCGATCCTGCCTCCCTGGTCTCCCAGAGTGTTAGGATTACTGGTGTGAGCCACCACACCCATCCAAATGTTGTTACTTTTCAAGTCATCATTCTCATTGTTGTTTTTTTTTTCCTTGTGTTCATATCCCCCCTGGGTAATGCCATCTACTTCTAGGAATTTGAAGGAATCTGTATCTCCAGTAGCCTCCTTTCTCTTAAGCTCTAAATTCTTACACCTAACCGTGCACTAAATCTTTCTCACTCATATCCTGTAGACACTTCATATGTAACATGTTTGGAAGTGTAATCATTCTCTGTCCCTGCAATCCAATCTCTACCCTGAAACCACAGTGACCCTTGTAAAATACAAATACAAATATTATTGTGATCATACCTCTGCTTGAAAGTCTTCAATGGTTTCACATTGCCATGTTAAGTATCTCGTAGTCATACTATAGTTTCATCCTCAGCCTCTTTCCATACCAAACTACTAACGAATCCCAAAATATCTGAAACCTTTGCATGTGCTGTTCTCTTTACTCGGTTTGCTGATTTCCCATTTTCCTTTTTCTGCTTAAATTAAATTTCCATTTTCCCTTTTTTTTTGCTTAAAAATCTTTTAAATTAACTTTTATCTGGCTAATCCAAAGGGAAATAATTGATTTATTTTTCATATGTTTGTGCTTTCGTGGTGTGCGGTTTATACCTCTAGTATGGCACTTAGACATGTAGACATGTAAACATATCACATGAATTCAGTGTGAAGTTCTCTAATAGATTATGTGCTCAAATTAAGAACAGAATCTTACATGTAATTCTCCAAATAAAGTGGTCCTTAAAACAAATTTGATGTTTAAATACATCTGTGGACTTCAGGAGAGGCATTAGTTAACTGCCACAGGCTGATACTTGAGAATTTTGTTTTACTGGATTACTGACTTAGACACTTAACTCGTCTTGACAAAGAGCAACAATTAACCATAATTACATGGAGTATGTTTCCATCTTTAAGTCATAGATTATCCATTGTCCCTGATTAATGACTTACAATCTGTATTTAACAAAATTAGCTTATCATTCAAAATGATTTCTTGAGTCACATATTTTCTTTTGTCTGAAGTCTAAAGAGAGGTAATCTTAGTAAAGTACAGCTCTCCTGATTTTCTCAGACTGACTTTGCCAGTTTATTAGGGAATCAAAAGCCTATAAATCACGTAGGTCCTTTGTGGTTCCTGATAAAGAGTAGAGTTCCTTTTTCCAGGAAACTGAAACACACACACATTATTTTGAATGTAGCTATTAATTGAAATACTTGATACTTCTATCAAAATAGTGAAACACCAAGTATGTTAAATAAAAGTAAATTATTACAAAAGGCGCTTAGGTGTGTATATTATAGAGTAACCAGACATTTACAGAAAGTAGGGGAAGACAAATCTACATTTGTATTCAATTTAACTAAACGGTATATGTTTGAAAATTGCATTCAAAAGATCTAAACTCCACAGTGAAAGGAAAAATGGATATTAAATATACTGAAGTGAGCTTGCTGTGTAAAATTTGTGTGGAGGAACACAACCAACACCTATCTTACGGCTATCTTTGTTTGAAGAGGCTTCCCTCCCCGCCCCCCGGTGTGTTGTTCTATTTCGAATGAGGTGCTATAGTCCTTATAGCATGTATGTATCTTACAAACTGCATTTGGCTAAACCTATGCTTTCTCACAACAATTAAAAAACCCTTGACAAGCATTTTGATGTTGCTTAATCTAAATATAAAGATAAATGTAAAGTAGAAAGTTTTCTGCCAGAATGAATCTAGATACTAACCAGACTACCATGGATTGGTGCAGTGCTTCTGGGAATTTTCCTCTTATTATTTTGGGAGGGAATAAAAGCTGATTTACTTTTGGCATGGCTTTTGTAAGCCCTGGTGATTTTGGCATGCTTAAATCACTGCTTTACGTTCATTCATTCTCAAAAGAGAGATCAATGCAAAAATAAAGAGAAAACAACTGTGTGAGTGGTTTTCAAATATTGCTGCATATTTGTTAGAATCACCAGGAGAATTTGTTAGCAATGAAATCCCTAAAGTCGTCCCTAAGATTCTGCTTTTGTAGGTCTGGAATGGGGTATAGGAATCTGAATTTTTAATAAGCCTCCAGGAGATTAACATGCTCCAATTTCAGAAACATTGCCCTATTTTCTGTTCCATTGAATTTTTTGTCATTCTCTCAAATGTTCTTCACCTTCCGCAATGTCACAGCTTTGCAAACATATTCATTTCTTAGAATTCCAATGCCTTTCTTCCCACATAGCGCTACCTGCTAGAATTCCTATTAATTTCTCATGACTCTACTTACATATGACTCCTTCTCCAGAGCCTTTACTCAGCACTTTTTATATATCTCTATTTTAATGTTTATATAGCATACTACATTTCTATATAAATATAACTTTATCTATCTCCCAATAGATTGAGGGTTTTTTTTAAGAAGTAAGGTTGTATCTTAGTCTTTATGTATCAAATATCAAATATGAGAGCTTAGGACAGGGTTGGCCTTATACATAACAGGTGTTAGGTGCTCAGACTTACTTGAGTGTGCATAAGAATTATCTGGGGAGTGTGTTTAAAATGGTAACAGCCAGCATGCCCACCCTCATTTCCAGATTCTCTTTTAATGGGTCTGAAGTTGGCTAGGAATTCTAATTTTTAAAAGTGCTTCAGATATTTCATATCTTGATAAATTCTGAATACCAAGGTGACATCAACCAACCTTTAGGCAATCTAGAATATATGACTAAAAGGTTATTTCTGTTCATGTCATTTACCTTCTAATGTTACAAAACACAGCTGATATCATTTTTAATGTATTATAATATGTTTCAGACACTCTCTTGTGACAATATTGAGGTCTACGTGAATAGTCGTCAGAGAAAATGTAGGCCACTTTATATAGGGGCCAACTGTTTAAAAAGGAAAGAGTTAGGGCTTATGAGGCATCTTGGAAGAAGATAATTCCAGATGATTACAGAATTTCTGATTCCAGCTAAGATTGAGTAAAAAGACCAGATTAGTCCTCCCATGTGCAGCAACTAAAAAAAATAAAATGAACCAAACACAAAGTAGATGAAACACCAATTTTTAAGACAATGGACATCAGGCCATGAATGGCAGTGACAGCAGAGACATGGAAAATAAATGAGGTCAGCCCTATGATTGCTCCAACTTACTGTGTTGAGAGAATATCCAGGCATATTACAGGGAAGAGGACTGAGGTGAAGCAAAGACAATTCAGTGAAGAAAGTGCTGTAACAACAAACAATGATGGAATATTTGGATATTCTTATGCAAAAAATGAACTTCCATCCATATATCACATCATATACAAAAATTAATTCAAAATAGACCATGGTCCTAATTGTACAACCTAAAACTATAAAAATTATAGAAGAAATCATGAGAAAATATTTCTGGTTTTTGAGTTAAGCAAAAATTTTTAGTCACAATCAAAAAAATGATCAATACAAAAACTTGATAAATTTTTTTAAAATTTAAAAATTTTTCTTCATTAAAATTAAACCTTCTCTTCAAAAGATACTGTTAAGAGACTGAAAAGGCTTGCCACAGATGGGAGAAAATCTTTGCTCAGTGTCTACCTGATAAAGGACTTTCATTCAGAGTATATAAACAACTCGAAAAACTTAATAAGAAAACAAACCAAATAGAAAGTGGGCAAAATATTTAAACAGATATTTCTCCAAAGAATATATACAGATGGCCAATAAACACATGAAAAGATGCTTAACATCTCCAGTCATTAGGGAAACGCATGTCAAAGTCACAGTGTGATATCACTACACATCTATCATTAATAGAATGGCTGAAATTCAAAAGACTGACCATGCCAAATGTTGGTAAGGATGTAAATCAGCTGGCACTTTCACACATTGCTGGTGTGAATGTGAAATGTCACACCACTTTGTAAAACAGTTTGGCAATTTCTTAAAATGTTAAGCATACATCTATCATGATCCAGCCATTCCACTCCTAGGCATTCACCCAAGAGGAAAGAAAGAACTTCTCTACCCATAGACTTCTACATAAATGCTCACAGGCGCTTTATCTGTAATAGCCCCAAACTGGAAACAACACAAATGTTCCTCAAAACGTGAATTTTGATATAGTCACAAAATAGATTACTACTAATCAACAAAATGAATGAACTATTGATATACGCCATAATATGAATTAACCTCAAAATAATTATGATGCATACAAGAAGCCAGAAAACTAAGAGTACATAGTTTATGATTTCACTTATATAAGATTACAAAACATGCAAACTAATCTATAGTGCCAGAGTAAAGATCACTTGTTGCTTGGGAAAGAGGGGATCAGGGGGTGGAAGGAAGGGATTATAAAGTACTACAAGTAAAGTTTTAGGGGCTATGGATATGCTCATTATTTTGATTGTGTTCTTGATTTCACAGGTGTATATATGTCAGAAGTTATAAAATTGTACTCTTCAAAAGGTACAGTTTATATTTTGTGATTTATAACTCAATAAAGCTGTTAAAATGTATTAGACCTTTTTCATCAAATGCTTACTTGGTAGCCTACTAAATAAAAGAGAAAACAAAGCAGAGACCTCCTTGTACCGTCTTATTTCTGAGGAGAGCCATAGAACTTTCATTGGAAAACTCTCGCATAGAACATCTGACTTCCAAAAATATATTTATATGTATAGATAAACGTGATATGATGTTATAATATGATATGATATTTTACTTTAATTCAAAGCTCTTCTTCAATGTCTTGGATTGCCATTAGTCTTAAGCACAATTGCAGTAAAATGAGCCATTCAGAATTTCTCTGAAAATGAGCTATTCAGGATACCAGAATTTACCTTGTATGCTGTGCACATTCTTTTAAAAATTATTTTTTTTAATTTTTTTAAGAAGTCTTATTTTTAATGTTTTTATAATGTGGAATTTCAAACCTATACAAAAATAGAAAGGGTAGAATAATGAACCTTAGGTATCCTTTACCCAGATTCAATAATCACCTCATGGCATCTCTTACCGCATACACTGACCCATTTCTCCCACTTTAGAATTATTGTGAAGCAAGTCCTAGACCATCCTAGCATTTCATTCTTAAATAGTTTAGTGTATATCTATAATAAATAACATACATAACCTAAACATTTGTATCCCCATAATACGCTGAAATAAAAAAGAAAAAAATAAAAATTCTTTAAAATTTGTTTTTAGCAAATATTTTAATCCTATGCAACCAGCTTTTCCATCACCTTAAAAAGAATATACCCTTCTATTTAGTCTACCTTTTTTAATGACTCAGGGCCATCATTATCACCATCAAGCTTACATTATGCTGGAATGTAGTGATACCCTATGGACTTCATTAAATGTGCATCCATATTTACTCCAGTAATAAGTGGCTTAAAACAAGAGCATTTTTTCTCTTTATGGAAAGAAATGATAAGTACATATGTCACTTCTATATTGTCTCCTCCTGAGCTTTCATCTGTCACTTCTTGCAAAGTATGACTTCCTGGATCAGCATTCCCTCCCCTCATTCTGATATTTAGACTTTAATTAGTAAAGCATGTAGCCAAGGTTGTTAGAACTGTATAGACATAGGCTATGAATAAAGAACTAGAGAGTTGTCCTTTGAGGAAACTACATGATTTTTAGTGCATGGACTATTTCTACTAAGTGAAGCAATTCATTTTTTATCTTCTGATTTTCAGCTCTGTAATGGATTAATTTTGTTTGCTGCAGAACTCAGTTCCAAACAGGTCAGATATTATTGTATTATGTGTACAAAGACATGGACTAGAGAGCATATAAAATAGCACTTTCACCACTATAGTCCTTGCTGAAAATATTTATTAGTCAACTCTCAGTAAAAGTCAGCCTCATTTTGAGGATATGAAAATTTGAAAATACCACCCCAAGAAATTATGCCCAGTGAATTTCTTGGTCTTCATAGTTGTCAGACTCACAGGCAGCCACAGTTTGTTGCTCTCTTGATCGGTATTTTTTTTTATGTCTTTTCTTTCATATTAATTATCAGCTGTTGGAAGATATGAACAAAATATAGACAATTCTTACATTTTCAAAAGAGGTTCATTTTCTCTTCCTCAAATTTCCTTTTTCAAAATAATTCTGAATTTGTAAAAAAAAAAAAATTTACCCTTTCGGATCATCAATTCCAAAGGAAGCTTTAGGAAGCACTGATAATGGAATCAGTGGCTGAATTCAGCAATTCGTTTGGTAAATGCCATTTTTTCCATATTGAAGAATCAGAGCTTATTTTCAAGAATAGCTAGTAAATATTCTAATTCAGTGAAAGGAGTATAAATAAGGACCATATTTATCAATTTAGTTGCTGTCTTTCCTTCCATAATATAGAAAAGGACGTCCTAACTGAATGTCGAAAGACCTCACAAGTTACTATTTACTTTGATAAATTCATTAAGGTTCAGCAGGGTCTGGCCATCAGAAATTTGATTCTTTCAGCATATTAAGAGTAGTTGTTTCTTTTTTAAGGAGGGAGGAAGGAGGGAAATAAGCTTAGATTAACCAAGGTAGCAAGAATAGATATAGAAACCAAAATGTGTATTTACTCTGAGAAATAAAACAGTCAAGAAGGCCAGAATGCTTCTTTCCCCAGATTCAATAGTCTCTCCCTATAGTCAAGCTGAACTATCAATTGAAAACAATGTGAATGGCTATGGAATCAGAGCAAAGGGAGTGCCACAGAAAACTTTCTGCCTGCGATAATATTTGGGTAGACGCTGCCCACATCTGGCTGTCTGGGCTTCACCAAGCTGATTCTTCGGTTCATTCAGTCTCTCTCTCTCTAAATAGCACACCACACAGTTCATTAAGTTTCCAAACAGGATAAAATTCAGTTGATTATGTTTCCATTTAAGTTAATTAAAATCAAATTCTTGTCTTGTCTCCTTGAAGTCATCTTGATTGGAGTTTTGGCATCCCCAAACTTTTCTGATTCACCCATTTCCACATAATCCCTTATTTACTTTCCAAAGTGAATATTCACACATTATTAGTGGATTTTACTCAATTATATTTCATAGGAATATTTTAATTTTCTTATTTCTCTCATCTTTAATTCTTCTGGGTCAACTCAGTCATCACTAATACTGAAATTGAAAAGCAAATATTGTTCCCCCCAAATCTATAATATCTATGTATCTCATCAGCCTAATTTTTTTTTAATTTTTTTTATTTCAAAGTATTATGGGGGTATACATGCTTTTGGTTATAAGGATTGCTTTTGTAATGCTTGAGTCAGGATTACAAGTGTGCCCATCACCCAGATAGTGTTCATTGTACCTGTTAGGTAGGCTTTCGCCCATTCCCTCCTCCCCTTTCCCCCTAATTGATTTTCACTGAGTTATATTTCCCTCTATGCACATGTGTGCTCATTGGTTAGTTTCAATTTAGTACTGAGTGCATGTGGTGTTTGTTTTGTGATCTTTAGATACTTCACTTAGGATAATGGTTTCCAATTCCATCCAACTTGTTGCAAAAGGCCTTAATTCATCCTTCCTCATGACCGAGTAGTATTCCATAATACACATATACCACATTTTGTTAATTCATTCATGATTTGATGGACATTTGGGTTGATTCCACGTTTGCAATTATGAATTGTGCTGCAATAAACATTTGAGTGCAGGTGTCCTTTTGACAAAATGACTTCTTTTCCAGTAGTGGGATTGCTCGATCAAATTGTAGGTTGACTTTTAGTACTTTGAGAAATCTCCATACTGTTTTCCATAGAGCTTGCACTAATTTACAGTCCCACCAACATTGTATAAGTGTTCCTTTCTCTCTGCATCCACACCAGCATCTATTGTTTTTGGACTTCTTAATAAAAGCCATTCTAATTGGGGTAAGGTGATATCTCATTGTGGTTTTAATTTGCATTTCCCCGATGACTAGTGATGCTGAACATTTTTTCATATATTT